>NW_024062072.1:0-492147 GCF_006381635.1 Hibiscus syriacus | reverse complement strand
AAATGGGAAAATAAATCGTCTTTTACCTTGATTCAAGTTCATCATGAAGTAAAGTAGTTATCGGAGTTGGATCACCGGTTTTTCCCATTCATAAGAGAACAATCGACTTTATCGTAACGCTCATGGAGATCTTACAAGCGGCGACGGTGTACGAAGTAAAATAATCCCAACTGAAAGTTTTTTCGAAACAAAATTGATGATCCATGAGAGAACAATCGTAATTGCAACGATCCTAGTAAGGATGTAGAGGCTCATCAAAGTCATCTCGTTTGCAATCATCGTCAATGAGTCCCAGCTTATTCTTTACAAGAGAGCTAGAAGTATCTATCTAGTTCAAAGATTATAGGTTTCAACACCGGTTAACTGATGGTAAATAAGATCTGAATCCGGCTTATCAGAAGGATGAAAGTAAAGTTTGTGATTAAAGTTAACATTAAAGTAAATATCATAGTGTTTTTACACGCCATGTGTGATATTTAGTAACAATTCTATTACACTTGTCCAAACATGTAGCAAAAGACAGCTTCTGATTAACATGTTATTTTTTTAAGTTGGATCCTTAACAATTTCATTTTGAAAATTTCTTTTCTAGCCCTTGTAATATTGGCTTGGCGAGCACTTTTAGATTTATCTGGCTCTAATCTTTTTACATTTTGTGTACATGAGAAATGAATTCATTTAGGGTATGTTTGTTTGAAGGAACTCATTTCCTGAAAACACTTTTTTCCTTTTTTAGGTGTTTGGTTGAAGAAAATCATAACGGTTAATAGAAAGTTAAATACAATCAAAGGGAAAAGAAACTGAATACCATAAAATAACGAAAAATTATCGGTAAGTCATTTCAATTTCCCATTCTGACGAGTTCTTTCTTTCCCCCAGGTCTCTTACCCTAGACCAACGCTGCTCACCATCTTCAACTCTTCTCACTAGTTTTCTTCCCACTTTTTCTCTTTCTCTTCTCTCATCGAATCTTTTTAGCTATCACTGTCACTCCAACATCTTAAACAAAGGTAAGCTTCACGTGCTTTTCTTAGTTCTTGATCTTTCTCAACATAGGTCTTTGATTTTTTTCCCCTTTAACTCTTTATGTTATTTTTTTATTCTTATAAAAAAATTTATTCCTAACCCTAAAATTTTTTATCCAGCTTTAAAGATTAACACATTATGCTATTTTAGATTTGTAGAAAGTATTCACTGAATTGATTATTCATTGTTATAAGTTGTTTTGTTTAAACTGACCAGCCAAACTATGTCTATTTCCTCTTGCTTTGAGCGACCGGGCATGTACTTCATAGAACAGAAATCCTCTTTAGAAAATTAGTCCCAACTTCCTTATTCTTGTGGAACTCATTCTATTCACAATACTTTCTACACTAAGATTTCTCTTATTCAAATCTATCTTATGAAACTAACTAGTCTTAGGAAGTATTGATAACACGAGATTATGTCTTGCCTGCTAACTTTTTATCAACCATAGCTCTTTGAGCCTTTTATAGTAAGATACTAGAGAAGGAAGAAAACTTATAAGAAGTCATTGTTCTATTTCGTTTTTTTTATTGCATATGGGTTGTTATAGATTTATTTTCGGATAGTTCTCTATTTCTAGCTATTTTAATGGAAACCCTGTGTTAGTGTCGATGTCTTTTAATGTCGGAATTGGTTGAATTGGTTGAACTGTTGAAGTAATAAGTGAAAGTGTTAAAATGTGAAAATGTAGCATATCAACATGTCTTTTTGTGTATTCTAAATAAAATAGTAAGTCATTATTTGATCTTTGATTTTAAATATGCTCATAGTTTGATTGGTTATTGTTGATTCTTATGCTACAACCATTACTATAAAAAAACTAATTAATTTGAATGATAATGTTTTGTACAGGAGAGGTAAAATATTGAATACAACAAAAATATAAAAAGAAAAGAGAAAAAGTATTAACAAACTATTTAAGTAACTTTAAATTTATTATTGATTACTTTAGAAAGCAAACATCCAGATCATTTCCAGTTGGGGGATTGGTATAATGATATATTTTAATGGTGAAAAAGATTGTAAGTAACTTTAAATTTACCGTTGATTACTTTGTATCTTTTTTGTTGCGTGGTATCTATTAAAACAGTCTCTAACAGAGATAAAAATTATAGTTGAGGAGCAAGTGCAATGAGCACAACCCCAACATCAATAGCTGCAAGTAGGTCCGCAAAGATAGTTGTTCTATGGAGATTCCAAATTACATTTTAACTGGATTTGTTGCTTATACTTAAGCTAGCAGTTATAATATTTTGTTCAATCAAGATGGATCAATACAGAAGTTGTTTGTTCTTTTATTCTTTTCTTCGTTAGTCTATTTGTAAGTTTTGAACTTTTGGTCGTTTTGCTCTGTTCATTGAAATTGCTATTTTCTTTAGCTAAAAATGAAGCATGGGAATGACATTGTGTAACACCCTAAATTTGATTAGTTCTAAAGTGTCACATTGGGCTGCCGATGCAACCACTAAAAATTAAAACATGTTTATGTCCATTTGAAAACATAATGAATGGTACCAAAATAGACATAAATGACAATTATAAAAATGCTTTTATAATCCGGAGCTTCATGACACATAATTTAAATCAAATAATACAAATCAAAGTTTGATAATCTAGAAATATAAGTAAGGTTGTATGAATATACATACCCACTAAAGCGATAATACAATACTCTGGCAGGGATACTGGAAGCCCTACTATAACAGTACTCCTCGAATGGCTCAAGCTAATAATCTACGAACGAAAAACATTTGAACAGTGAGCTTACAAAGCCTAACAGTATAATCACTAATCTAGAAAGAATTATGAGTCTCATAAACATAAGTATGCTAAAGACATGATACTAAGTAGTAGGTGCATGCTTG
This sequence comes from Hibiscus syriacus, assembly GCF_006381635.1. Taxonomy (NCBI): domain Eukaryota; kingdom Viridiplantae; phylum Streptophyta; class Magnoliopsida; order Malvales; family Malvaceae; genus Hibiscus; species Hibiscus syriacus. The sequence continues at coordinate 489,256 of NW_024062072.1, read as the reverse complement.
ATCATAATTAAGTGCTACATACTTAAGGTTCAACTATTCTATAGCTAAAGTAAGAGTCTCATGCTTCTCTTAATCCTCTGCTAAGGGTATGTCCATTAGTACACCTCTATTGGGTCTCCAACCACAATGACTGTAAATATTGTGCATTATCTAAATGTGACACATAACACACTTCTAGTATCTGGTATCGCATAGCATCAGATACTAGAAAACTGAAGGAATCCTAGTATCACATAGCATCCGTAAAATTCTCACTAAGTTGTTGAATGATGTCCTGGTCTCATATAACATCAGGTAGATCATCAAAGGGGAACATATTATCTCATAGCATCAGTAAAATTCTCGCTCCGCTGAAGCATTACTTCGGCATCATATAGCATGAAGCAAAAATGTATGGATAACTAATGTATTGTACTGATACAACTACACATGTATGACTGAAGGCTCAAAAGCCACACATAACTGACAATGTTCTACTAGGGTAACTACGGTAGCCTAGCTACCCACTAGTATATTGACACAGTTATTATCTCGCTCATTCTCTCATCTAGAACGTTATGCAAGGGTTTATTAGTCCATTACTTCTGTTAATTTATTAAGTTGCTCTATTTTGATCATTTAACACTGAAGGTGTTTTAGTCATCTTTGTCTCTAAGGTCTTTAGGAATTTTATGAAATTACGACTAATGTTGTTACTGTTCATTAGCTGTATTTTTTCTAACTCGACGTTTGACTCGGATTCGTTACTTGGTAACAACACGCTAGTCACTCTTACCACAATTCCCTTCTGTACACCCTTAAATTGGGAGAACAATTTGTTCGTCCTTATCTCACTAACGTTCTTGTAGTAAATGATTTCGTTATTACATAATCTGATTAATTCATCATACAGTTGGTACATCCACTGCAATGATCATTCATTCTTAGTTACTCGATACGTTCTTAGCTAAAGATACTCGGATGTATTACGCGTAATATGATTACTTCGGTCATAACCCACTTCTACGAGTGTTTCTAGGCACTTTTGGCCCTTTATGTCCTTCACAGACTATGTCCCACCATTACGGGTCATCCTTAACTCTTACGAGCCTTAATAAAATCGAATTTAACCATCTAAGATAGGTAGTATCGATACCCTACATGCAATATCGATACCCTCTAGTCAAGTATTGATACCCTCATGAGTATTGGTATCAGAAATAACTTTTGTGTGTCAAAAATCCTCTCGGTATCGATATTGACATCCTCAGTATTGATAATATGGCTATAATATCAATAATGCTCCTTAGATTATCGACACTTCCCTTATAAAATGCTTAGAAATTATCCTAGATCGCCCAATATCGATATTTTCATTTAGTATTGATACTCAAACCCAAAATTATCTTATTTAAGCTAAAAACACTTAAAATCATACTAAAGGTCTTAGTTTGGTATCAATTCATGTACTAAAGCTTAAAAAATTACTCAAGGTCATAAAGTGCCATAAAACACATGCATTACATAAAAAATGTCATATAATCATGAAATTAAGCATAAACCCTAAAATGTAAGCATGCTAGTAGGCAGAGGCATGAACATACAAAAGAACTAACATACAAAGTTGAGGTAGGCATCATGGTAAGGTCGAAGGGTTCTTCACCTCGGGACATACACTCTTCTAGCCTACTTATGATACCATAGGATATATAAAGTTAGGAACTGTATCAGAAACGTACACATGGTCAGCTTACTCCTTAGTGTACTTGGGACATATGCGCCCAACTAGTAACTGAAGTATCTTGGCACTAGCTGAGATATATTATATTCTTATCATATAAGACGATCTTCATACTAGAGTAACTCAGGTGTCCTTGTTGTTTCCCGAGCGTCACACAATGGCTAGTTTTATGTCATTCTTATTTCATATCATTCTTAGTTTTTATTGTATTCATTAGCTATTCTCACTTGTATGTTCTTTAAGAAGTTCTGGTGATACTATCAAAGTTGGATTTTCTTGTTCAATTAAGGACGATGGTACCAATATTAAGTCATTTAGTATCGGTATTGACCTTTTTATATCGATACTCACACTTGATATCGATAATAAATATGTCTACTGGAATATGAGAAAAACTGGTAGTATCGATACTGTAATACCCCAAAATTTAGATATTGACCAAAATGTAAATTTTGAAAGTTTGATGGTTAATGTAGAAAATTGGGAAAAGTTTAAGGAATTAATTGGTGATTTTCCAAAAAAGAATTTTATTTCATAAATGGATTTATTTAATGACCAAATTATAAATTTGGTAAAGTTTGGTGATCAAAGTATAAACTTTGGAAAGTTTAGGGACCAAAATGTAATTTTGGAAAAATTACAAATGGGTCACGAAAATAAAATAAAAATATTATTTCACATTTTTAAAATGTTAGAAATAATATTTAATGGTTTAATTTCATGTTTAATTTGAATTGTTTGATTAAAGTGATTGAATTATAATTTTTGGAAATTGCAAGGGCAAAACGGTAAAGTGGAAAATTAATTTGTTCATTTTTGACTATTAAAAGATGACAAGGTTGAAATTTAATTGAATTTAAAGATGATAAGGATATGTATCTTGGTTTTATGGTAATTATGAGGTTATATTAAGGGTATATTGGTATTTTCTCAAGTTAATGATTAATATGATAATTAAAAGATGATAAACATGATATCAATAAAAAATATCATGCCAAAGTGTTCTTCTCCAGCATATTCACGTGAGGAAGCTTTCAAGGTAAGAAAAATATTATTTTCCATTTTTGAGCTAATTCCTTTGGAATTAGAGTTATGTCGTGAGATAAGAAAGTGATCTAAGTGAAAAACGATATCATTTGGTACCAATATTGCTTTCTAATTTTTGTTGGATTTCAAAGATCCCAAATCTTAGGGTTTATGTTCATGATATGATTCATGAAATTGATGATAAATCTTGATGATTTACATGTTGTAGATTCATATTCAAGTATGAAAGATGATTAGAACATGTTTAATCTTTCTACAACTTGTTCTTTAAATTTCGGTCATGAATGGTTTGAGTGAGAAAAATTATGGAAAATATATATGGGTTGGAAATGATGAAGGAAGTATGCTACAAGCCTTAGAAAAATTGGGGACCATTTCATAAGTTTTGAAAAGTTGGGGAATTCATAAATTTTGGAAAATTGATGGGTTATTTTGAAAGTGTTGTATAATTGATATACTATGCTGGAAATTGTTGTTTGGGAATTAAAATGAGTGTTAGAACGTGAAATATGACTATTTTGGAAGTTTGAAAAGATTTGTGAATTAAGTACAATATTTCCATAGTTGGGGTACTTAAATGTAAGTATGCCTTTGTAAAAGCATTTGAATGGTAATAAATTCAATGCTTGAATTTTTTGTATTAAGAATTTAAGTGATAAAATGGTGAAGGACCATTTTGTGTAAATTGGAAAGGTTGGTTCCAATGTTAAAAGGAATTATTAAGTGTTTAATATTTGGTAGAAATGGAGTTGTTATGGGATATGTTTATGTTAGTATAATACTAACATATGTATTATTATGAATTTGTGAATTATACAGATTATGATTGATTTACGATTGAAGCAAATCAAGAGGGTTTATTGTGGAGCAATAGTGAGGCTCATATTGTGGATTTTATAAAGTGTCAAGGTGAGTGCAATACATGCATGAAATTATACATGGACGTTTTACATCATCAGGAAGACTTGCGATAAGTCAACCTTATTTATATCAACATGATATATGTTATTTTATAACAGCGACATGACATTGAAATATTACGGTATGAAATCAAAACGCATTGATTATGAAAAATGTGATATTTTACCATGAATGTTTTCGGGTATGAACTGTCCAATGTTAAATTTGATAATATACTTTGCCATGGATGGATCGAATAAAGTAGACTATATGCCCAAATAAGTCATTGAGGGACAGGGTATAGTTGGCATGCCATAGAGTATAGCAGCTGCAGGTTTATATTACACTATAGTGTGTAAGGACACTAAGTGTACATGGTGGGCACGACCTTATGAGTAATACACTTCGGTGTATATGGTGGGAACGACCTTATGTAGTACTACGGTGCAAATATTACTCGAATACCCAGGGTCCTCAGGGTTGTATATTGGGCTATATGCTATGGTTTATGGTTTATTGCTTAATAAATGGTAAGCATACAAATAAGCTTACGAGCTTTTGGAATAATGGCAAGTATATGGGTAAAATAAGCTTACGAGCTTATGGATTAAATGGTAAGTATTTTGTATAAAATAAGCTTATGAGCTTATAGAATTTAAATGGTAAGTATTTTGGTAAAATAAGCTTACGAGCTTATGGGATAAATGGTAAAAGATTTTATATTATATTGATCATGGTAAAATATTGGATATATTAGTAAAATGATTTTATGGAACTTTGATTTTGACATTGAAAATCATGCATGAATTGTATTACATTGTTTATCGTCTTAATTGCCTCACTAAGTATATACTTAGCGTGTGATGATTTTCACACATAGGTAAAAAGCCAGTAGTGGAATAAAGAGTTTAAAGCGACATCAAGCATCGAGGTGTATATTTTCAGTATCACTAAGACATCCTAAGATGTAATGTAGACTTAATTAGTGGCATGTAATTATTAATGTTTTATTTGTTTTGTTGAACAAATTTGGAAACAAAATGATAATTTTATGAGTTTTGTATAATGCTGAAATTACTGTAGCAGCTACTGTAGCATATCGATACATAATATTAATTCGAAGTTTTGGTGCATCGATGCACTATTCACGATACTGTAGCGCATCGGTACACTGTTCACTGTTCACAGGTATTGTTCATCACTGTTTACGGTACTGTTCATCACTATTCATAAAAAAATCTTTTGAATTAAATTTGCTATAACAAAATATAAATTATAAGATATGATATTTTTATAATATCAATTACTATTCTAAGGAAATAAATTTTAAATTGTTTCAGAAAAGAAAATGGTTTTAAAAATTCGGGTGACATCTATAATCTGTATATGTATAATTATACGGGTTATAGGTGTTACAGATACCCCTATAGGAATATCGATACTGCTATATTAAGGTGTCGATGCCTCCCTAGGTATCGATACTAAAATTGGTTTCGATGTTTGGAAAAATAATTCAGTTTCGATATTCTTACTTATGGTATCGATACTTCTGTTTTAAATGGTATCAATACTCCCCGTGTACCGATATCAATTTTGGCTACTGGAATTTGTAATATAACTCTTGTATTGATACCACTTCCTTGGGCATCGATACTTGATGAGTATTATTGATACTAATAAGTCAAAAACCCTTTTATTTTGACTATCTAAAGAATATCGGTATTGTTCATCCAGTATTGATACTTGAGCTCAGAAATACTTTGTTTTTACTCGAGAATGACACCCAACTTAACCAATTTGCCACTCTAAGGCCCTTAAAGATATTTAAGTCTTATATAAGATTAAAGAGGTCATAATAGGTCAATTTTCATGTTGAACAACATTATAAGCCTAAATCTATCATGGATGCACTTACATGCTTCATGACTCATACAAACCAACCAAACACATCTAGTGATCTATAAGTGATATAGATGAGTTAGAAATGTGTTACCTAGAATCCTATGGTTTTGAAATGACTCCAGCTCAACCAAGAACTATTTTTCCTTGCCCTTACCCTTAGATCACTCACCAAAGCTTAAATCTACAAACAAACAAAAAATCGAGTTGATTCACTAAGGGTTTTTAAAACCCCACTTATGGCTATCATAGCCAAACATTGATATTTTGGGCTTGAGATGAAGCTCTAGGACGAGGAATTCACTTCTTACCTTAGAAAATTTGGACTAAGCTTTCAAGGCTACAAAGTTGTTACCTTTTTCAAGATACAATGGAAAATAATGGAGAAAGACAAAAAATGAGGAAAATGAGATATGAGAGATTAGCATTCCTCTTTGTCTCCGGCGTGTGACCTCATCAACCATTATGGAAATTCATCCTTTGAGATAAACCATGGGATAATCACTAGGGGTGTTTAAAAATATCTGACTCGGTTGACCCAACCCGCTAACCCGCCGACCTAGTTAAAAAATATCATGTATTTATATTGAAAATACCCAATTTTTCGGGTCGATTACCCGGTATTTCAGGTACACCCCTAATAATCACCTCCTTATCCTCCTTTTGTCACCAATTCAAAATCTTCCTTTTAAAAACTATTTGGGCTCACAACAAGCCCAAATCAATTTAAACTTGGGCTAACACATTCCACAAATGTTTTTTTCAAAATCTTCTCGAGTTAGCCCGAAACTAACAACTCGTGATTCAATGCGTTACATAAAAAACAAGACCCTTAGAATATTTTTACGATAATTATAATTAATTTTAAATTAACTAAATTATATATGAAAATATCAAAATTATAAGAACGAGTAAATCTTTAAAAACTCCATTTATTTCTTGTACACCATATGAACTGATTTTGTTTTCAACTTTTCTTTTTCAAAATTCACAAAAATCAACATCAGTCCACAACGTTAACAGATCAAAACAATCACAAGCTAACAAAAAACCAACCACACATTAGCTTTATTTGTTCTTTCTGTGTCGATATTCACTTCAACACTAATTAAATTCAGCACCCACACCAAGGTCAACCTTCATATAAAAGACACGTCCTTTGCTTAAAACAATAAAAAGAAGCTCGTTTCTTCATAGATTGCATCACCATTTATATTCTTTTAAATATATAAATGTAATGATGAATCATAATTCAGAGCTTTAGTGGAGACATAGGAACAAATTAAAGTGACAGCATCCTCAACAAGATCCACCACCATATATTATTATTCTTATGTATGAAAGGGAAAACTTTTCTGGTAAATCAAGTATAAAAACATATAAAAAATCAACACTTGCATGATTCAAATCCCACCAAATCCACAATCTCCAACTCTATTCTTTTTTATGTTTTTGTGTGAACAAAGTCTTCTTGCAAAACCAAAAACAATGAATCCTATGTTGTCTTCTAGCATAACCAGTCCACTAATCAATCTTCTATACATATAGTCAGATTTGGGTAGTGAACAGGGATCTAAATAACAATTCGCAATTAAAATAGCGTCATTTTATAATAGTAATGATGTTGTCCAAAATTATTATGGGATGACATGATACTCGTAACCGTAATGATCGCAATAACATTTGTTAATCGCTACAAACGTAATCAAAAATGACCATAAGGTAATTTAAATCTCTAGTGGTGAGGTACTAAGATGACTCCAGGATCATAGTTGCTGGGACATCACTGATGTTTTGTCTATGGTTGTGATCTCCTTCGTATGTTACAATCAACATCGTCGGATCGTCTAATGCTCGCTCGACGTGTTTCCTGGCAGGGCAGCCTCGGACGCTGCTACACTTGTAATACCCCCTGAAAAAATTGAACAAAGAAACGAGTTAGGGAAACTCGGGGATTGAGTTAAGTTGGCTCACCAACACCTAACACATGAGCTAATATCACACCTTGGATGAGGAGAACCCTTGATTGGTTTCTGGCCATATTTTCTCCAGGAATAATCATCAGGAATATCCGCCGTTTTATCGCTGATTGCAGGAACTCTAATCACTTTCTTCACTCTTAATTTCCTAAGTAACAAATAAAATCAATCAAAAGGTTGAAACTTTATGATCCGATCGATTAAACAAAACCATCCAAATTAGATCAAGAGAAGAAAAAACCAACCTTTTCTTGGAGCAATGGCAACGACCGGATGCGGATCCACACTTGAGAGCGGCAGTACCCATGGAATCGCACTTCCTTTTCGAAGACAATGGAGGCTTACCAGATGAATGGACATGGGAAGAGAAAGACAAAGGAGGAAATCTATGAACTGGTTGTGTCGGATGAACTGGATTAAAGGCAGACACTTTAACTTTGGTTTCTTCAATCTTCTGCGGAGATTGTTGGGAATCAAATTGGTCTCGTCGGAGAGGAGTAAGAGGCGCACGTCTGAACCGAGCATGGCCTGTTCTGGGACGACCTAGCAAAGAAATAACTTTCTTGAAAGAACTTACACTCTTATCTGTAACAGCTTGGATCACGATACTCGGCTCTGAATCTGAAGAAGAAGAAGAAGACGCTTTAAAAGAATCATCATGGTTGTAAAGATGCTGAGCTTTGGACATCAATTTTATGAATTCCTCAACGCCTTGGATCCCAGCAGTTGCAGCTTCTGCAAAACTATTCCCATCACCATATCCCATCATCAATTTCACCGCCATTTTGTTCATCCAAAGTTGAAATCCTCAATTTTGGTTTTATAGAACAATAAATGGACTTGTAATAATATGAAAATGAAAACTCAGAAAAGCAAAGCCAATGGATTTGGGCATCGATCGGCTCACTGACATTTCTAATCTTTCATATATTCCCGTCAAACTACCATCCATTAAATTGGTTCCACGTATTCAAGAATTGTCAGCACATTGACCAACACGCTTTGAGAATAAATATGAAGTCCCTCGGCAATGGGATATACCGGTTTCCAAGACCGTGTCGAAATGAAGATAGGAGGCAAAAAGCAGAAGGTCAAAAGGTTGTATTAGGTGGTAGAGATGACATTTAACAGCTTTTAATGCAAAAATAAATCATGTGTGGGACCAACGAAAAAGATCTCCACTTATTTTACCGGTAACCGGAAACCGCGTCAAAATTGTTTCTCACACTTCACATGGGATTCTTTCTTCAAAATTCAATTACACCATTAAACTATTTTGATATTGAATTAGTTTTTTTAACTACATAAATACCCACTAATATTTGAGTAAATTTTAATTTTTATCATTGAAATTTTAAAAATAATAAATTGATTAATTAATGTTATCGATTAATAATAAATGATCAACCTTCGTTAACGATCGATACTAGAAGTGATGAGATGCTGATGTCACCTGTTATATAACTTGACATCATTTTTTTATATGTTTGACTCAAAAACTTTTGACCAACACTTAAAGAAAAAAGTTTGAAAAAAATTATCTTCTTCTCCATTCTTCTTCTCTCTTACATTTTCCACTTAAAAATTAGGTCAGCTATATGACTATATCCCACCATGAATAAAGTACTGCAGAGCTCACCAGTGCAACATTGATGGTCGAAAACCACCCTGATTGGTGGAGCATCAACAGTCACCATCAACTAATCATCAACAGTCACTGTCTCCTTTCTTCTTCAAGTCGTTACGGTCGTCGCCTGTTTCTTCACTCGGCTCATCCCACCTTCACCCTTCTTGGCAAAATAAGCCAGAGTTTCTCGAGCCATGGACTATTCTTGTAACTATCCTAACCCTTTGTAAACCATTAACAAAACTTCGCCTTCAATTCAAATATGTTTAAGTTAATTTTACGTTACGTGGATTTTAATTTGTAGGGGAGGATTATTGGGAGAAGAAGAAGAAAGGAGAAGCATAGCAATCTACCATGCCTCAACTGTTAACTCTATCGATTTCATAAATCGAGACCACGCATACTCACAAGCATGAGCTTGTGAACTTCATGACTGGCATATCAGTTGTCCAATTACATATTTTGTAACTGCATGAGATTTGTTAACTTTCAGGGTAACTTTGGACGTCAATAAAGAGTAAGCAAATGGAAATAGAGCGGCGAAGCGAGGTCAATAAAGCATCAGTGCGGTGAAGCGAGGTCAATGAAGTGTTGGAGGGTCGAAGGTATGAAAGGGAGGAACCGACCCGTCGGTGCGAGGAAGTGAGAGACGTCTCTGGATTCTGTAGCAAGAAGATCGGTCCGCTGAACGGAGATAAGGAAGCTGCTGGAGTTTCAATGGCTAAGTCGAGCGGAGTTCCTGGTTATACGGTGGAAGTGAATCCTAAGAAAGGTCCTAATCCCCCTTCTCATGTTGTAGAGGGTTGGACACTTTTCATAAATAATCTTAGCAGAAGAGTTTCAAGAGTGGCGCTAAAAGAGTTTCTGAGTCACCATGGCAAAGTTCTCGCACCCCGTTTGATTTACGGTATAATGCATTCCTGGAAGGAATATTTTTTCCCAGATAGATATACCACGTTTGGATGGGGCACATTACCTAGTGCCGGTTAAAATCTAATACCAACAGTAAACTTTTTCCTGTTTTCCGGGGAATGTCTATCCCTATCTTCCTTAGGTATTTTATTATTCACGTCCCGTTGTCTAAAATAACCTTCTCCCTTTGTTTTGTTTGATTCTGTGAAATTCCCACCGCGGTCGATGCTCCTCCTGAAAGTTGATTCTGTGGAAAGCTAAAAACGATCAAGCAAGGATGTGAGTTTACATATCTACTTTTCCTTTGTTTAATCTTAAATTTCTTTGATGTTTCTTTTATGCTTCATCTTCCCCAATTTCTGTTCATTTTCTGATTATCATTCAGTCTTGTTCTTGGGTTTTCCTTTATTGATGATCAATTGTTTTGCTCTCTGGTTTTTCTTTTGACTTGTTATCTTCATCCTTAGTTGATTTGTTGGTCTGGGTTTTGTTTCGTGCTTGAAGCTTGTTGTTATTTTGCTTGAACTTAAGTTATAATTGATGGTTTTGATGGGTGCTTTTAAGGATCCGTCTACTGAAATATCTTTTATCTTTTTATGAAATTTTCTACTATAATTTTTTTTATCTTTTATTTTGAAATAAAAGAAAAACGGTCTTGCTAAAAGTTCATTGTCCATAGTTCATACATGATCCCTTGCTAACAATAATAATAATAAATCGGAAACAAGGTGAAAAAGAAATAAAGATACAAAGAGAAGTGCAAGTGCAAACCTGGGATTTAAGGTCTGCACAAGTTATAGCTTAAACTATAGTCTTAATCTAAATGAGCAAAGTATCGTTTAGAGAGTGCATAAATACTTCTGGACTGCTTCAAATCTCTCTGACATCAAAATTTAAGGTGATCTGGTCCGAAAGACATGTAACATTGCCCCTCCATATTAGTTCATCAACCCCCTCATCCCTTCTCTTTTGGCAAACACCCAATTATCATAAAAATGAATATAGAAGCATGAAATTTATATGAGTACTGCTAGAACAACATTCAATGGTTCAGTAACTTACAAAGATATCCTTTTCCTTGGTTTCTTCATCCAAAGTCCTTGAAAAGAACCTATACAAAAATGAAGGTTAATGTCAAAGAAACAAACTCGAGGCTGAAGCAAAAGTTATTTACCCGACTTTGTTTGGTCGAGTTTACTTGAACACATGAGAGTTATCTAAAAGATGCCTGCCATTTACTGTTCCCTGTAAAGCAGTTTAAACTTGGTAAGTTAATTGTACAATGTCATTCCATATCAAGAGAAAGAAGAGCCATATTGAAGGAAAGAGCCTTGGTGTGTTCATGAATTCTATTGTCTCACTTCTTGTCAAGAATATCATAAAAAACCTTTGGTTTTCTGTACTTTGTGATGCACAATGCCTAGAACCAGAAATGTAATTTTAGACGTTATCGACTGGAATATATATAGGATTATTATCTGAGACACATCGATAAAAGTTCACAACAAGCGACCTACATGCATTGCAAGAGCTATGTGCATTAAAGTGGGTTCTGACCATGGCTTCCCTATAAATCGAAGGCCAATTGGCAAACCAACTTTGTCATAGCCAACTTATGTAAGCATGGAGGATTTGATATCAGTAGATGGTAAACAGAAACATAAAAACTTCTATGATTAATGGTGGTAAGTTAATTACGGGAACGGTGATCGCAGGTAGACCCAGAAAGTTTTCAGCGATCTGATATCGAATAATGTTAGCTGAAATGACAGTAATATGATCAACTTCTTTTGTCATGAAGATTTAGACATGAATGCATACTTGAAAATGGGTTGGAATTTCATTACCTCCGTTTATATAGTCAAGTTCACCAGTTTTTAGAGCAGCTTTGGATATGGGGTATGTTGTCATACTGTTTTGAAAAGAAACTGGGTAAATATAGGGATTGCAAAGTTTAAGTAAAAGACTGAAGGTGAAAAAAGTACAAAAAAAGTAAAAGACAGAAGAACAGATGCAAGTTGTGGCGGTGAAAAGAATCTACCCTGTTGTTGGAGTGACTATGACTTATGCCTTGGTGAATATTTTGTTATGAATTTGCATATGACGGTACCTGCACATTCGTGGTCAAGCACCTTAGTTTAAACCATTTCACGATAAGTGGAGAGGACTGATTTTAATATAAAATTGTTGATTGGAAAAATTAGGTTGTAGCAGATTTTGGTAATATTTCTTTTTGGTTTGAGTAAAGAGTCAAGATCAATATGCCATTTACAATTATGTTTTTAGGATATTGTTTGTCTAATATAAGAATAGTTTTAAACCTTATAAGTTCACTAAGATAATAAACTTAACTTTAGACCCTAGCAACATTTTAGTTTGTACTGGATGGGACATCGTTCCACCTAATTTTTTTTTCTCCATTCAAAAACTACTGCATAGATCTTTTTTGTAACGGTGGGTTAACAGGAATATAGTATTTTAATAATCTGAAGTAATTTAGAGACCATCTTATAGAAACCTAAAAGAAGCTCATTCTTTTGCAGAAGAATGCAATAAAGATAAATATAGATTTCCAATTTCTAGAAATTGTATAATATAAATTTTATTACAATTTTTAGGCTTGAGATTTAGCTTATCTTTGGTGATTGACTGATCTAACTTTCACGAGTTTTCTACAAATAAGAATCATTTTTTTTCTTTACATGCTTGAATTCTTGATGCTTGAAATAGAAATTTGGTGGTTACATTATTGGTTTTTGCTTGATCACATTCGCTTTTTCTTTTCTAATCTCATGTTAAATTAGTTTCATTTATTTTTAATGTGATGACACACAATTGTTTTTGTTCAATATTATTATGTTCTAATATTAAAATATTTGTTCATAATAACAGTTATGGCTCGTTTACCAATGCGAAAGAAGATGCATATCACCACAATTCTTATTTACAACTGCAAATGATGGAGATTGTGTGTCATATGCTTATGGTTATTTCAGTTATTCTTAGAAAATATAAAAATAGACCTAAAATAAATTATGCACATGAAAGACTTCATAGACATAATATTAGATCACTTAATTTACATAAAATTGTATTTGAAAGTGATAGACAAAATGTTGATAATTGTCGAATGGATAGGAAAGCATTTCTCAAATTGTGTCACTTATTACAAAGTCAATATGGGTTAAAAGAGAGTCGATATTGTCTATAGAAGAAATGGTTATTACTTTCCTTCATATTTTATCCCACCATATTAAGATTAGAGTTCTAAAATGTCAAATAGTAAGATCTAGTGAAACAATTAGTAGAGTTCTCCATACAGTGTTAGCTTCGGTCTTGAAACTGCATCCGATTTTTTTTAGAAAACCAGAACCGATACAAGATGATTCAACAGACGATAGATGGAAATAGTTTAAGGTATTGTATCATAATTCTGAACTTTCTTTTAAGTTAATTAGTAATACTTAATACATAAATGGATAGTAATAATGTAATTTAACTTTATTGATGAATATAGGGATATTTGGGTGCTCTAGATGGAACGTATATTAAGGTCAATGTAGCTTCAATCGATAAACCTAGATACAGAACAAGAAAAAATGAAATTGCGACAAATGTACTTGGTGTTTGCACACCAAACATGCAATTCATTTATGTTTTACCTGGGTGGGAAGGTTCTGCAGCTGATGGTAGGATACTCAGAGATGTCATTAGTAGAAGAAATGGTTTAAATGTTCCACAAGGTAAATTATTAGGTTTTTAATATATATTATATATATATATATATAATAATGTAAAATTCTTACAAGTGTTGGTTATTAATTCACTTTTTAAATAAAAATAATATAGGGTGTTACTACTTATGTGATGCTTGATACACGAATGGAGAAGGATTTCTTGCACCATATAGAGGTCAAAGATACCACTTGAATGATTGGAGAGAATGACATCAACCTACCACCCCTCAAGAATATTTCAACATGAAACATTCTCAAGCTAGGAATTGCATTGAGAGATGTTTTGGCATACTGAAAGCGATATGGGCAATTTTAAGGGAAAATCATTTTATCCAATGAAAACACAATGTAAACTCATTTTCGCTTGTTGCCTTCTCCATAATTTCATAAGATCTGAGATGCCAATTGATCCTATTGAATCTGACTATACTGAAGATAATAGGCATGTTGAGGAGATTAATGAGGTATAAATGATCAGACATTGTGAGCCAAGCAATGCTTGGACTGAGTGGAGAGACAAATTAGCAGAAGATATGATTACTAGTTGGTTGGCGTCACGTACTTTAGGATAGATGTTGTTTTATGTTATGTATGTACTTTCACCTTCTATTTTATATAATGCTAGTGGTAATTACTTTTATATTTGACATCTTTATATTTATTGCATAAACTTTATTAAATTTTATGTATCTCTCTTCTATAAATTCAAATTTTATTTGTTATGGACATTCATTATTTATGTATGGCTTTCACCTTCTATTTTATGTAATGATTATTATTGACGATGATGACATGTTTTATGTTATGTTATACATATTTTATATACATCTTCTTAGATTGTTTCGAAGAGCAATATGTCAAAATCAAATATAGAATCTCAAAGGGGGGGGGACAGACGTCTGGAAAGGTTAAGTCTTTAGTAACTAAAAGGACGTGGACTAAAGAGGAGGATGTTGCACTTGTTGAATGCTTACACATTTTGGCTGAAGACCCACATTGGAAAGCTGATAATGGAACATTTAGATCGGGTTATCTATCTCATCTTGAAAAGATGTTAGAAATCAAGCTTCTGACATCACAAATTAGGGCCCATCCACATATTGAATCTAGAGTGAAGCTACTCATAAGACAATACAATGCTTTATCTGAAATGTTTAAAATTAGAAGTGGATTCAGTTGGAATGAAGAAGAAAAATGTTTAATTGCACCAAAGGATGTGTTTGATGATTGGGTTCAAGTAAGTATTTTAATTGAATTTATCTTCTTCATGTACTCTTTGTTATCTACATACGTAATTGTAAGATTTATTAAATATGCGATTTATTATATTGTACAGTCATTCAACTGCTGTTGGATTGAGAAACAAGTCATTTTCATTCTTTGATGACTTTGTTCATATATTTGGAAAAGAAAGAGCTACAAGAACAATAGCTGATGCAGTGGAACATATTGATGTTGAAGAGAATGCATTTATAGATGTTGAAATTATTAAAATGGTTTTCAAGTTTGGTAACCAACTTTGAAAAAATGGTTTTCAAAGTTTGGTAAATGTTTCTTTGAAAAATAGTTTTTCAAAGTTTGGTAGATGTTTGTTGAAAAATGATAATGGGATAATCACAATTAATCCCTAGGCTTTAGGGTATTTACAAGATTAAGTCCTTAAGTTTCAACTATAAATACCCTAGCTCATTTAGCTTCAAAACCATCCCAAAAATCATTTCTTTCTCCCAATACTAGAAAGTTTTCTTATGAGTAGTGAGTGTTTCGTAAACACCTGTAAATTTTCTCTCTTAGTAAAAGATCTGCAGCAGTCCGGAGACGTAAGCACAATTGGCTGAACTCCGTTATCAATTTCGGGTATTATTTTTCTGCTTTTATTTCGTATTCTCCCTAATCTGACTATAGGGAAATTACTTGTTACTCGTTTATTTCCTAACAACTGGTATCAGAGCTTTTGGTTGTGAATTCTGTCAATTTTTTCGAGGTAACTATTCGGGTTACTATTCACGTGAATAGTGAATTTCGTGAATAGTGAAATTCGGTCGGCGATACGAGTTTGTCGACAGAGGTGTTCTAATACACGGCGGTTCGTAGAAATTGTCAGAAACGATCCAAACAAAGCCAGATTCGAGTGGGAACGATGGCTGCAGACGAAGAGAAGGTGAAAATTGAAAAGTTCGATGGTGCGGACTTTGGATTTTGGAAGATACAAATTGAAGATTTTCTATACCAGAAAAATATATATCAACCCCTCTTAAGAAAACAACCAGAGGGCATGAAGAATGAAGACTGGGCTCTTCTCGACAGACAAGCCCTCGGAGTTATCCGACTGACGTTATCCCGTAATGTTGCTTTCAACATAGCAAAGGAAAAGACCACGGCAGGTCTTATGACGGCTCTCTCCAGTATGTATGAGAAGACATCGGCCTCAAACAAAGTTTATTTGATGAGGCGATTATTTAATTTGCGGATGACGGAAGGGGCATCGGTGGCACAACACCTAAATGAACTCAACACAATCACAACCCAGTTGAGTTCAGTGGAAATTGAATTTGATGATGAAGTTCGAGCTTTAATTCTCTTATCATCTTTACCAGACAATTGGAATGCTACTGTTACAGCAGTCAGCAGTTCGTCGGGAAATAACAAATTAAAATTCGATGATGTTCGGGATCTGGTACTGAGCGAAGAAATTCGACGGAGAGAATCGGGTGAAGAATCAACCTCCTCAGACTTGCACATACAGTCCAAAGGGAGAACTTCAGAAAGAAATTCAAATCGTGGCAGATCGAAATCCAGAAGGGGAAAATCAAGAACATGAAATAAAGATTTTACCTGTTATAATTGCGGCAAGAAGGGCCACTTCAAAAGAGATTGTCGAGCACCGAAGAAAAATACCGGCGCACAGGAATCTGCCAACATGACGGAGGAGACAAGTGATGCTATATTTTAAGCGTCAACAGTCCGATTGAATTATAGATTTTGGATTCAGGGGCATCTTTCCACTCCACGCCATGCCAAGAAATCATGGAGAACTATGTCAATGGTGATTTTTGGGAAGGTTCATCTTGTTGATGATGAAACCTTGAAGATCGTCGGAAAAGGAGACATCCGACTAAAGCTGCCAAACCAGACCACCTGGAAGCTGACAGGAGTGAGACATATTCCTGGTCACAAAAGAAATTTGATTTCTGTAGGACAGCTTGATGGAGAAGGATACAGTACAACCTTTTCAGGCTGTGAATGGAAGATTACCAAAGGAGCACTCGTCATTGCTCGTGGTAAGAAGACTGGTACTCTCTATGTAACCTCAAATTTAGAGAATATCATTACAGTAGCAGATGTTGATGGAAAATCAAACCTATGGCACCAAAGGCTTGGCCATATGAGCGAGAAAGGAATGAAGATACTTCTGTTAAAAGGGAAGCTGCCGGATCTAAAGAATATAGATGTTGGACTATGCGAGGATTGTATCTTTGGCAAACAAAAGAAAGTCAGTTTTGCAAAGATTGGCAAGACACCCAAGGCAGAAAGGTTAGAATTGGTTCATACTGATGTATGGGGACCATCCCCAGTTCCATCTCTTGCAGGCTCACTATATTATGTCACCTTCATCGATAATTCAACAAGGAAGGTGTGGGTTTATTTTCTGAAGAAGAAATCAGAAGTCTTCGATACCTTCAGAAAATGGAAGGCCATGGTGGAAAATGAGACTGGTTTAAAAGTCAAGCGGTTGAGGTCTGACAATGGAGGAGAGTACAGAGATAGTACATTCAGAGATTTCTGCGCAAACAATGGGATCAAGATGGAGACAACAGTTCCCATAACACCGCAGTAGAATGGCGTAGCAGAGCGCATGAACAAAACTCTGAATGAACGTGCCAGAAGCATGAGGATACATGTCGGATTGCCCAAATTTCTATGGGCTGAAGCTATCAACACTGCAGCTTACCTGATCAACCGTGGGCCCTCAGTTCCTTTGGATGGCGGAATACCAGAGGAAGCTTGGAGCAAGAAAGAAATAAACCTTTCACACTTAAGAGTGTTTGGTTGTATTTATTATGTACACATAAACTCTGCTGAAAGAAGTAAACTTGATGCCAAGTCCAACAAATGCGTATTTGTTGGTTACGGTGGTGATGAGTTTGGTTACCGGTTTTGGGACTACGAAAATCGGAAGATCATTAGAAGAAGAGACGTCTTTTTCAATGAAAATGTGATGTACAAAGACAGGTCAATCGCAGAATCAAGTAATACCGAAGCTGAAACAAAGGAATTTGCTGAGTTCGAGGAGATTTCTGGAAATGATGTTCAGATCAGTCCTGAAGCAGTTCAAGAGGAAGAACCAGGCACACCAGAACTGAGACGCTCCTTCAGAATTCCTAAACCAACCCAACGATATTCTCCTTCTTTGCACTACTTGTTGCTGACTGACAATGGTGAACCAGAGTGCTATGATGAAGCAATGCAAGTAGAGGATTCAGTCAAGTGGGAGTCTTCCATGAAAGATGAGATGGACTCGCTTATGTCAAATCAGACTTGGGAATTAGCTGAATTACCACCAGGCAAGAAAGCGCTCCATAACAAGTGGATTTACAGGATCAAAGAAGAGCACGATGGGAGCAAATGCTATAAAGCAAGATTGGTTGTCAAAGGTTTTCAACAAAAAGAAGGTATTGATTACAATGAAATTTCTCTCCAGTCGTGAAGCTATCTACAATCAGACTGGTGTTGAAAATTGTAGCTGCAGAGAATTTACATCTTGAGCAGTTAGATGTAAAGACAGCTTTCCTTCATGGTGATTTGGAGGAAGAAATCTATATGAGGCAGGCAGAAGGCTTCATAGAGGTAGTCAAGAAAAACCTGGTATGCAGGTTGAAGAAGAGCTTGTATGGTTTAAAACAAGCTCCTAGACAGTGGTACAAGAAGTTCGATAGTTTCATGAGTAGCAGTGGTTTTACCAGATGCCAAGCAGATCATTGTTGCTACATCAAGAGGTTCGACAATAGCTTCATTATTTTATTGTTATACGTTGATGACATGCTCGTTGCAGGCTCAGACATGCAAGAGATTATAAACTTGAAGCAAAAATTGTCAAAGCAGTTTGCTATGAAGGATCTGGGCGCTGCAAAGCAGATTCTTGGGATGAGGATCAAGAGAGACACAAGTCGGGGACTTTGATATTATCACAGGCTGAGTACATCAACAAAGTACTCTCCAGGTTCAACATGCAAGATGCTAAACCAGTAAGTACACCTTTAGGTGTTTATTTCAGACTCTCCAAAGAACAGTCACCAAAGACGGAGGAAGAACGTGCACACATGGTGAAGGTGCCGTATGCCTCAGCAATTGGAAGTCTGATGTATGCCATGGTTTGTACTAGACCAGATATTGCTCAAGCAGTGGGAGCTGTTAGCAGACACATGAATAATCCGAGCAAGGTACACTGGGAAGCAGTCAAATGGATCCTCAGATATCTGCGGGGTACCACAAACAAAACACTTTATTTCAAAGGTGGAGATACGATACTGACAGACTATGTAGATGCTGACTTAGCCGGAAATGTTGACATTAGAAGGAGCACTATAGGGTATGTCTATACTCTAGGAGGAACCGCAGTGAGTTGGGTTTCTCAACTACAGAAGATAGTTGCTCTCTCCACAACGGAAGCAGAATATATCGCTGTTACGGAAGCCATCAAGGAGATGGTTTGGCTCCAAAGTTTCTTGGAAGAGTTAGGCAAGAAACAAGAAAACAATGTCTTGTATTGCGACAGTCAAAGTGCTATACATCTAGTAAAGAATCCATCTTTTATTCCAGGACAAAGCACATACAATTGCGATATCATTTTATCCGGTCTCTTCTGGAAGATGGGATTTTGAAACTTGAAAGATCAGTGGAGCTCAAAATCCGGCAGACATGTTGACAAAGACGGTGACTACAAACAAACTGAAGTTGTGTTCAACTTCAGTTGGCATGCTAGAGTAACAAGACTAGAAAAGCTGTTGCATTGATCGAGGTGTGAAGACAGATTAAAATCAGTCTTCAAGTGGGAGATTGTTGAAATTATTAAAATGGTTTTCAAGTTTGGTAACCAACTTTGAAAAAATGGTTTTCAAAGTTTGGTAAATGTTTCTTTGAAAATGGTTTTCAAAGTTTGGTAAATGTTTCTTTGAAAAATAGTTTTTCAAAGTTTGGTAGATGTTTGTTGAAAAATGATAATGGGATAATCACAATTAATCCCTAGGCTTTAGGGTATTTACAAGATTAAGTCCTTAAGTTTCAACTATAAATACCCTAGCTCATTTAGCTTCAAAACCATCCCAAAAATCATTTCTTTCTCCCAATACTAGAGAGTTTTCTTGTGAGTAGTGAGTGTTTTGTAAACACCTGTAAATTTTCTCTCTTAGTAAAAGATCTGCAGCAGTCCGGAGACGTAAGCACAATTGGCTGAACTCCGTTATCAATTTCGGGTATTATTTTTCTGCTTTTATTTCGTATTCTCACTAATCTGACTATAGGGAAATTACTTGTTACTTGTTTATTTCCTAACGATAGATGCATTACTTGAAGAAGAGGGAGTAAGAGATTCTGAATCAAGAGAGGATGTTGGTGCTTCAACTTGCCAAACATCTGATGCTACGGCCTCTACCCCTACAATGAAAAAAGTAGCTAGCAAGAAAAGGTCTCGAAGTGATGATGGGTTAACCGAGCTTGTACAGGAGATAAGTAAGTTTGGTGCTACATACCGAGAAACTGCCAAAGAAATTAAGGATATTACTACTTTATTGAAAAAGGAGGCAGAAGGAAATGATCGAAGAATGTCGATTTTCACTGAAATCATGAAAATTGAAGGACTGTCCACTGATGAAATGCTTACTGCAGGAAGAATATATTAGCAAAGATGCGCACAAGGTAGATTTCTTCTTTTCTTTTCCAGAAGAATTCAAGCAAGATTATGTGATTAAGCAATTAGTTGAATGCCATCAATTTAGACCATCATTTTGACTGTGGTCATTCTACAATTATGTCGATCTTTTTTTATTATGACTTTAGAATATGGTCTCAACTTTTTTGTGTGGCTTAGCGAGGTATATGTCAATGTTTTGTCTTGCAGAATTTTTTATGTATATAATATAGCCAACATATATGATTAAGTTTAGAATGTCATGGCTATTATCTTTTGTAAGTCTGAACATTGTACAAGCTTTTGATGGTTAATGTTATACTTCTTTTTGTTTATGTAGTATATGACTTGCAAGTAATGTGCTGGTTTTCGAATATGTTAATTACTTTTGATAGTTTTTGTTATGTAGTAAAAACCGTGTCTTTTCTGCTTGTTGTCCCAAATGCACGAGTAGTTTCCCCTACACTGTTTTGGCTCTCTATTTTTATTGGCCATAATAATCTAAGATATTACATTTCTTCTTGTCATTTTCTCAAAAACTCTTCTTGCTCTTTCTAACCTCCCACGTTTAGAACACATATCAATCAACACTATCAATAGGCAAAGCTCCTCCAAAACCGTTCATATCAACACATACATGTATCCATTTGGTTATCTAATACAACAAGATGCACATAAACTGGTATATCACTCAGATATTTTACTTGATCAGGTTTCCTTCCCAGAGCGTTCGACACAATCGATCAAAAAAATTATCGACTTCGATCACGCTACCATTATAAAGGTGTCAAGCATTCTCAACCAGTGTGCATCGAACACCCCTAAACCGTTACAACAGTATCACGTGACCAAACAATTGCCGAGCCATATCCAAGCAACCACAACTTGCATACATATCCATAATAGAACTATCTTTTGAATAGTCATGCACTGCTTTCCCATGATGTAGATTCCCTGCACGACAAGAAGCAGAAAAGAACACAAGAAAAGAATAAACTCAGGCTCAATATATATTTGTTATCTCCACTTATAACAAATTATGAATATTAGTGGGGTAATATTAGCTTTAGCTGGTGCGGTAGTTGTGCAGTTGTGTGAGCTATTCTTTTTTGGCCCTTGATGACTCATTATTAGCATTGAAATTTCTTGATAATTGGGATTTCTACTTCTAATTTCCTTGCTTTACCGATAATAAGAGAAATAAATATAAATCTCCATGCATCTTAACTTATATTCAATGTGGTTAGTTGAGTTGGACTGCTAAAAGTAATTTTGTGGTAGGAGGCATTGCCTGCCAATATGGTTATTATTTTTTATATACAGTATAAGTTTCTGCAGACTATAAAGAATTTGTTGCGTTTACTCTATATCTTCGAATGGGTCATAGTTCACCTCTTTTCTTCGATGTTGAGATAGATGCAAGCTCAGCTATTGTAGTTACATTATATAGTCAGATCTTAAATCAATTTTTGAAAAATAATTCATCTAATAAATCCTCGACAACAAGAATGGAAAACTTATTTTTAATGGGCATAGCTATTTTGTGTGGAAAACATTACCCAACGGAATCATTGTAATGGTCGATTCAATATCATAGTGGAAGTTTAAAATCCCTAAAATATTGAACATTTAGTTAAATGTTGAAGTAAAATTTTAATATATTTATCGATAAATTATGTAAAATTTAATATTAATTAAAATTAAAATAATACATGATATATTTAAATAATAAAATAATATATTATCGATGATTTTTATATAAATAATTTTTATTTAAATATATTATCGATGAATTTTTATATAAATAATTTTTATTTAAATATTTAAAATTTCACTTGTTAAAAAATATAAAACAATGTCAATTTGATAAAATATACATTCTAGTAATCTTTTATTCCTTCAACCAAACACTTTAATCTTATATTACTGCCAAACAAACCAAACATAGTAATGTAATTAATATTCTACTTTTGCTTTCACATCTGTCGATAGTCGAGAGACCATGAACAGAGTTATTACCAGGTTGGATAAAACTATCATTGATGGAAGAACTATTAAATTATCTCAAGCGAAATACCCTAAGCCAACTTCTGATAAGGTTGGGTCAGTGGAAATGAATCGTCAGAAAAATGCTACAAAAGGGCCTTCAAGGAGATCTAAAGAGGACGTTGTTATTTCGAATCCCAAAATATTAGCCAGAGATTGTAGGGTAGTCTCGGAGGAATTATTTTTTAAGGATACTTTGCTGAACAACGTTAATTTGGGTTCTGGAAAAGTAGAAGCCATTGACCTTCCTTCGGTTATTATCCAAGAGGAAGACCTTGGAGGTCTTGGAGCCGATGTAACTATCCCAGCAGCCGACAATGGTTGGATGAAGAGCTGTTTGGTTGGGTTAATTAAAAACTCATTTGATGAAGACTTAATACAGAAGGCGATTTTGCAGGAAGGCATAGAGGCCAAGATGGTTAAATAGGATGATTTGAATAAATCATATATCGTTATGTTCAACTCTATTGAGGAAATGGATAGAATCTGGGAGTCAAAAAGAGAAGCGTTAAGTTTCTGGTTTGATCATATTGCTCCCTTATTAATCAATGGAGTTCCTCATTATCTTTGTCGTGTTGGGACAAATGATGATGGTCTTCGGTCTGGAGAGTCCCATCCAGCTCCAATCAAAGGCTTCTTCAGATCGAGTATTAGAAGAGCTCTGAGAAGACAAATCAGAGATTCAATAGACGGAGATGCTCTGCATGTTGACAATCTGAATCCTCAATCTAATAATCCATCGAGATTTTCTAATGTTGAAATGAAAGCAGGGGCTGTGGGGGAGGTAAGTAATTTACCGGGTGTTTCATTCAAAGGTGGTAGGGATATCGTGATCAATAGGGTTTGTGAGCTTGAACAGGAGCTCCATTGTTGATACCTTGGTTCTTTTACAGGTCATTTGTAGAACTAATAAATGACTAAGTTAAACATTTTGACATGGACTGTGAGAGGCATTTGAACGAAAGAAAAAATCCGGGCAGTCAAGAAGTATGTTCAGAAATATAAATCCAACTTGGTCTTTATTCAAGAAACCAAACTGGGTGAATTTGGTAGCAATGTCATTAGGAAAATTTGGCTGAACTCTAAATTTAGTTTTGTGTTCTCCCCTTCTATTGGTTCGTGCGGTGGTCTTCTGTGCATATGTGATCCTGATTTTTTTTTAACATTTCAGAGCAGTTTGTCTTTCCCCAATTCATTATCCTGATAGGGTTTGTTAAATCCATGAGGAATAGATGCGGATTGATAAACATATACGGCCCTTCAATTGATTCAGAAAAGGGAGCGCTCCTTTCAGAACTCTCAAATTTCATGAAAAATTGGCAGATCCCCTGGTGCGTTGGAGGCGACTTCAACATGTTTCTTGATCCGGGCGAAACATTGGGTTTCTCATTAAGCATGACTATTGTTGAGTTATTCAAACAAGTTGTGTTTGATACAGGTCTTAAAGATATTCCACTACAAGGAGGAAAATTCACGTGGTGCAATAGCCATGACCCCCAACCTTTGTAAGACTGGATAGATTCTTGATTACCTCTGATTTTGAGTTATTTTTCCCTGATATCTGTCAAAACCTCTTGGAGAAATCTATTTCAGACCATAATGTAGTGCTACTATCGGAGTCTTCGGGTGATTGGGGTCATAAACCCTTCAGGTGTTTCAATTATTGGTTTGAAGGGGATGGATTCGAGAAAACGGTGATTGAAGCACTTATAATTTCGAAAAGAAGGAACCCTCAAATCAGAATTGGGGGTCTGATAAAGAATTCTAAATTGACTTTCAAGAACTGGGCAGGAAAGTCAATTGGTGATTCCTCGAAAATCATAGCAGACTTAGAAAAGGAGTTATCTGCTATTGAAGAGAGTTTACAGCATCCAAATCCTGATCCAAAATTGTTGATTGTAAGTTCTGGTTATGGACGGAGTATAGTAGAGATGAACGAGGTTGGCTGCAAAAATCAAGGTTATAGTGGTTCTATGAAGGTGATAGCAACACACGGTTCTTCCAGTTGTTCGCCTAGGCTAGAAAAAGGGGAAATGCAATTAACATTCTGAAAAGGGGGAATCAATCATTCACAGATCCGTGTAACATAAAAGAGCACGTTGTTGATTACTTCTCTAAAGCCTACAACAACAAAAAACTGCTTTGGAGGTTCTGGACATCGACCTAGAATTTAAGCAGATAAGTGAGGCCAATGCTTCTTTACTAGAAAAAGAATTCCCAGTGGAGGAAGTGTGGGAGGTTAGCTCAACTTCGAGCAGTAACCGAGCGCCAGGTCCTGACAGTTTTAACATGGGATTTTTCAAGAAATTCTAGCAGCAGTTGAAAGGTGATATTATGCAATTTTTTGAAGATTTCTATTTGGGTAGAGAATGGGAACTAGGGATAAATCACTCATTCATCACTCTTATTCCGAAGTTTGTTAATCCGGAATCCCTTGAAGAATTTCTCCGATCAGCCTTGTAGAGGGTCTATACAAAATTCTATCCAAAGTGCTAACTAAGAGACTTTGACTTTGTATAGAGCAGATCATTGGAGAAACTTAATTCCCCTTCTTGATTGCTCGCTAGTTGCGAATGAAGCGATCGATTTCGTGAATAAAACGGGCAGAAGCGGTATCGCCTTCAAAATAGACTTGCAGAGAGCGTACGATGCAATCGATTGGGACTTTTTAATCTGTGTTGTGAAGAAGTGTGGTTTTGGAAACAGATGGTGTTACTGGATTTTAAAATGCATTTCTTCTGCCAGAATATCTGTTCTGGTTAATGAGGCTCCGATTGAGGCTTTTTCCATCTCGAGAGGACTTAGACAGGGGTGTTCTCTTTCCCCTTTTCTATTCAATTTAGTCAGTGAAGCCTTAAACTTGATGCTAAAAATGTGAAGTGCGTGTTAAGAGTCTTTGAGCTCGCCTCGGGTCTCAAGCTCAATCTTAAGAAGAGTAAGATGTTGGGCATCAATGTGGAAGAATTGGATTTGCAAAGGAGGGCAAATATGGTTGGCTGCCTGGTTGATAAATTCCCCATAAGCTACCTCGGACTTCCTTTGGGGGCTAACCAGAACACCTCAAACCTTTGGAAACCGGTAATCAATAAATTCACAAAGAGGTTGGAGGGATGGAAAGCCAAATTACTCTCTTGCTGGCCAAAAACTGCTACTTAAGAACGATCAAGGCTGCTAGAGTGCCCAAATGGTTGCCTCCCCCCTCGGCTGGGTTAAATTAAATGTTGATGGGGCCTGCTCTGTTGGGGAGGGAAGATGCGGTATTGGAGGTGTTCTAAGAGAGTTCCACTTCATAAAACGGGGGGGAGGGGGGGGGGGAAATCGAAGTGAATTCATAGTTCCTTTCGTCTTTATGAAAAGCTGAAGTCTATAAAAATATTCTAGGAAAATAATAGAAGGACACCAAATCACCAATACTGATGTCGTAACCGGTTTTCGTCCAAGTACGAATTTTTACTTAGCGGAAAAAATTTAAAATGAATAAATAAATAATTTTTATAAAATAATATTTTGGGAGTCGCCATTGAACTTTTTTTGGGTTAGGTAGGTCAAATACCTAAAAATAATCTTTTAAAATAGTTTTAAATAAAACATTATTTAAAAGATAAAACCGATCTGCTTATAACAAAAAATTTTAGTAAAAAAAGATTCGTGGTCGATTACGTTTAGGGAAGGATTAGCATCCCTAAAACGTCTAAAATCGATACTTTATTAATTATAAATGGTCTCTATTATTAGAAATTAGAAATTTAAAATTTAAAGATATCTTTAATTTATAATTCTGTTACTTCAAATTTATTAATATAATTTTAAGAAAATCTATTAATATATAAGATATTTTATTTATTTAGAAATATCATAAAAGTGCTTCTAGGTGCTTTAAGACAGCTCTTTCCTTAATATTAAAAAATAAATAAATATTAAAAGATATATCTAAAAATAATAATTTAAATATATACACTTTGTAAAAAAATAAAAATATTTATTTATTTTAAATATATAAGAAAACGGACATCTAGTTGCTTTCAGACTACCCTTTCTTTATATTAAAAAAATAAATATATATTTAAAATATAATTATTTTTTATAGAAAATAATTTAAATAATATGTATTTTCTAGTTTTTATAAGTAAAATATTTATTTAATTTTTAAAATATCAGAATAGGACATCTAGTTGCTTTAAGACTGCCATTTTCTTCAATATTTGAAAAATAAATAAATATTATTAATTAAACAAATATATATATATATATATATATATATATATATGACTAATATAATAATAAAATAATAATTAAAGTAATCATTTAAACATACTGGAATTGAAATGATAATAATACAAATTAAATTACAATTAAACAGTGACTAAAACATATAAAATTAAAGTAATAGGATTAAAATATATAAAATATTAAAATTTACATCCCTTATTTATAGTATTATAAAATATAATTATTAATGGTGTAATTAACCCTAATTATTAATAGGTGATTAAAATAATTATTATTAAAATTAAAGGCTCTAACTCGAATAATAAAAAGTCAGAGTACTAATAATGTAATTTAGCCTTATTTAATTAATTCGGGTTAAAATAATAATTACTAAATTGTAAGCGACTAAACTAGATATTTACCCTAAAAATATATAAATATGAGTAATGACTAAATTATAAATTAACTAAAATTATAAGACTGAATTAAAAGGATCGAAAGTTAATTTAAGTGACTAACTTGTAAAGAAACAAACATGTAATGGATGCAGAAAGGGTTTTCCCGTGTGGGAAATTACATAAATACCCCCTCCCCAAAACGACGTCGTTCGGGGAGGGGTATAAATACCCTAAAAACCGGCTCCCTTGAGTCATTTCTTTCATTTTTTCTCTCTCTCTCTAGAAGAGAGAAATAAATTTTCTTTCCCCCTTCTCTCTAAAGCCTTCGGCCGGAGGGAAACCAGTCACTGGGAGATCGCCTTACGCCGGTGACTATCGCAGCCACTGGCCACCGCCAGCGGTGGCCGGATTTTACAAAAGATACCCAAATCAAAGCCCCAATTTTTCTATACCCGAATCTAAGGTTGTTTTAGTCAAAAACCTTACCAATCGTCATAGATCTAGGTTTTACCTTCGGCGTTTTGGTTTTTCGACGGTGCGTGGAAACTCCAATGGATGTGGTAAGCCTTCTTTTCTCTCTTCTTTACTATTATTTGTTGGTATGGTTGTTGTTTGGATCTCCTTTGCTTGCTGTCCGTTCCTCTTTTGGTTATTGTTGCTCGTTTGTTCTCTGTTGCTGTTCGTATCTCTCTCTGTCGCTCTCTATCCTCTCTTTGTAGGTTCGGCGGTGGCTTTTATAGCCACCACAGTGTCCTCCTCGGACCATATAATAGAGGGTCATTCGGTGAGTCACCGAACTATGGTGGTGACTCACCCTTAGAGCAACGACGTGTGTGGCTTCGTGGCGCTTCTGGAGTATTCTGGCGAGGTGGTGTCATGGCAGCAAGGCGTCGGCAGTTGCTGGTTGGGTCACCTGGCATTGGAGCGTCGGCAGTGAGTGACGGCTATGGCTTCTGGAAGCTTGAGGCGGCGGTAGCTGGGATGTAAACCCTAATTAGGATTAGGGTTACACATTTGGGTCGATTTTTTTTGTTGGGCCACCAGATTTGTAATTGTTGGGCATAATGTAATTGGGTTGGGTTTTGTAAAACGGGCCTGTAATGTAAATAATAATTTTTTTAATAATAATAATAATAATAATAATGATAATAATAATAATAAATCAAATGGAAAAAACTAGTTTCTTCAGCTACCCCTCTTTGCTCATTCTCGTGTTAACGAGAATAGGGAAAAGATAAAAAGACAATAAGTTTTTTTTTCATTTGACTTCACTTGATTATGATGGAAATATTGAACAAGTTCTTCTCATTATGAACTCTTCCACTGGGGATGACAATTCATCTCTTTCTGTAATGTAATCTACCAAAAAAGTTAGACAAACTCTTCTCATTATGAACTTTTTCTTCGTCAGATGAGTTCTTCTCATTATAAAACTCCTTCTGGAAATGTTGATTTTTCAAAGAAGGGTTGTTAATTCAAATATGTGATGAATTAAGGCAAGGTTGAACAAGTTCTTCTTATTATAAACTTCTTCTCCTTCTTCAGATGAGTTCTTCTCATTATGGACTTTTTCTGGAAAAGTTGATGCATCGAATGATGAATTCGAGCAAAAGGTTAAACAAGTTCTTATCATTATGAACTTCTTCTTCCTCTTCAGATAAGTTCTTCTCATTATAAACTTTCTCTGGAAAAGTTGATGTTGATATATCTCCTTCTGTGATAGAGTCATGCAAAGGTTGAACAAGTTCTTCTCATTATGAACTTCTTCTTCCTCTTCAGATGAGTTCTTCTCATTATGAACTTTCTCTGGAAAAGTTGATCCATCGAGTGATGAATTCAAGCAAAAGGTTGAACAAATTCTTCTCATTATGAATTTCTTATTCTTTCTTCAGATGAGTTCTTCTCATTATGAACTCTACCTGGCAATGTTGATCCATCAAGTGATGGATTTGAGCAAAAGGTTGAACAAGTTCTTCTCATTATGAACTTCTTCTTCCTTCTTCAGATGAGTTCTTCTCATTATGAACACTTCTGGAAATGTTGATCCATCAAGTGATGGATTTGAATCTTTGTTAAAATCTTTGGAATTCCTGTCAAAATTCAATATGGATAAAATGAATGAAAATGCACCTATTTTTGCAAATACCTAAATATGATGCATGAATGTTAAGTTCATCTTTATTTGATTTCAAAGTAGTGAACTCGGTCTTCCTTCACTTTGGTCAAAATGTCATTTCAAGCTGGCATTTCTGATTTGGAAGAGCAATATTTGTGTCTTCTTTGCTTCATTTAAGTCTCAAAAGAAATGTTTCATTTATGGAACTTTTGTCGTAGTCAGAACTATAACCTTGATGCCCCATTTTGTATGGATAAAACTGACTTTCTTTGTCTGGACTTGTGTAGAAATCTAATAAAGCTTTCATCTTTGAAAAGAGAATCTATCATCTTTAGAGAGAGAATCTATCATCTTTGAAGAATGTAGATGTAGATATGTCTGACTCAGCTGAGATTAATTAGGAGATCAGCGTTTGTTCTAATTTGACTTTTGAAACACATCACAAGGAGGATTTATCCTAATTCCTTTCATGTCTCCACATCTAATTGGATCTCAAACAAGGTAACTTGGACCATATCATGTTGAGATGCTTAACAATAACCTGTCGTTCAACCTTAGTTGGCTCCACTAGTTTCTTATTGTTAAAATTTCAGATTCTTTTCCGTGGAAAGAAATCTTCATCATATCTCACTTCTAACCTTTGGGTTGAAGAATACAGACTTTATCTTGCATTAATAAATGGAAACCATATGATCACAACATTGGTTTAGCATCGGAATAACTGGTTCGGAAAATATTTGACAACATATTTATCCTCTCATGTGGTTTATGCTCAGATGTTCATAAAACATTTGATAATGCATTCATCTCTTCATGTGGCTTCTGTATAAATTTTTGGTCAAGTAAGCTCTTTGATACTGTTAAAAACTTTTGTATGACGTCACAAGACCGTTTGAGAACAAAACTCCATGGGAATATAAGTGAAATGTTGGCGTGTTTTATAACAAAAAATTTGGTCAAATTCACCAAATATGTTAGTGTCGTATTGAATAAGAGATGCCAACTGATCTTGATATCATCTTGAGCAAGGGCAAGTGTGATATTGATCACATTTTCTTTCGCAATGAGCATTTTAGAAAGTAGAAACACATCAACTATAGGTTCCATGTACAGAAAGAGGTTCATGGAATTCTTTCCGTTGGGGATGAAACACCCATGATAAAACCAAAGTAGATGAAAACTCAGTTCACCCTGGCTGGCAATGATAACACCAGTAATAATGGGAATAAGAATAACATAAGATGAGCCTCTTTATTCAATGTCATCAAGTAAACAACAACTGATGTGAAAAACAGCTTCATAACCTCAATAGTATGGTTGAAATTAACTGCCAAGAATCTCAAAGAAATATTTCTAATCATCACCGATACTCGGAAAACAAAATTCAAAGATGAGATTTTGAGGAATTGAATCCTAGATCGAATGGTCTGCTTGGGGACCATCTTTATTCATGTAACTGTGATGTAGCTTAATAAAGAAAACGTTGTCATGTGATACATGGTTAAGAATATTGGGTATTTGAAACCATACTTGCTGAATAAATATTTGTTCAACAATAGGACCTTGATATAACTCTTGATGAACGAAGATTTTATGTATAGTCAGCTCCACTGTCACTGTTTCACCATTTTCATTCTTCATATCTTTCTGTCTCAATGGAAATATTTGCTCAAATCAATGATCTTTCTGCAAGATGATACAGACCTTCAACATGCCCCATTTTGGCTAATACAAGCGTTCAAAATGCGTCAACATTCTTAATTCTGATTGAAAGGGACTTTCAGCATGCCCCAACATTGGCTAATACAAGCGTTCAAAATGCGTGAACATTCTTTATTCTGATTGAAAGGGGCTTTCAGCATGCCCCAATATTGGCTAATACAAGCGTTCAAAATGCGTCAACATTATTTATTTTGTTTGAAAGGGGCTTTCAGCATACCCTATCATTTGCTTCTTGTTGATGTGAGTTTTCAAAATGCCCAACATTCATACTGACGTGGGCCTTCAGGATGCTCAACAAAAAAACATTTTTGTATTAAATGGGCTTTCGAGATGTCCCAATATTCTACTTCTGGTTCACTCTCAATGTCGGTTTCACTTGAATATTATGATCCTTATGAGGTCCAATTTTGACAATGCATTGTTGTAGGTATTTGTAGCTATATCGTGCCCCAAATCTATTTATCTTGAATACTCTTATTCTGGTGTCACTAAACAGAAGTTGTCAATTAACTTGAGGAATTCTCTTTATGTTGTCACAAACTTAAGAAGTAATCAATCATTCTGACAGAAATGTCTGAGATATGTGCCTCTTCTGAATGAGGTGTCCATTTATTAGTCTGGAGGGATCTAGTCGAACAGAATTATATAGATCGATTGGTAATTCATTCTAGGTTGACACAGTGAAACTTGTTTTCAGTGAAGGCTCTGGAAAAGTCCGTACCCATGCAACATGTTGATTCTGATAACTACTCATCTGATTATGAAGAGATCTTTCAGGATGATTTCACAGATATTGATAGTTCTTCTGATACCGAGGAAATACTGAATTTTGATTCTGATGAGGACAATAAACTGTTATACCTGACGAAAATAGGGTATTCAGATGCTGAGGCTTCAATAGCCATGGAGAGATGTGATCCGGATTCATTAATTACAGAGTTGACAAATTTTATATGTGCTGCTCAAATGGTTAAGGCTGCTGACATACTTCTTCCGGTAGAAGATAGGAAGCCATTATGTAATAACCCCAATTACAAGAAAACTCAGGCTATGATTTTTGGAAAAGGAAGAAGCATAGGAAGCTTGAAAAAAGCTTCTTAATGAAGACAATCATGCAATTCATCTTTCAAATCCAATGATTGATTTTGGAGTTCCTACCGAACCAAATCAGATAACTCAAAGAATTTCCAGAAGATGATATTGGGCTTCCTTATTTCTACTTCGAGAACGTGGTACTTGCTTCAGTTGGTGTTTGGACTGAAATGTCACGATACTCATACAAAGCAGAGCCAGAATTTGTAGATTCAAAGTATTTTTGTGCTGCTGAAAAAAAGGGCTACATTCATAATCTGCTAATTAAGAACAAATTTCCTCTTATTCCGCTTCCTCCATGATATTTTTCAATTGAAAACAAAATGGTGGCCTTCCTGGGATCCAAGAACAAAGTTGAACTCTTTACAAACATGTACAGGAAGTGCCAAATTGATGGAAATGATCCGAAAGGCTCTTGAAACTTATGATGATGAGCCACATTCGAGTGTCCAGAAGTATGTTCTTGATGAGTGCCAAAAATGGAATCTGGTATGGGTTGGGAGAAATAAAGTTGGTCCACTTGAACCTGATAAGGTGGAAATTCTTCTAGGTTTCCATAAAAACCATACACAAGGAAGAGGATCTGCTAGAGACATGTTCTCCGATGATATCAATGTTCTGTCTCTTTTCTCTGGAATCAGTGATGCAGAGGTTGCCTTCTACTGTCTTGGCATACCTTTGAAAACAGATGCGCAAGAACTGAATGATGATCGGTTGGAGCAATCGATGAGTAGATTTCGCAAATTTGACCTTGTTGTTGGCGCATTTTCTTGCAATGGTTGCTAAAGTGACTGTCTCTCCTGCTGCTTCAAGATATACACCTACATATTCCACTCTTCCCGAACCATGGAAAGGTTTAGTTGAAATGGGCTTTCAGTATCTCCCTTTAGAACAAGGTAATCATTCTTGATAAGTTGATGATAATGTCACAGGAGAGTATCATAAGTTCAATTCTCTAAACTTTCTGGCTTCTCATACCACTTGATTTCAGGAGCGCTTCATTATTTTGGCCTGACTTATTCTTTTCTTACAATAGAAGTAGAATAGGCAACAATTTACTTCAAGAACCTTCCTCATTTGAGACTGTCCTATTTGAAAATGTTTTTTCTCCTTTCTTTATCAAAGAATGACAGAATTTTGTAAAGTATTGCTATTTTCAGGTTCACAATAGAATTAAATCATAAGACATAAAATTAATAAATATAAAATAAATTAACTACTCTTTTAAATCATTCAAAAATCATAGTTCTATGACAAGTGTCAAAACTATTGACTGATTTAAGGTGTAGGTTGATTCTGGTAAAGTAAGGTTTCTCAGACCAGTCCAGCATATATGTCTCTTTGGGTTAACTTGAAGAAATGATTGTTATGCTCATCTTATAGAGATACTTCTCGTTGTTATGCTCATCTCGTAGAGATACTTCTTGTGTCTGACTCTCAGGAACATCTTTGGGATGTGTGGTGCTTCATTAAGAGCTTAAGATTATCTCTTATGTCGTTGTTGCACCATTCAATATTCGAGCCACCTTTTCAGGTTTTCAACTCGAATCCTCCTTTGGTTTCAAGATGTTTTTAAAAATTTACATCTTGAACCCCCTTTTATCATTTTTCATATCATGCATTAAAGATTTTAAAAACCAATTTTTGCAAATAAAAATCAATCTTTAGAGGCGGAATGAATTCTGAAGATATTCTCTCTTAATTGGATGCCTTCAATCTTGCTTTGCTTGACTTGGATCTGCTTTGCTGGGGATTTTTCTATCATCTGAATCCCTCTAGACTGCCATTTTTTTGGTCCATTCCCATTTTCTCATATCTTTAACATTTCTTGCTCTTCTTGTTGAATATGAATCTTTGAACTAATTGTACTTGATCAACTTTGTAACTTGAGGCTCCATGATTCACCCATCTTGGTTCAATTTTTTCCTTTTTTCCTTTTTTTTTCAAGTATAATATTTCTTGACAGAATCTGAGTTTATTTGGTTTCTCAGAACTTTCCTATTCATTTCTGCCAAAATCAATGCTCCTCCGGAAAAGGCCCATTTTTTACAACATATGACCCTTCCCAATTAGGCATCCATTTCCCATGGAAATCTTAATGTATAAGCAAGATCTTTTTAGCACTAGATCACCCTCTTGGAATTCTCTCGGATGTACTTTCTTATTGTGATATTTCATCATCCGCTTCTGATGCATCTGCCATGGTAAATAGCTTTCAATCTCTTCTTATCAATAAGGTTTAATTGATCAAATCGAGCTTGGATACCTTCAACCTCCTCTAATTTTACCTCCTTCAAGATACAAAGTAGTGGTATCTCAACTCAAATAGGTAAAACTGAACAATAGGGTATTGGCCTAATGATGTTCGAACAGTATATAAGGTAAAAGGTAGCTTCACGTGCCAACCCTTGTAAGTTTCAATGATCTTTGTAATGATCCTCTTAATGTTCTTATTTAATCCTTCAACTACCCCCTTCATCTTTTGGTAGTATGTCACTGAGTTTGTATGCTTGATCGCAAAGTTCAGTCATCTCATACATAAAACTCTTTGTGAAAAGATGTATCTCCAGGGGGATGAATATTCAAGATTAACTTTCATTTACATGAAAACAATATAATTAATGAATTATATATTTATTTAAATCAATCCTTTTTTCTTCTTTGAGTATGCCCCAATTACTCGAAATTATCTTCGATAAGCTGGTCCATAATGCCTCATCTCATCTCATCTTGCAAGAAGGTTCACGGATAATTGAAAGTTTGGTTCTTTTGAGGTCATTTGGTCTATGATGGTTTTGTATTTGGAAGGACAAAAGTGTGACTTTTGAAGTCGTGTATGTGGTAGAATGTAGTATCATAAACCAGTAAATATCTGGATTTGGTCTCTGAAAAATAGGTATAGATATTTCTTCAGAGCCTCAGATAATCGTAGTGTTAGGATTTGGTTTTGTAAGGATCAAGTAATTAGCGTTGGATGGGATATAGAAGATATAATTTTACCACTTACCAAAGATCTATAACTCTTGAAAAATTAAAAGAATATTTAATCTACTTGATACTCAAGAATTTCAAGATTAAAACTTAATTCCTTGCTCATAACCATAAATGCAACACAAATTTATTTATTGCACAAAGGGCGGAGAAAAGGAACAAAAAAAAAGTTCAAACAAGATGCTGAAAGTATAAAGGTACTACAGTGGTAGATATCAACTTCCACTTGTTTATCTAGCATGCCTCATTATAATGTTAGGTGTGTAATAGGACTAAGGTTTTTGTCCTCATTTCCCCCCCATTTCTTGATCATCATTTGTGTCAACTTCTTTGGATAAACCCTCAAATTCACAAATCTTTGTTTCTTCCTGATCAGTCTCTATCATCATCTTCTTCTTCCCCGAGTGGAAATTAGGCTCAATTTTATATTCAGAACAGCTTCATTTGGTGATGACAATTTTGTTCTGATTCTGAATGCATCTTACAGCTGTGATTGGAGTAGTATTCACCAGACTCTTTATATTGCCCACTGCTTCACTTGTCCTCAGAATATCTGATACAAATGTTTGAGGTTTCTTCAGAGTTACATTTTTCCCATTGATTCTTAAATCGGTGGGCCAATCTCGAAGTACCTCTATTTTCATTTCTTTCTCATTCTTTAGTATCAGAGAAGTATCAGGAGTTGAATCTGTCATACATACTTCATATTCCTCAATTTTGCCTTTTTTTTCTTTTTAATATCTTCTGTTGTATGATCTTCATTTGCCTTGATCGTGTTAACTTCATTTTGGGGTTTGAATCCCGATTGTTTGATCAAAATGGATTGACTGTTAACATCCACTCTTATGATTTTATGAACCAAAAGGTCTTTAACTTGTCTTTTGAAGTTATCGCAATTCTCGATGGAGTGTCCTCAGATTCCAGCATTATATTCACAAAAGACTTTCTCAATATACCATCTCGGATAAGGAGGAAACAAAGGCTTAGCATGACATGGGCCAATAAGATGGGCTTTGAGTAACTCAGGATATAACTTGCTGCATGAAACTGAAGGAAACTTGGGTAGAATTTCCCCTGACATCACTGTCACATTACAATTATTTTCTTTGCTTTCTTGAAGACCTTGTGACTGACGATCTAGATGTTTGCTTTGTTTAGCTTTCTTCAGTGGTACTGAAATTTCTTCTATGCTTCTCTTCAACTTGATCTTTGTCTCATCTTCTGGGGTCATACCCGATTTTTGGAGATTTATCGAATTTCCACATTCCATGGCAAAGTTCTGGTCATTTGCTTCCATTGTATCATTAACATTATTCATAATCCCATTCAAATCTTTCACAATAGGATCCTCTAAGGGTTTCTCTCCATGGATTACAATATTCACCAGGTCCATCAATTTGGTCAGTTGTTCCTTTGAATCCTCCTGGAACTTTTTTTACTTGATCAGTCATCTTTTGTTGTGTCTCGATAAATTGCTCTTGTAGTTTCTCGATTCTACCAACCCTTGCTAAAATCTCATTCATGGCTATTATCCTTCTTTAGGAAGACCAAGTTAACTCCACTTTGATTCTGTCATGGAATTCTCCACGAATTATTCCAGGTTGTCATGATTAAATGCATGTAGAATAGTTTGAAATAAAATGTAATTATGCAAATGCAAAAATGAAAATATATAAATATAAACGTAAAAATGAAAAAAAATGCAAAATGTAAATGCAAATGCAAATATAAATATGTGAATGTAACAATAAAAATACAAATTGTGCAATACAAAAGCAAACATAAAAGTAAAAATGTAAAGATTGAAAATGCAAATGCATGTATGAAAAGGTGTCACTCAAGTGTGATCATCTTAGAACAGATTTCATTAAACACAAAAGTTTCCTTGCATCAAACAAAATTTTACATATAGGGGACAACTTTCAATCCTAAAAACTTTACATATAGGAGATAACTTTCCTATTTTCTTCTTGAAAGCCAAGTTAGTTTATCAGCTTATGGGCCATATTGCTTGTATGGATTGCAGCTTTTTCCACGTTATTCTCTTTCATCTTTTGTATCAGTTCTTGGAGTTGCTCATTTTCCCTTGTAAGAGAACCTTTCTGTCCAAGAAGTTCTTGGATTAGATCTTCATATATGTTTTCTTTTTTAGTTTGGTGACCCCTGTTATCCACTCTTCTGGGGTACTTCCTAGGCCAGCATTTTGAAAGGCTTGACTGATCTTCTGGAAATCTTCATGCATGGTTTTCATTTCTGTGCTCAATTTCTTGTTTTGATCCTTTAAATAACATACTTGAGCTTCATAAAAATCTCCTTTATTCTGAATGCCCTGACTGATGCTCTTACCATAGACTGCTTTTGGTATCAATCTGGCAGGATCTTTGTGGAGTACTTTTGGTATTAATATAACAGGATCTCTGTGTGCATTGCTCGCTTCTATCCTCGGAGTTTCCTCAGGATGTTTTTCCTTGACCGCATCATATTTTGTTTGATCATAAATATTTTTGTCCATTTATGATTTCTTTCCAATTTGATGAACATTCTTTCAAGTCAACACCTTTTGGTTATGCCATGATCATG
Organism: Hibiscus syriacus; assembly: GCF_006381635.1. Lineage (NCBI taxonomy): Eukaryota > Viridiplantae > Streptophyta > Magnoliopsida > Malvales > Malvaceae > Hibiscus > Hibiscus syriacus. Next base: position 451,374 of record NW_024062072.1, on the reverse strand, counting down.
CAATGCAAACAAAAGAAATCAATATAAACAAGTTAAAAGTAAAATAAAATGTATGAAAAATAAAAATGAGAAAGGAAAAATAAATTGGTTAGTACCAATTAATGGAAAGAAAAAATCCTATCTATCAAAGTATAAATCATAACCTCATGCTTTCTAGTTCCCTTCTTTGTTTGGAAAAATTATCTAACCGCATGATTACTAGTTCGCATGCATTTATTTAGAAAAAGGGAAAAGAAAATAAATCAAATTAAAAGCTAGAGCTTATTTCTCCTTTGTGTACACCTACAGACAGAGGTTCAGTACAGTCTTAGATCAGGTGAATTTCTAAGGTTTATTATATGCAGGGTTTTGGTTCTAAGAGTAAAGGTACTCGAATTGTCCTTGTTAGTGCCCCTTGGGCTATCAACCCTCAATCCTAGTCCATCACAAACTAAAGTGGATTAAGTTCAATTCGAGGGGATACACTTCTCTATGCCTGACACGGAGAATAAATTCACACGAAGACATAGAGCATATGAACCCCAAAAGCTACTTGCTAAGTCTGACACGGAGAATAAATTCTCACGAAGACGTCGCTTTCACTCCCACTTAAGAAGGACAAGTTGATTATAAAGCTTATGTTATGTGATGCAAGTGATGTGTGTGAGGAGAAATGTTCAAACCTCTAACAAATAAATAATAAAATTTAATATTTGAAAATAAAGCATTAATAACATATAAATATTATGAAAATAATAAGTATATATATAAAAAATTTGAAAAGAAAGAATTAAAAATTAAATATATGAATTTTTAATTTTCTAATTGATAGAGACAATTAATAATTGGTTTTAAAGTTTGACCAGTTCCCAGCGGAGTCGCCAAGCTGTCGTAACCGGTTTTCACCCGGGTACGAATTTTTACTTAGCGGGGAAAATTTAAAATGAATAAATAAATGATTTTTATAAAATAATATTTTGGGAGTCGCCATTGACCTTTTTTTGGGTTAGGTAGGTCAAATGCCTAAAAATAATCTTTTAAAATAGTTTTGAATAAAACATTATTTAAAAGATAAAACTGATCTGTTTATAACCAAAAATTTTAGTAAAAAATGATTCATAGTCGATTACGTTTAGGGAAGGATTAACACCCCTAAAACGCCCAAAATCGGTACTTTATTAATTATAAATGGTCTCTATTATTAGAAATTTAAAATTCAAAGATATCTTTAATTTATAATTTTGTTACTTCAAATTTATTAATATAATTTTAAGAAAATCTATTAATATATAAGATAATTTATTTATTTAGAAATATCAGAAAAGGGATTCTAGGTGCTTTAAGACATCTCTTTCCTTAATATTAAAAAATAAATAAATATTAAAACATATATCTAAAAAAATAATTTAAATATTTACACTTTGTAAAAAAATAAAAATATTTATTTATTTTAAATATATAAGAAAACGAACATCTAGTTGCTTTAAGACTGCCATTTCTTTATATTAAAAAAATAAATATACATTTAAAATATAATTATTTTTTATATAAAATAATTTAAATAATATGTATTTTCTGGTTTTTATAAGTAAGATATTTATTTAATTTTTTAAATACATCTAGTTGCTTTAAGACTGCCATTTTCTTCGATATTTGAAAAATAAATAAATATTATTAATTAAACATATATATATATATATATATATGACTAATATAATAATAAAATAATAATTAAAGTAATCATTTAAACATATTGGAATTGAAATGATAAAAATACAAATTAAATTACAATTAAACAGTGACTAAAACATATAAAATTAAAGTAATAGGATTAAAATATATAAATATTAAAATTTAAAGCCCTTATTTATAGTATTATAAAAATATAATTACTAATGGTGTAATTAACCCTAATTATTAATAGGTGATTAAAATAATAATTATTAAAATTAAAGGCACTAACTCGAATAATAAAAAGTAAGAGTACTAATAATGTAATTTAGCCTTATTTAATTAATTCGGGTTAAAATAATAATTACTAAATTGTAAGGGACTAAATTAGATATTTACCCTAAATATATATAACTATGAGTATGACTAAATTATAAATTAACTAAAATTATAAATTAACTAAAATTATAAGACTAATTAAAAGGATCGAAAGTTAATTTAAGTGACTAACTTGTAAAGAAACAAACATGTAATGGCTGCAGAAAGGGTTTTCCCGTGTGGGAAATTACACAAATACCCCTTCCCCAAAACGACGTCGTTCGGGAGGAGAGAAATAAATTTTCTGGCTCCCTTGAGCCATTTCTTTCATTTTTTCATTTTCTTCTCTCTCTGGAAGAGAGAAATAAATTTTCTCTCTCCCTTCTCTCTAAAGCCTTCGGCCGGAGGGAAACCAGTCACCGGGAGATCGCCTTACGCCGGCGCCGATCGCCGCCGTTGGCCACCGCCAGCGATGGACGGATTTTACAAAAGATACCCAAATCAAAGCCCCAATTTTTCTATACCCGAATCTAAGGTTGTTTTAGTCAAAAACCTTACTAATCGTTGTAGATCTAGGTTTTACCTTCGGCGTTTTGGTGTTTCGACGGTGCGTGGAGACTCCAACGGATGTGGTAAGCCTTCTTTTCTCTCTTCTTTACTATTATTTGTTGGTATGGTTGTTGTTTGGATCTCCTTTGCTTGTTGTCCGTTCCTCTTTTGGTTATTGTTGCTCGTTTATTCTCTGTTGCTGTTCGTATCTCTCTATGTCGCTCTCTGTCCTCTCTTTGTAGGTTCGGTGGTGGCTTTTATAGCCACCACAGTGTCCTCCTCGGACCGTATAATAGAGGGTCATTCGGTGAGTCACCGAACTATGGTGGTGACTCACCCTTAGAGTAGCGACGTGTGTGGGTTCGTGGCGCTTCTGGAGTATTCTGGCGAGGTGGTGTCATGGCAGCAAGGCGTCGGCAGTTGCTGGTTGGGTCACCTGGCATTGGAGCGTCGGCAGTGAGTGGCGGCTGTGGCTTCTGGAAGCTTGAGGCGACGACAGCTGGGATGTAAACCCTAATTGGGATTAGGGTTACACATTTGGGTCGATTTTTTTTGTTGGGCCACCAGATTTGTAATTGTTGAGCATGATGTAATTGGGTTGGGTTTTGTAAAACGGACATGTAATGTAAATAATAATTTTTTTATTATTAATAATAATAATATTAATAATGATAATAATAATAATAATAAATCAAATGGAAAAAACTAGTGTCTTCACTTGATTACAATGAATTAATATATATTAAATAGTTAAAATACAAAAAACAGCATACGATGTTATTGCAGTGACTACTGTCTTCAATATTACCTGCTGCATGCTCTTGAAAAAAACCTCACTAATATCACTACTCGAGCTTGAAGAAGAAGAAGATGCATGCCATCGTGTTCTTTCATAAAATCAAACAACTTTAGCTTTATCTTATGAATCATGCCTTTGGTTTTTTCACCTCTTCGTTATTATTGTTACAAAAACTCTGTAACATTCCTTTATTTATGGTGGGACGTAGTTTTCCTGGTTTTCAAGTGAAAAGGTAAGAGAGAAGAAGAATGGAGAAGAGATTTTTTTTTCAAATTTTTTCCTTAAGTGTCGGTGAAAAGTTTTGGGAATCAAACATATGAAAAAATGGTGCCAAGTTATTAGTTTAATGAGCCACATCAGCATTTGGTTACCCCTAGTAACAACTATTAACAGTGAGTGGTCAATTTGTTACAAATCGATAATGTTAGTGACCAATTTTTTACTTTTAAAATTTCAGTAGAGAAAACTAAAACTTACTCAAACATTATTGGTCATTTGTGTAGTTTACCCCTTTTTTACCAATTAAATCATTAAATTTTCAATTTGATTTTGAATCCATCAAACGATCATAGTAATAAAATGAAATATTATTCTCTCTAGAGCTCTCTGATTTGAATAGTTATATCGACAAAGTGTGTTGTCAATAGCCAAGGGATATTATGAAAATATATTACTTTGTAATCACCCTAGACTATTTAGAGAAAAAATTCAATTTGACTTTAGTTAATATATGGATGGCTAACTCTTAAATTATTTGTTAATGTGGAAGTTAAATAATTTTATACAATGAAATTTCTTATAATCATTATTTAAATATTCTATCAAATTGATCTTAATGAATATAATAGCACATTTAATCATCATTATTTGTACATTTTATTAATTTAAAATTAATTTTAATTAAAAATAATTTAATAAATTCAATTCTCTAATCAATGGGTGACATATGTCATTATATTATTGAAAGTAAATAAATAAATAAAAAGAAACTCAAACCTATAAGTTTGGAGATTTTGGGGTTGCGGATAACCACTAAACTAAGTCGAAGTATTGGTTTATGATTGATAATATGTTAAATTTTGATGAAAAATTAAGAAAACAAGAATGAGAGAGGCTTAAACCTAAAATATGTGAGGGAGCATGAGAAAGGCTTAAACTATTGAACCAAGATCAATATTAGGTTTATGAGTAGCAACATTTTATGTGTGTCAAATTGGAGTTATTGTAAAATATTTTATAAGATAAAACAGGTGGATTCCTTTTGATAGTTCCTAGGTAAGTGATAGATACTTGAATTTTCATACAATGTCCGAGGCCCATATTATGTCCCTATATCAAGCGGTTTTTTGCCCAATACCCAAAGCGGATCAATTATTTAGGGTATTGGGCCTATTTAGAGTTTATTTTGGAGAATATAGTAATTTCTGCAGTGTACCTCGAACTCGTCACTTAGGATATTATTTTTAATTGGTCTCCACGTAATGGATCTCACGTGGGTTATTATTTTATTGATATTATAATGACTCATTAATTCGATGTGACGAGTTTATTAAAAAATAATTTTTTATTTTATAAAAAAATAAAAATTAAAATAAAATTTAGAAATTTAAAAAAAATAGGTGGAACTCATCACGACGAGGTGACGAGTTCGTTCAAATTCAAAAAACTTGTTTTCTAACCGATGGTTAACGGGCAACAACAGACACTTGGAACTTGTCATCTTGAGGTGACGAGTTCGACCAAAATTTTGACATTTCTAGTCGTTTATAGTCGTTGAGGGTAAGGCTATAAATAGGGGTTTGGGGTTTTGATTTTTCATCAAACCTTGAATCCGAAAGAATTGAAACAAAAATCATACGTTGTGCGAAAATCCCAAAAAATGGCAACCCGAGAATATATGTTGTGTATGGATAACGCTCATGTTTTGTCGATCTAACACGGGTTGAACAACGATGAATGGAATATTCATAAGCGCGGATGACAACCAAAGAGCCGCATCAGCGAATGATGACATATCTGTAACAATCCAGTCTATTTCTGGCCATATTTTTACGTGGCTTCAAGCTTTACTCGGCGTTGATTGAGGCTTTGATAGAACGTTGGCAGCCCAAGATGCACACGTTCCATTTCCGATTACTTTAGAAGATGTTTCTTACCAACTCGGTGTTCCTATGAATGGAGCCCCTGAGGTGAGGCAGAAAATTAACGACCCTACGACTTTGGTCTACCAAGTTTTGGGAAAATTACCAACATCTAACGTCATCAGGGGCTATCAGGTATGATAGTGTGGTATGAGTCCAAATTTCAAGTCACGGTCGAGTCTACCGAGGCAGAGGTTGTTATCGCATCCTGAGCATTTCTTCTCAAAGTGGTTGAAGGGATATTATTGCCGGATAAATCTGGTAATCTGGAACACACTCAGTATCTGCACTATTTGGAAGACTTCGTTGTGTGTCGTAATACTAGTTGGGGCTCGGCAATTCTAGCCTTTCTGTACTGGGAGGTTTGCAAGGTTGCAATTGTAATGCCAGGTTTAAAAGTCAATGTAGCAGGTTGTCTAATACTATTACAGTCATGGGCTTGGTATCGTTTCCCGTTTTTTAAGCCAATTACACCAGCCCCGATCAAGTTTCTGTTGGCTGCAAGGTAATTGTTTAACTTCATTTATTTAACATTTTTTTTAATTTCATAAATTTATTTATTTATTTATTTATTTGGTTATAATATTTTTTATTTTTAAATATTTTAGATGGCGTCATAAAATATCGAAAACGAAGTTGGAGGGTGCCACTGCACGAGATGTAAGGATAAGGATCGACATCGTCGATCGATATATGGTATGACATATGAAATTATTTTTATTTTTTAATCATTTTAACTTTATATATATTAACCTTGATATTTAATATTTACAATTCTCTTGGCTTTCCGTATGTTGACAAGGAGATCAACCAATTATTGTCAGCACGATTTTTTTAGGGGTTCCACTTATGGTGTGTCGTGACACCGTTATTGCACCAAGCAATTGTTGAGTGGCACGCCGTTGACTGAGTGTTGCGACAGTTTGCGTGGCACCAACCGATTTCTACGCAGATTGTTGATATGGACGTGCTCCATAGAATTTATACGTGTGGGAAACATACAAAAAATTTATCGATGAAATGCGCTTTCTACATCGAGCTATGGAATCAGCGTGAACAATCGCTCCCCTGCGTCACGACATTACATCGTTGGACCTCGATTTTGATTATTCTTCCTAACTCCAAAATTAGAAAGCAAATGGGAAACCATATCTGACGACACTGGAAGAGATGAGAGAATGGGAAAATCATCAGGCCACATGAGCCAAGTCCAAGTCCAAGAAGAAAACATTGTCGTCTTGTGCTTCCGCTTCAGCTTCTATCGCTGAAGAGTACTATTATGCATCTTAGGCTAGTTTCTATCCTCCATTTCATACTTCAGCTGAGACTCGACCGAATTGGGTTGGAAGTTCATGGGATCTACCGCAATACACTCAAACATCTTCGACATAACATGTGATTGTGAGTGAGTGGGACCATATCCTATATGGTCAGCAAAATAGCATCCAAATAGAAGCAGTTATGGCAATGATGACATCAAATGTCATAAATCTATCATTTTATTTCGAAGGTGAATCGCAGAGTGTGTTGAGAACACCTCCTCGACAAGATGACGACGACGACGATGAAAGCTTACGACCCCGACGTAATCGACGAGCCCCGCGCCATTATCATTCGACAACTCCTCGGCATTTTCAAGAACTTCGAAGACATAGATAAATTTTCTTTATAGTTTTTTTTTTTTTGCAAAAAAAAAAAATTTCTTGCAATTATTTATTTACTTTGTATTTTGTAAAATATAAATAAATTCAATTTTATTTTAATTTTATTTTTTTAAAATTTAATTTTCCCGGACTGAACTCGTCACCTCAAGGTGACGAGTTCCTAGTGACCATTGTTGCTCGTCTTCTTGTTGACCAACTACTAGAAAATGACTATTTTTTTCTGAATTTGAATGAACTCGTCACCTCAACGTGACAAATTCCACATAATTTTTTTAATTTCTAAATTTTATTTTAATTTTATTTTTTTTAAATAAAAATTTATTTTTAATGGACTCATCGCCTCGGCATGACGAATCGTTATAATGCCAATAAAATAATGACTCACATGTGGCTCACTACCCAAGGATCAATTAAAAATAATATCCGATGGAATGTAGAACTTGTTGTATTCTCTAAAATAAACTATGGGTAGACCAAAACATTAAATAATTGACCTGCTTGGAGTATTGGGCCAAGAAAATCTATATCAAGCAGAGTTAAGTCCATTTGGATTATGTCCCTATATCATGCAGAGTTAAGTCCACTTGAAACATTGTAGAGGGCCATCAAATGGGCTATCCGGTTGAATATATCCATGCACAAACTGAAATGATTTTGTCAAGACTGTACTAATCTGATTCAAAAAGAATATCTGATCAACAAATTACTCAACTACCTTTAATCTTTCTTGAAGCTCCAACTTTGTCTTCATGTCCAATGATAAAAAATCCATTTATAACATAGACACAACAGTCAATTAATCAGTTTCAATGACCAAAGCCATGCATGACATAAAGATGATGAATTTAGAATTCATGGACACCATTATCTTGCCAAGAAGATCATCTAAACATTTCTTTCATAATCCCCTCTTGTCAAACTCTTCTAGCTTATGGTTCAACAATGACAAGGGGCAGTGAAAAGATGAAAACCAGAAGACCATGAAGATGAGGGAGCAGTTTAATAAAAATATTAAGGGAATGTAAATTTCTATTTACTAAAAATAAAGGGTTACGATGTAATCTCCAAATATCGGTGGAGATCAATGGCTCCTAAGATCCCAACAAAGTTCATTAAACAATTAATATGGCCTGGTTACATGGATAATCCAACAATTTTCATAAGGATCTATTCTTAGTCAATACATGAATAATCCAACTGACATTTGTTGGAGAGCTGTTAAGCATAAACTGAGAAACATTTATGTTACATTTAATTATGGATTATTTTATAGGTCCAATGGAGTTTTTTATTTAGTGTACTATGCTAATGTTGATTAGATTATTTTTATTGAAGATAGATGTTCAACAACCGTGTATGGTATTTATCTTAGAGGAAATCCAGACCAAACGTTGTTTGTAGATCAACTTCTGAAGTTCCATATAGAAATCTTGCTAATTATGTTTCAAAAATGATGTGAATAGAACAACTGTTAATAGAAATCGGTATCTCTTTGAAACAAGCATTTGAGATTGGCATTCACCATTCTGGATACTTATCAGCATGAATTGATGGGTTCGGATAAGCAAACTCAGTTAGTAAATGGGATGACAAACAAAACTAAAAAAAATTAAAATTTCAACTCCACTGCATCAAAAAGTGTTTTTTAAACTATAAAAACATAAGAGATAAGTAATTAAATTTTATATAAAAAAGGATTAGCGATATAAATTTTCTCCCGATTAATTTAAGTTGATTACAAGAGGAAGTATTTGGTTTAAAGACTTTAAATCATTTGAAATTTGAAATGAGCGCTCAAATGCCCTATAATTGTCGGTATTCGAATATGAGATTTTTAGAAATAATACTTATCTCTTTAATCACCGAAGTAACTTAATTCTTGTGTTAGCGATATATTAATTCAAAGAAGATAGAGATTAATTATTAATACGAAGTGATAAACTATGAGGAAAAGACGAGGGAAATTCTAAATAGTGTATGGTGGGGTGGATTCAACACCGAAATGTGAGCTTAAAAGACGTAAAGAGGAAGGGATTCATTGGGAAAATGAATAAAGAAAAGAAACCGACTCCAAGTAAGACTAAAAAGATAGAGCTTTTGGATTCCGCTTCTGGTCATCATCAAATAAATTATACAAAGTGGCTTCAAAATTATAATGTTGATTGCAATTCAAGTTTGATTAAAAAATAACTAAAACAATTTTATCAAAACTAACAAAAAAAATCTAATTTTCAAGAACCAATGAAATAAAGTTTCAATTCGGCTTAAAAAATCAATATTTTTATATTAACATAAATTACTATTGCTTAACACTAATACTAACGCAATGAATCATAATTATATTTATAGGTGTTAATAATGACGAATCTATGAATATTTTTTTAAGATAGACAAACGTATATTAATCATATAAATTTTTTGTATGAAATAAATAAAAATAAAAATTTAAAATAAAACATAATTAATAAAATAAATAATTATCGAAGAAAATTAATATTTCAAAACTCACACTTATCCACTCTCACGTTTTGAATGGACCCGCCACTAGGTGTCAGTGATTGTGCTGTTATGATAGTTTGCAGTAGTGAGATTTGTAGAGTAGGCAAACTGCCTGGTTAAATACCAAAGATTTTGGAGGCCTTTTTATCACAAAGGAGATGGAATTTCACAATCTACTATAGCCTAATAATATATTATTTTTATTTGTTACGGTTGTCTCTCTTAATAATGTTGTTGTGTGATTCGATTTGATTTTTTAAGTGTAATTTATAGGCATGTAAACAAACCCAACCTTCAGCGAATATTCCGTGAACTGTTTGGTGAGAAATTCGTTTATGTTCATTTATTTATTAAATGAATAAATATGAATAAGATTTTGTGTTCGTTTAAATAAATGAACGAACACGAACAAAGTTCGTTCATTTACGTTCGTGAATGTTTGGTAATATGTTCGTTTACTTTCGTTCGTTTATGTTCATTTATTAATGTTTAGCCCAATCTCTCTAAACACGTTTAAAATATTAAGGTCTAATAAATTTTAATTTAATACCCATTAATATATTAAAATTCAATTAATTTTAAATACGAATAAAAAAAGCCCAAAACAATTAAATAAAAATACAATCCTAAAATTTTAAGGAAAGAAGAAAAAATATATTTTCAAAACTCATTCTTATCGCTCACGCCTCACGCTATCTTGGTTCTGATCAGGATGAATGATTAATTGACAATTGTTCATGAATGCAAGTTGAAGATGTTTGGATTTGAAAAAGATAGTTTTGTTGAAAACTTTAATATTTTAACATTATTATTTTCATGTAGCTTATTTATTATTTATGCATATTTTTGTCGTATTCGAATAAATTAACTATGAAGTTGCAACTTATATTAATGAATTTTATGTGATTATTATTGTTGTAGTTTATGTTCGTTTATTTTGTTTGTTTATATTCATTTACGTTCATTTTTGTTCGTTTGTGTTCGTTTACATTGGTTTATTGTGGTCGTTTATGTTCGATAACATCCATTCGTTTATGTTAATTAACATCCATTCGTTTATGTTCGTTTATCATTTAAACGAACGAACACGAACAAGCTTCATTGTAACACCCCCAGCCCGTACCCGACCCGGATACGAGTCTGAAGTTCCACATTGACTTTTCAAAATACAAAATTGATCAGAGCATTTATAATTAACAACTTATTACATGCCAAAACTCTATACACAACCCAAAATACCTACTTTGACAATTACTTCTGATCTGATCTATTAGTAGTGATGTTGTCCTTGCCACTCTATTCTTGCTCTTCTTGATTCTTGGTACCTACGTGTAAATCACTTACACGTTAAGTCATAGACTTAGTGAGGCATAATCAAATATGGAAGAAACTATAACTATTTAAACATGCATGAACAGATAATCTTTCAATGCCATATCAAACAATTATAACATTAAATATAATATAAGGTATACATATCACACATTGATTCCATCACAATTCTATTATCATCTGTATCTTGTAATTATATCCTCTTGTCTCTAACCTTTTAATCAACCTTTGATTCATTTAACCAAGCAATACATATATCCTCCGATAAATCATACAATTAATATAACAAAACATATACAATACATGTTATTTATTTATTGGCCCATGTACACACGTGAGAACTGTAGATATGTGAGTCTATTGAGGTTGTGCACTATGCTGTCACCACAGCTCGTATGGGGTCCCACTAGGGGCTATGAGATTTGTCCCGAATGACCACTATAAAAATATCCCGAAGGATCACTATATGTCCCAAAGGACCGCGTAGACCCTCGACTCTTGGCATGCCAACTATACCTATAGCTCTCGTATCATATAACATGGGCATTATTATTTATTATTTCATATTTTCACCTGTACTTATCACTGCTCATATGATTTCATATGCATATATCACGTAACTTATGACACTTCTCTTGTGTTCATATAACATGCATATAATTTCTATTCATTGTTCACATATGCTTCTATAAATCCCATAATACTCTTATCTCCTTTTTCATCTCATTCTGTGTTCACATATACTATATACATTCATCATGTATCATATAGATTTGTATTCACACGTATCATTTAACATATACAATAACCAATAACACACATATATCATGTCAAACATATGCTCATATTAATGTGTTCATGCATTATACTTATAGGAAATAGACTTATCGAAAGTCTTATTTCCATTAAACATAACACCCTATCTAATATGCACTATCCTTGCCCTCACTGGTTACTAATTATTCCTATGACTTCCTTCCTTTTGATCGAATTCTAACTCGGGGATCGTTCCAAAGCTTGCTCGATTTCGGTATCTACATAATCATACATGGATTCATATCCGTATTATAATTGATATATTCTAAAATATCACTCCATAGGATAAAAAGAAAGTTATTTTCAACTTTTAATAGAGGCATGCATCGATGCACTACTCCATGTATCGATGCATCCCTAGACGGGTGCATCGATGCACTATCTATGCATCGGAGCATAAATCCCATTCGATGTTTTTATTTTAAAGGAGTGCATCGATACACTTCATGTGCATCGATGCACATCGAACAGTTTCTAGATTTTTACCCTCGATGCATCGATACACATTGAATGTGCATCGATGCACATAGCTCAGAAATGTTATTTTTTTCACAAAAATCTCTACAAAATCTTCTTAACACTTATATTTACCCTCTCTTAATATTCTTAACTCTTATACACCTATTTAAACTAACTAATATCCATTTAATACCTCTTAAACTTAAAAATCCATTACTCCACATGAAATTTAAGAATTTCACTCAAATTCCAAAATGTTCCAAATCTAATTCTAACACTTTGTATTTCTTAATTAACACTATGAAAAGTCAAATTAAACTTTAAATTCCACTTATCAACTCTTTCCCATAATTTTATTTAAAAACCCATTTTCTTTAATCTCTTATAATTCCCTCATCTTGTGACTTTAAAGCAAATTAAGCTTTCCATAAGCTTAATTAGCATCTAAGGATCAAAACCAAACTTAAATTTTAACTAACAATCAGCTTATGAAAAATCTTACCTTTGCTATAAGTCTCCACGTTTGAGAGAAAAGAAGAGAATAAGATAATTCTGGAACCTTGTTTTTCTTTCTTTTCTTCCACGTGGAATTCATATATATATATATATATATATATATATATATATATATTCTTTAATTATTTCCCATGCAAATGACCATTTTATCCTTCTATTCTTTCTTCCTAGCAATTTAACCCAATACCAATCAACACAATTCAATAATTCTTCTTTAGTCACCAAATTCTGAAGTTTTACATTTTAATCACTAACTCATATTTTGAGATGTTACAAATCTCCCCCCTTAAGAAAAATTCGTCCTCCAATTTTCATTACACAAGGAGATAAGATATTGTCTACATATCTACTATTTATTTTCACATCTCTCATCTTCAATAGATCTTTGGTGTTATTAATAACTTTACTTCATTATTTTAATTCTTTCATTACCTTTTTCCTTGATGCTCTCATATTTCTTTCATATCCCTTATACTTATCCCTCCTAATCATTTTAAACTTTTTCTGTCAATTCTTACTTCCTCCAAACGTACCAGTCCTTGTCTCTATTATACTCACTATCAAACCATTCATATACTATACATTCTTCCCAATCCAAAAATAGTTTATCCTCCATTTCCTTAACTCATCAAACCTTCATTCCCACTTATCCATAATACAATTTCCTTGGTTCGCATTCAAACATTCCATTCCTTCTACCTTATCTTGTCACTGAAGTAAAGAAACTACTTTATTTCAAAACTATAAAGATCCTCTAATCCTATAATTTCCAATCTTACTTCAAATCATCTTAATATAAATTCCATCAAATTAACAGAGAATTTAATTCTCCAAATTCTAATGGAACATTCTCAACATATTTATCCAAACACTGCACCCTAATAAATTTGCCACTTCCAAATCACAATAATTAACTTCTAATTGAATTCTCAATTCTCACATCAATTTACTACTAATATAGGAATATGCAAGTCCAGATCATAACGTATCTACTACATAAAAAAAAGGGTACCTGTTATCATCTCTGGATCATCAAAATCTTCATTAGTATTAATATTATATACTCGAGCAGTGGAGCGTATTTCCTGTTGAGTAGAAGATTCGGTCTGATTTCTTCCTCTACCTCTATCACGTCCTCTCTGAGATATCGACGAAAATCGCTCTGACTGTACAGACTCTCCATCCCTCAACAGACAATCCTTCATGTAATGCCCTGTTTCTCCACATCAGAAACAGGCTCTAGTGACCACTCTACACAATCCACTATGGTTTCTTCCACAAATCTGACATTGTAAAACTTGACTCTGCTGTGCTCGCTTATCACTAGACCTTTTAGACTGAGTTTGTTTAACTCTTATTTGATTTAATTCTTTAACGGAGAATGCCATCGATTCTGACGGTGCTTGAGATCGGAAACTCGAATCTCTACATTTCTTGGGTGGTACCATGCTCGATGAAACCCCAGTTCTTTTTAAAGATTGAGCTATCTTCTCCCCAAACCATTCATTATATGCTCTTTCAAGAGCTTTCACACGATTTACTACCTCTTGAAACGAGGACAAATTTAGCACGATTAACATCTCTTTTAATCTCGGGCGCAAGCCCTCTACAAACCAATCACACACATCTTTCTCAGTTGAAATCAACTCAGTTGCAAAACGACTTAACCTGTTAAACTCGCACTCATACTCATACACATTACGATTCATCTGTTTCAATTTCAAAAATTCTTGCTTCATTTGTCTGATGAACTGATCTCCTATATACTTGTGCTTAAATTCTTCCAAAAATAAATACCAAGTTATCTGATCACTTGGCATCCTCAAAATGACATTCGTCCACCAAATTCTCGCTTTCCCACGCAGCAAGGAGACTACTCCATCTAACTTTTCCATATCAGAACAATGGATTCCTTCAAGCATGATTTTCACGTCGTTAAGCCAAAGGTCCGCAACAACTAGGCCTTCCTCGGCTTCACCTTTGAACTCAGGAGCTCCTAATCCTTTTAACTCTTTTGCCACATTCATTCTCTATGTTGAGAAGACAGGAGGTTGGAAACGCGCCAATACCGCGTCCAACGTCCTAAAGAACACATCTTGATCAGCTACAAGTACTCCAGAAGTTTCCCGTTCTTCACCTTGCCTGGCCAAGGCAGGTGAATTACTACTCTCAACTAATCTATCATCTCCCGCTTCACCTCGGGAGCTATCTTGTTCGGACATCTAATAAAATATAATCAAATCGTTCTATTAGCAAAACAACATACTTACTATTATATCATATCAGAAGTTTTCATTATTCTGTTGGCATGTATACTTTATATGACACTCTAGACTCCGGTTTATGCCGAGAATCGACTAAACCGTAGCTCTGGTACCATTAAATGTAATACCCCCGGCCCGTACCCGACCCGGATACGAATCTGAAGTGTCACATTAACTTTTCAAACTTTTACATTTAAAGAAAAACAGGGAAATTTTAAACTTTCATTAAAACAAAATACGTTAATTTACATAAAAGAAACCATAAAATACAAAATTGATCAGAGCATTTATAATTAACAACTTATTACATGCCAACACTCTATACACAACCCAAAATACCTACTTTGACAATTACTTCTGATCTTATCTATTAGTAGTGATGTTGTCCTTGCCACTCTATTCTTGCTCTTCTTGATTCTTGGTACCTACGTGTAAATCACTTATACGCTAAGTCATAGACTTAGTGAGGCATAATCAAATATGGAAGAAACTATAACTATTTAAACATGCATGAACATATAATCTTTCAATGCCATATCAAACAATTATAACATTAAATATAATGTAAGGTATACATATACATATCACACATTGATTCCATCACAATTCTATTATCATCTGTATCTTGTAATTATATCCTCTTGTCTCTAACCTTTTAATCAACCTTTGATTCATTTAACCAAGCAATACATATATCCTCCGATAAATCATACAATTAATATAACAAAACATATACAACACATGTTATTTATTTATTAGCCCATTTACACACGTGAGAACTGTAGATATGTGAGTCTATTGAGGTTGTGCACTATGCTGTCACCACAGCTCGTATGGGGTCCCACTAGGGGCTATAAGATTTGTCCCGAATGACCACTATAAAAATATCCCGAAGGATCACTATATGTCCCGAAGGACTGTATAGACCCTCGAATCTTTGTATGCCAACTATACCTATAGCTCTCGTATGATATAACATGGGGATTATTATTTATTATTTCATATTTTCACCTGTACTTATCACTGCTCATATGATTTCATATGCATATATCACGTAACTTATGACACTTCTCTTGTGTTCATATAACATGTATATAATTTCTATTCATTGTTCACATATACTTCTATAAATCCCATAATACTCTTATCTCCTTTTTCATCTCATCTTGTGTTCACATATACTATATATATTCATCATGTATCATATAAACTTGTATTCACACGTATCATTTAACATATGCAATAACCAATAACACACATATATCATGTCAAACATATGCTCATATTAATGTGTTCATGCATTATACTTATAGGAAATAGACTTATCACAAGTCTTATTTCCATTAAACATAACACCCTATCTAATATGCACTCACCTTACCCTCACTGATTATTAATTATTCCTATGACTTCCTTCCTTTCGATCGAATTCTAACTCGGGGATCATTCCAAAGCTTGCTCGATTTCGGTATCTACATAATCATACATGGATTTATATCAGTATTATAATTGATATATTCTAAACTATCACTCCATAGGATAAAAAGAAAGTTATTTTCAACTTTTAATAGAGGCATGCATCGATGCACTACCCCATGTATCGATGCATCCCTAGACGGGTGCATCGATGCACTATCTATGCATCGGTGCATAAATCCCATTCGATGTTTTTATTTTAAAGGAGTGCATCGATACACTTCATGTGCATCGATGCACATCGAACAGTTTCTAGATTTTTACCCTCGATGCATCGATACACTCAAATTCCTATTTAAACTAATTAATATCCATTTAATACCTCTTAAACTTAAAAATCCATTCCTCCACATGAAATTTAATAATTTCACTCAAATTCCAAAATGTTCCAAATCAAATTCTAACACTTCGTATTTCTTAATTAACACTATGACAAGTCAAATTAAACTTCAAATTCCACTTATCAACTCTTTCCCATAATTTTATTTAAAAACCCATTTTCTTTAATCTCTTATAATTCCCTCATCTTATGACTTTAAAGAAAATTAAGCTTTCCATAAGCTTAATTAGCATCTAAGGATCAAAACCAAACTTAAATTTTAACTAACAATCAGCTTATGAAAAATCTTACCTTTGCTATGAGTCTCCACGTTTGAGAGAAAAAAAGAGAATAAGAGAATTCTAGAACCTTGTTTTTCTTTCTTTTCTTCCACGTGGAATTTATATATATATATATATATATATTCTTTAATTATTTCCCATGCAAATGACCATTTTATCCTTCTATTCTTTCTTCCTAGCAATTTAACCCAATACAAATCAATACAATTCAATAATTCTTCTTTAGTCACCAAATTCTGAAGTTTTACATTTTAATCACTAACCGATATTTTGAGATGTTACATTCATTTCTTAACGAACAAACACAAAAATAAATTTTTTGTTCGTTCGTTCATTTGTTCGGTTAAAATTAAACGAACGAACATGAACATACCCCCGTTCGTGTTGGTTCATATTCGTTCGATTCATTTACAGGCCTAATACTAATTTACATTACAATTATACTAGTACTTGTTGCTAAAAAAGTATTTAATATTTGTATATAAAAAATATAATTTAATATATATCATTTTTAACAGCAATATATCATTTTTAACATAAATTAAAAATTAAAGTATATAATAATTTTTAATAAATATAAACATTAATTATAATGGAATTCTAATGTCCATTATTCAAGGAAAAACTAAAGTAGTAGAAGGGAATCAGTAAATCTTGATATGGGAGCGCCCCGGGCTATTAGGGGAATCCTAAATTAAATTAGATAACGAGAGTGTCTAATTAACTAATGAATGGTTGTATTGTAGAAGGGTTGGAAGATGCTTTGTAGACAGACCGATGAAAGTCTCTAAGGTGGTGTTTGTTTTTGCAGAGGTAAAAGGTCTGCATTCTGCGGAGCACATCTGCAGGCATCTGCAACAAAAGAGGTGGACAAAAAGTCTGCAGTCTGCAAGAAGAAGACTGTTTGTTTTTTAACGTCTGCAGACTGCTAAAATAAACTGAAATATAAATAAACTGATTTTTTAAACTTAAAAGAGTTTTGCAATACTGAGATTTAAATAATTTTAGTTTTATAATACTGAAATTTAAATAATTCATACAACTATAATAATAATTTTTTTAGAAAAACAAACACCACCTTATTAATTATATTATAAGTCTCACATAATCACATGTATTATTAGTTTTATAAGTTTTATAGAATAAAATTTATAAATGATCATTAAATTATATGATTTTTTTTAAATATGCAATTATGTAAATACTTTTAATTTTTTAAATATATATTCATAATTTATTTTTATAATTATATGATATTTTTAGAAAATATTTTTTAATTTATCAAATTATTTTATGATTATTTTTTATTTAATTGTGATTATATTTTAAAATTTAAAAAACATAATTTATAATTTTTTATATTTTATATTTTATATTTTATATTTTAAAATATTAATTATCAAACAATGAAATCATTTTTTATTAAGCAATGTGGTTTAAATACTTATATTTTGTATAAAAAGTTTAAATATAATTTAAAAATAACAAATCCAAAAAAAAATATTATATTTAAACTTAAATCAAAATAATAAAAATAAATATAAAATTTTAATAATATATAAAATAATTTATATGATATAAAATTAAATATCTATAATATAATATTAAAAATAATATTTAATTTATTTAAAAAATTAATATTAAAATTAATATCTATAATATAATATTAAAAATTAATATTTAATTTATTTACAAAATTAATATTAAAATTAAAATCAAATATAATATAAAATTAAATATAAAACCTCTTTGAAGAGGTTAGCAGACGTCTGCAGACATAAGGTCACGTCTGCGCCGCGCAGACCACGCGCAGACGTTAGAAGAGCTTCTGTCTTCTAAAAAACAAACGGTCTACGATGTCCAATGTCTGCGCGTGGTCTGTGCGGCGTAGACATAAGAGCTTTGCAGACCTTACACAATAAAAACAAACACCACCTAAGTGTTCATACATCCAATCCAATATCTAATATTGGATTGGATAAACCCTAAACACAAATTATTGACTTTAATTTATTTTGATCGCCAAATTAAAATTTTTGTCAATTAAATCACAAAACTTTTAATTTGGTTTCAATTAAACTTTCAATGTGGTCATTAAATATTTTGATTTTTTAATAATTCATACTTTTAAATTATTTGTCAAAATATGATATATGTCGTAACCGGTTTTCGTCCGGGCACGAAATATTTACTTGACGGGAAAAGTGATATGAATAAATGGTTTTGAAAATAATTTGGGAGTCGCCATCGGCCTTTTGGATCAGGTAGGTCGAATACCTAAAAATTATTTTTTTTAAAAAAAAAAAAGTTTTAAGAAAAAATTAATTAAAAAAAAAATCTGATCTGCGTTTATAACTAAAAATTCATTCTTTTTAATAATAAAAAGGGATTCGTGGTCGGTTACGTTTAGGGAAGGATTAGCACCCCTACAACGCCCAAAATTAGTACTTTTTAATTATAAATTGTCTCTATTATTAAAATTTTAAAAATTCAAAAATATATTTAATTTATAATCCCATTATTTCGAAATTATATAAATAATATTTATTTATTTAAAAATATCAGAAAAGAACTTCTAGGCGCCTTAAGACAACTCTTTCCTTTGATATTGATAAATATTAATTTAAATAATATTGTTTAATTTTTAATTTTAAAATATCAGAATAGGACATCCAGTTGTTTTAAGACTGTCCTTTTCTTTGATATTGAAAACTAAATATTAAAATAATTTATTTAAAAAAAATATTTATTTATTATATATTTATACAATATTTAAATATATAAACAAGTAAAAAAAATACAATTCTAACTATATATTTAAAAGCAATAAAAATACTTAAAATAAATGACTAAAATATAGTGAAATTAAAATTGAAAAACCTAATTCATAATTAATCAGAATTACAGGGATTAAACATGCCATTTTCTTTTTTTTGATAATTTAGTGACTAAAATAAAATTATCTAAAATTCGGATATTATAATAAAATAAATTAAAAATATAAACTAGGGATTAAAATATTATTTATTAAAATTAAGGGATTAAATCTGTTATTTATCCTAAATATATTATTTTAATATAAAGGACTAAAATGAATAAAATTGAAATTCGAAGACTGA
This sequence comes from Hibiscus syriacus, assembly GCF_006381635.1. NCBI lineage: Eukaryota > Viridiplantae > Streptophyta > Magnoliopsida > Malvales > Malvaceae > Hibiscus > Hibiscus syriacus. The sequence continues at coordinate 431,151 of NW_024062072.1, read as the reverse complement.
ATTAAAGATATTATAAAATCGATTTAGTGACTAAAATGTAATGTTTACAAATTAGGAGGACGGCGGACGGGGTTTAACTATTGTCTAATTACACGCATAGTCCTTCCCGAAACGACGTCGTTCGGGAAGGCCTATATAAGGTCAAAATCGGCTGGCCCGAAGGGCCAGCTTCATTTCATTTTTTTTTTCTTTCTCTCTCAAACAGAGAGAGCTCTGGCTTCTCTCTAGCTTCCCTCATCGGAGGGAAGCCGGTCACCGGACGGCAACCGTCTGCCGCCGTGACTGTCACCGCCGGCCACCGCATCCGGTGGCCGGAAAAATTTATTTTTACACTAATAGATAGATCGGACCGTCCTAAGGACGGTTCCGGTATTATTTTCTCCTAAAAAGCTCCCAATCGGAGCGAATCTACAAAAGTACCTTCGGTGTTTCGAAGGTTCCGGTGAGATCCGGTGGTCGGGGCTTCCTCGGTATGTTTCTCTTCTTCCTTTTTCCTTCTTTTTTGTTTCTTTGCTGCTGAGATCGTTGGTAGTATTTTGTATATATATATATTTTTTTCTCTCGGTTTTGTCTCTTGTTTCTCTGTATCTTTCTCTCTGTTCCTTTTTTTTTTGCCTCTGTCTCCGGTTTCTTTTCAGGTTCGGGTGGTGGCTTTTATAGCCACCACCGGTGTGGCCATCGGACCGGTCCGAAGAGGGGGTCTCGGTGAGTCACCGGACTACCAGTGGTGACTCACCCCGTAGCCATGGCGTGGACGGCTGGCGTTGGAGCTTCTGGAGCCTTCGGTTGGGACGTGGCAGCGGCGGAGGCGGCGAGAACAGCAACGACGGCCGCGTGGCCCTAGGGTATCAGACCCTAGGGTTTCCATCTGGAGCCATCTGGACCGTTGGATCTTGCCAGATCCAACGGCAACAAGCTGAGGCGGCTGGGATTAGGGTTTAGGAAACCCTAACTGAAACCCCCAAATGTTTAGGGTTTCTGGTTGGTCTGGACCGGTTCTGGTTTGTTTGTAACTGGGCCGGTCCAGTTGTAATTGGGTCTGTAATTAATTATTTATATATGTATTTAATATATATTTAATAATAATAATAATAATAATAATAATAATAATAATAATAATAATAATAATAATAATAATATGGGTAAAAAAAATTAGTATCTTCAGCTGCCCCTCTTTGCTCATTCTTGTGTTAACAAGAATAGGGCAAAGATGAAAAGATAATAAATTTTTTTATCCATTTGGCTTCACTTGATCATAATGGAGATATTGAATAAATTCTTCTCTCTCTCCAGATGAGTTCTTCTCATTATGAACTTTCTGCTGGGGATGATGATGACCTCCTTTTTTTCTGTGATAGAATCATTCAAAAGGTTGAATAAGCTTTTGATGAGTTCTTCTCATTATGAACCTTCTCTTATTTCTTCAGATGAGTTCTTCTCATTATGAACTTTCTCTGAAAAAAATAACCCATCAAGTAATAGATTTGAGCAAAAAGGTTGAACAAATTCTTCTCATTATGAACTTCTTCTTCCTTCTTCAGATGAGTTCTTCTCATTATGAACTTTCTCTGGCAAAAATAATCCATCAAGTGATGAATTCAGACAAAAGGTTGAACAAATTCTTCTCATTATGAACTTCTTCTTCCTTCTTCAGATGAGTTCTTCTCATTATGAACCTTCTCTGGCAAAAATAATCCATCAAGTGATGAATTCAGACAAAAGGTTGAACAAATTCTTCTCATTATGAACTTCTTCTTCCTTCTTCAGATGAGTTCTTCTCATTATGAACCTTCTCTGGCAAAAATAATCCATCAAGTGATGAATTCAGACAAAAGGTTGAACAAATTCTTCTCATTATGAACTTCTTCTTCCTTCTTCAGATGAGTCTTCTCATTATGAACCTTCTCTGGCAAAATAATCCATCAAGTGATGAATTCAGACAAAAGGTTGAACAAATTCTTCTCATTATGAACTTCTTCTTCCTTCTTCAGATGAGTTCTTCTCATTATGAACCTTCTCTGGCAAAATAATCCATCAAGTGATGAATTTAGACAAAAGGTTGAACAAATTCTTCTCATTATGAACTTCTTCTTCCTTCTTCAGATGAGTTCTTCTCATTATGAACCTTCTCTGGCAAAAATAATCCATCAAGTGATGAATTCAGACAAAAGGTTGAACAAATTCTTCTCATTATGAACTTCTTCTTCCTTCTTCAGATGAGTTCTTCTCATTATGAACCTTCTCTGGCAAAAATAATCCATCAAGTGATGAATTCAGACAAAAGGTTGAACAAATTCTTCTCATTATGAACTTCTTCTTCCTTCTTCAGATGAGTTCTTCTCATTATGAACCTTCTCTGGAAATGTCAATACATCAAATGATAGATTTGAATCTTTGCTAAAATCTTTGAAATTCCTGTTAAAAATTCAACATAGATGAAAATGAATGAAAATGCACCTATTTTTGTAAACAACTAAAATATGATGCATGAATATTAATTTATTTGATTTCAGACTGGTGAATTGAGTATTTCTTCAATTGTAAAAACCCAATAGATCTTTCTTCTTCAAATCAGAGAATCTATCATCTTTGACAAATGTAGATGTAGATATCATGTAACAAAACCTCTTGAGAATAAAACTCAATAGTATAGGCTCTTGAAAAACTTGTATTCATACAACATGTTGATTCTGATAACAACTCATCTGATTATGAAGTGACCTTTCAAGATGATTTCACAGATATCGATAGTTCTTCTAATACCGAGAAATCTTGAATTCTGATTCTGCTGAGGAGAATAAACTGTTATACTTGACAAAAATGGGATTCTCAGATGCTGAAGCTTCAATAGCCATGTAGAGACGTGGTCCAGATTCATCAATTGCAGAATTGATAAATTTTATATGTGCTGCTCAAATGACTAAAGATGCTGACACACTTCTTCCGGTAAAAGATGGGAAGCCATTATGTGATGATCCCAATTACAAGAAAAGGCGAAACTTGTGCTATGATTTTTAGGAAAGGAATAAGCAAAAGAAGCTTGAAAAGAAACTTCTTAATGAAGATGATCATGCAGTTCATCTTTTAATTCCAATGATTGGTTCTGTAGTTCTTACCAAACCAGATCAAATAACTCAAAGAACACTTCCAGAAGATGCTATGAACACATTCATCTTCCAAATTCAATGATTGGTTCTGTCCAACCAGATCAGATAACTCAAAGAACACTTCCAGAAGATTCTATGAGCACATTCATCTTCCAAATTCAATGATTGGTTCTGTCCAACCAGATTAGATAACTCAAAGAACACTTCCAGAAGATGCTATGAAAACATTCATTTTCTAAATTCAATGATTTGTTCTGTCAAACCAGATCAAATAACTCAAAGAACACTTCCAGAAGATGCTATGAACACATTCATCTTCCAAATTCAATGATTGGTTCTGTCCAACCAGATCAGATAACTCAAAGAACACTTCCAGAAGATTCTATGAGCACATTCATCTTCCAAATTCAATGATTGGTTCTGTCAAACCAGATCAGATAATTCAAAGAACACTTCCAGAAGATGCTATTGGCAAATTCATCTTTCAGTTAATGTTTGGACTAGGATATCACAATATTTATTTGATGTAGAGCCAGAATTTGTAGATTCGAAGCATTTCCATGCTACTACACTGAAAAGGGCTATATTCATAATTCTGCCAATTAAGAACAGAGTTTCTCTTATTCTGCTTCCTCCATGTGCTGATGCTTTTCCATTGACAAAGAAATGATGGCCTTCTTGGAATCCAAGAACAAAGTTGAACTGTTTATAAACATGTACAAGAAGTACCAAATTGACAGAAAGGATCTGTAAGGCTCTTGAAGCTTATGTCAATGAGCCACCTTCGAGTATCTAGAAGTATGTTCTTGATGAGTGCTGAAAATGGAATCTAGTATGGGTTGGAAGGAATAAAGTTGCTTCACTTGAACCTGATGAGGTGTAAATGCTTCTAGGTTTCTTTAAAAACCATACATAAGGATCTGTATAGAGACATGTTTCCCAGTGATATCAATGTCTTGTTTCTTTTTGCTGGAATCAGTGCTGTAAAGATCGCCTTCTACTGTCTTAGTATATCTTTGAAAATAGAGGTGCAAGAACTGAATGGTGATCAGTTGGAGCAATTGATGAGTAGATTTGGCGGATTCGACCTTATTGTCGGTAGCATCCCGTGTAACAATCTTAATGTTCATGGCTTTAAGATGATGATGATTTGCTTATTTCGTATTCCATGTATTTAAAAATATTAACATAAAGTGATATTCAGAAATCTTTAAATTATTTCAAAATTATGTTAATTCATAGAAGAATAAATTGAATTTTCAAAAATAAATTGAATTTCAAATAAAATGAACTTGAAATAGATAGAATTGTATTGAAAGTTATGGCAATCATAAGAATGATAAAAATTCAAATGTCTCAACAAATTATAAGCATAAGTATTTCTAAATTAATCACATTGACACAATTTAGAGAAATGATGTAAGCTTTTGTCTGGAAGATCTCAAACGTTGTCGAAATGCTTGTAGATGTGAAGTTTCTTCCAAACTGTCAAAATCGTAAAAGAGTTCAATTTCCAGATGCCTAATATCAACCTGCATTTGAGCCGCCTTTTCAGGTTTTTAACTCAAATCCTTCCTTGGGTTACAAGATGCCCTTTGCGGGTTTTCACCTTGACCCCCCCTTTTTCTTTTTTCTCTTTTTTTTTTCTTCTTCACTTTTTCTTCAAGCATAATATTTCTTGACAGAATCCGAGTTTATTGGATTTCTCAGAAATTTTCCATCCATTTCTGCTAAGATCAATGCTCCTCCGGAAAAGGCCTTTTTTACAACGTATGGCCCTTCCCAATTAGGCATCCATTTCCCACGGAAATCTTTATGTATAGGCAAGATCTTTTTTAGTACTAGATCACCCTCTTGGAATTCTCTTGGATGTACTTTTTTGTCATGAGACTTCATCATCCGTTTTTGATACATCTGTCCATGGCAAATAGCTTTCAATCTTTTCTCCTCAATAAGGTTCAATTGATCAAATCTAGCTTGGATCCATTCAGATTCATCCAATTTTATTTCTCTCAATATTCGAAGCGATGGAATCTCAACTTCAATTGGTAAGACTGCTTCCATTCCGTAGACTAAAGAAAAAGGCGTTGCCCCAGTAGATGTTCTAACAGTAGTTCGGTATGCATATAGAGCAAAAGGTAACTTTTCGTGCCAATCTTTGTAAGTTTCAGTAGTCTTTGTAATAATTCTCTTGATGTTCTTATTTGCTGCTTCAACTGCCCCATTCATCTTTGGACGATATGCCACTGAGTTTGCATGTTTGATCTTAAACTGTGCACAAAGTTCGGTCATCATTTTGTTGTTCAGGTTCAGAGCATTATCTGTAATGATCCTTTCTGGTAGGCCATACCGGCAAACTATCTCTTTCTTTATGAATTTGCAGACTGTGGATCTCTTAATATTAGTATATGAAGCAGCTTCAACCCATTTGGTAAAATAATCAATTGCCACAAGGATGAAGCAATGTCCATTCGATGCTTTTGGTGTGATTGCCCCAATGACATCTATTCCCCACATAGAAAATGGCCAGGGTGCTGTCATTACATGTAAAGGAGATGGGGGTATATGAATCTTGTCTGCATATATCTGGCATTTATGACATTTCCTTGCATGATCAATGCAATCTGTGTACATGGTAGCCCAATAATATCCATATCTCATTATTTTTCTGGCCATGGAAAGACCATTTGCATGTGTTCCACATATTCCACTGTGTACTTCTTCAATGACGTTTCGAGCTTCTCTGGTATTTAAACATCTCAATAGCATTTGATCATTGCTTCTTCTATACATAATCTCTCCATCAAGAAAATATCCAGCAGCCATTCTTCTCAAGGTTCTTTTTTCAATTTCCGATGCATTTGGTGGATAACTTTGATTTTTGATATATTGCAGAATATCATGATACCATGGTTTACCATCTACCTCTTCTTCCACACTATAACAATGTGCAGGAATTTCATATACTTGCATTTTGATTGGCATCATATCAACCTTCTTAGTTGCTTGAAACATAGCAGCTAATGTAGCCAAAGCATTTGCCATTTGATTTTCTTCTCGAGGGAGATAATTGAAGGTAACTCTCTCAAATTCTTTTACTAATTCGAGGGTAAAATTTCGATATTCCAACAATTTGGGATCTTTTGTTTCCCATTCTCCTCGCAATTGATACACCACTAAAGATGAATCTCCATATATCTTGAGACATTTGATTTTTCTTTCTATGGCTGCTTTCAATCCCATGACACAAGCTTCATATTCTGCCATATTATTGGTGCAAAAGAACTCCAGTCTACTCGTAAAGGGATAATAAACATTTTCTGGAGAAATTAACACTGCCCCGATTCCTCGTCCCAAAGCATTAGATGCTCCGTCAAAATAAAGCTTCCAAGTTGCAAATTCATCATTTGTTCTGACTTCTTCATTCATGGATATGCATAACAAATCTTCATCGGGAAAATTGAAGTTCAAAGGTTGATAATCATTTAATACACGACTGGCCAGAAAATCAGCTATTATACTTCCTTTTATCGCTTTTTGGTTGACATATACAATATCAAACTCAGATAATAACATCTGCCATCTAGCCATTCTGCCTGTCAAAGCTGGTGATTCCATTAAGAACTTTAAAGGATCAAGTTTGGATATCAACCAAGTAGTATGGTATAACATATATTGTCTGAGTCTTCGAGTAGTCCACACCAAAGCACAACATAATTTTTGTATTGGTGGATATCGAACTTCACAATCAGTAAATTTCTTGCTCAGATAATAAATAGCTTTTTCTTTCCTTCCTGATTCATCATGCTGTCCTAGTACACATCCCATTGAATTTTCGAAGACCGTCAAATAGAGAATTAATGGTCTATCAGGCATTGGTGATACTAAAATGGGGGCATTGGATAAATATTTCTTAATAATATCCAAAGTATCTTGACATTCTTCATTCCAGACTTCAGGATTGTTCTTTCGAAGTAATTTGAACACTGGATCACATTTGTCAGTTAATTGAGAAATGAACCGAGATATATAATTTAATCTTCCCAAAAAGCCTCGAACTTCTTTTTTTGTATTGGGTGGTGGAAGATCTTGAATTGCTTTGACTTTATCTGGATCAATCTCGATTCCTTTTTTGCTGACTACAAATCCCAAAAGTTTCCCAGAAGTTACCCCAAAAGTACATTTAGCGGGGTTGAGCTTTAATTGATACTTCCTCAATCTCTGGAAAAGTTTCCTCATATTTTTAATATGTTCTTCTTCAGTTCGGGATTTGGCAATCATGTCATCTACATATACTTCAATCTCTTTGTGCATCATGTCATGAAACAAAGTTACCATGGCTCTTTGATACGTTGCCCCTGCATTTTTCAATCCAAATGGCATCACTTTATAACAGAATGTGTCCCACATGGTTACAAATGTTGTTTTTTCCATGTCTTCAGGATTCATTTTTATCTGATTATATCCTGAAAATCTATCCATAAATGAAAACCATGCGTGCCGTGCAGTATTGTCCACCAATGTGTCTATGTGGGGTAATGGAAAGCTATCTTTCGGACTAGCTTTGTTGAGATCTCTGTAATCCACACACATTCGAACTTTCCCATTTTTCTTCGGTACGGGAACAATGTTGGCTACCCATTCTGGGTATTTAGCTGCCTGTAGGAAACCTGCATTGATCTGTTTCATCACTTCTTCTTTGATTTGCAACAACATTTCTGGCCTCATTCGTCTGAGCTTTTGTTGGACCGGTTTATATTCTGGATTGATTGGAAGCTTGTGTATCACTATATCTGTGCTTAAACCAGGCATATCTTGATAAGACCAGGCAAAGATATCTTTGAACTCTTGAAGGAGATTTATCAATTCTTGTTTTATCTGGATTGTCAGAGTAGTACCAATTTTCACCTCTTTTATTTCTTCATATGTTCCCAAATTCACAGTCTCAATCTCTTCCTTGTGGGGTAGAATTTGTTTGTCTTCTTTTTCTATCAATCTTAATAGTTCAGTAGGAACATCACATTCCAGTTCATCCTCACACCCATTGATTTCTTCCAGACATATAGGATGCTCTAAATTTATCACTGGATTAAATTTAGGAATACACATGCTATTAACACGGTGACACCTGCAAATTTAAGTCGGACATATTTCCGAAAGAATATAGTAAATTTATGAAATGTAAGAATGTAATAAAATGTAAAGAATGATTGCCATCCGAAAATTTTAAAGAAAATTTCTTATATTTAACATAATTTCTTTTACAAGATAACAAAAAGTTTTCATATTTTTGAGCTAAACATAAAGATTAGTTCTGAATATTACTCTGCGTTAATATTAAAAACTATAGGAAGATCTTCAGTGGTCCAATTGTTGAGTGTTTCTCCAGGAAAACATGGGCGAATCTTATCCAAGTATCTGCCAGTCTTGTTGTCATTCATGATCATGTTGATAAATAATCCATTCATAGCTTCTTCGACTATGTCTTGATCTTTCGTCAACTTTTCTTCTTTAAAGGCTTCAACAAGCTGTTGTTCTACATTAATTGTTCCCCCTGATCTGAATATGGTCTTCAACTGTGGAAAAAACATGTGTTCCCATATGATTTCTTTCCCTTTCAATTTTGCCTTTCTGTCTTCACATCTTCTTTTCATCTCTTTGTTCTTTTGCTGAAAATTGGGCTTAAATCCAAGCCCAAAACGATCTTTCTTTATCTGTATATTGACAGGAACTGAAATCCCTTGAAGATTCTTTCCTAACCCTTTCCCAGCTTTAGCTCCGATGCCTAAAGTTTGTTGTACCGTCATCTTGGTGCAATCAGACAATCTGGGATATGGAATTTTGCTTCCTTCTGCAATAAAGGTTGCATTTACAAATTCAAGAGCTCGGAAAGAGCATTCAAGAGCATCATCATTGGTGTCAATATATGGAACATCACTTGTTACTGACGCAATGATTTCTTCTTCAGCTCCTACGCATATTAGTTGTCCATCAACAACAAATTTCAATTTCTGATGTAATGAAGAAGGAACGGCTCCTGCTGAATGAATCCATGGCCTCCCTAATAGACAATTATATGTAGGGTGGATGTCCATCACCACAAAGTCAATATTGTACACGACTGGGCCAATTAACAATGGTATTTCCATTTTCCCAAGCACTTCTTTTTGAGTTCCATCAAATGCTCGCACTACATTCTGATAACTCTTCATGTGTGATTGATCCACATGCATTCTTTGAAGTGTGACTAGAGGCATCAAGTTGAGAGAGGATCCATTGTCAATCAATACTCCTGGCAACACATGACCATGACAATGTGTTGTGATGTTCAAAGCTTTTACTGACCCCATTCCGCCTTCCGGTATTTCATCATCCGTGAACGTTATGTAATTGTCAGCAGCTATATGTCCCACAATTCTGTCAAGTTTATTGAGGGATATATCTTCGGGGATAAATGTTTGATTGAGAATTTTCATCAAAGCATTTCTATGTGCTTCTGAATTCATCAATAGATCAAGAATGGAAATTCTCTCTTGTTGTTTGTGTAGTTGTTCAACCACACTATACTCACTATGTTTCAGGAATTTCAAAAATTCTTGAGCTTGTTTTTCTGTCACAGGCTCATTAAATGCTGGAAGGGATTCATCTTCAAATACCTTCTGAGGTATTGCCATGGCTTTTCCTTTGGCTTTCACTTGTTCTGAAGCATTAGATGTTTCGGGAGAGTAACATCTTCCACTTCTTGTAAAGAAACCGACTTCGCTCACGGCTTCAGACTTCGATGTTGTACCCAAACTCTGTATTTTCTCTTCTGTTTTTTCTAGAGAAACAGATCCTCCTACCATTGAAACATTGGTAGTATAATTCCAAGGTACCCTGCGGGTATCTTTGTATGGAAATGGTAGAGGAGTGGTGATAACTACTTTCGGCTTTATTGGTGCAGGAATCACCGTAGATGATTTCACATTAATGATCACAGGATCATTTATTCTTTGACTTGGTTTAGAATCCTCTGATGAGCAAACATCATCTTCTTTTTTTCCTGGTTCTTCTTCAAAGAATTCTATTTCTCTATTGTTCATCAATTTTTGCACCAAATCCCTAAACTCAGGACATAGTTGAATTTTATGCCCTTTCTCCTGATGATATTCACAATAATTCTTGCCTTCATTCTGCTTTGGCCTAAATTGTTGTGGAATTATACCGGCTAAAGAGAGTTGTTGGAATACCCAAACAAACGGAGATTTAATTTCAGAAATGTCAGTTTTTGCTTTCTTTCTGTTCTCTTCCTGAATTGCATTCACGTTTTTATCTCCATGATTTGGCAATGGATGATTTGATGCAGATGGTGTATTGAATTCCAACTTCCCAGTGTTGATCAAATTTTGAACCACCCTTTTGAATGCCAAACAATTTTCAATAGAATGACCCGTGATTCCTTCATGGTAAACACAGTGTGCCTTTGTATCATACCAAGGAGGAATGGTGGTTGCATGGGAACCAAAGGATAGGGCCGTATGACATCTGCTTTTAACAGTGAATCATAGATCTCAGCATATGGTACTGGTAAAGGTGTAAAAGACAACCTTTCATTTTCCTTTCGAGATCCTCTGGAATCTGCTCGATTAGTGTTTGTTTCCTCTTTCTTAACCCTTGGTTGGGTTATTGTAACACTTTTCGATGAATCCTTGCTGTAAGAATTGGCATTGTTGACTTCATTCTCCTTTTTCGGTACGTAGGTCTTTTGAACTAGACCCTTCATTTGATTCAATTTGCCACTTTTCAAGACATTTTCAATGAGTTCTCCAGAAATGACCAAATCTGCAAAATTTCTGGTTGCATTCCCCATTAGATGATTTAAATAAGGAGCCTTCAAGGTATGAACAAATATTACTGTGGCCTCTTTTTCTGACAAAGGTGGTTGAACTTGGGCCGCAGTGTCACGCCATCTCTGGGCATACTGTCTGAATGTTTCATTATTCTTTTTCTCCAAATTTTGGAGAGTCCATCTATCAGGGACCATGTCTGTTACATGGCGATACTGCTCTAAAAATGCTTTAGCCAAATCTTTCCAGGATCTAATGTTGGCTTTGGTCAATTGAGTATACCATTTTAAAGCCGGTCCTGTCAAACTATCCTGGAAGCAGTGAATTAACAATTTCTCGTCCTTCACATATCCTGCCATTCTTCGACAAAACATAGTAATGTGGGATGAAGGGCATGTAGTACCGTCATATTTATCAAATTCAGGAGCTTTGAACTTGATGGGGAGGATTAGGTCTGGAACCAAACTCAACTCACTAGCATCAAACCCATAGAATGATTCAGTTATTTCCACGGATTTCATTCGTTCTTCTAAGCTCTTGATCTGTCTGGTCAATTCTTCATTTACTTTTTGTTTCTCATTCAGCTCATTCAAATCTGGGATTAAATGCTCAGTATTAAGATCCCCTATTTTCACATCGGATATAAGCGGATTTTTGCTTGAAGATGCAGGATTCTCTTGTTGATCTTCATGTGGTTTGGCTTCTTGTAATGCAGATGTACGAGCATTGATTTGTATAGGTGTAGTACCAGAGTGATAAATTGTTCTGGTGGAAAACCTAGAGGATATACGGGTTCTTGGTCGAAAGATACAGGATTTTCATGCATTTTTCCACTGATAGCCTGCCTTTTAAACATGTCCTCTATTTTCTGCATCATACTGTTTTGTGAATTTGCAATACTGGCTTCAATTTTTTCCAGCTTCATTCTCATTTCTTCTTGTTCTTTATGATGCTGTTCCTCAATACGCTGTATTTTATCCTCCATAATTCTCTTAGTAGCTTGTCTAGTACCGTAGTGATGTTGTATTTCTCTTTTGGCCAGAATAACTGCGATTGAAAAATCTTTTGATATTATTTTTTTCAAATTTTAATTAATGAATTTTATCTTAATAATAAAAAATTATAAAATTATTCATAGAGAAAATTATGAAATGAATGATGAATGTATGCAAAATGTATGTATGCAAAAAGGTATTGATCCCAAAAAGTTAACTGTCATAGAACAACTTTCATCGGCATACAAAAGTTTCTTTATAATAGTTCATAACTACAGATAAGGCGTAGCTTTCCTATTAAGCTCTATAATTTCTTTCATTAACCATGACACCTTCTTTCCGCACTTAGAAACTGGATCAACGTGATGCTCAATTATTTTGGCTTCAACAGCTAGTTCCCCAACATATCTGGCAACTTCGCTCATTTGAACCATGGCCTCGAATACCATATTGCTTCTTTCTTCACTTCTTTCCACATAGAACTCAGTTGACTTTTGCCACTGTTCATTCATTTCTTCAAGAGTCTGCTCTAATTCAGTGATTCTGACTTGACAATTGTGCAGAATTTTTTCAAGATCTCTAATGCGTCTTCGCAGTGAAGCATTTTCCTCATTACTTTCTTTGAGATCATTAGGCCCTAGACGAACCTTTTCTTGAAATAATGATTCTTCAAGTTGCAAAATGTAAGCGTTAAACTCTGAGTTTTTGTTTCTAGACTGATCCAGATCTTCTTCAAGTTTTGTTCGTGTTTCTTGCGTTCTTTGATTAAGCTTCTGGATTTGAACATCCTTGTTTCTGCATCTTTGCATCCAATTGCTAGCCACTTCCTGCCACCTCAAGTCTGGTGTTGAAATTTTTTCTTTCTAACTCCCATTTTTTTTTCAATATTGGATTCTTCCATCTTTTGGCCTCTGACTTCAAGTTCAGCAATTAACTGGTTCATTTCAGATTCAAATCCTTTGAACATGATATTTTTCTCACCTTCAAATTTAACAAAGATGTCATTCTTCATATCTTCTAAATCTTTGGCTCGATCCCTTTCTCTTTGCATTTCATTCATGATCTCACGGTGTTCAGCCTTGTGTTTTATAATTCGCTCTCTTCTGTCGACCTCAAAATCTTCCATTTTTTGTTTTCCTTTTTCAAGGCTTTTGAGTAAACGGCTATTCTTTCCTTTCAGATCTTCAACTCGTCTTTTCTCAATGTTCAAATCTCGGGTCTTCTGTACCATTGATTGGCTTGATCCTGATGCTTTTCGGGATTTATATAACTCCTGGTAATTTTTCTGTAAGGCTCTGTACTCATCATCACCTTTTTCTTTATCTTTTCTCAACATTGCACATTGTGATGAATGAAAGTCAATGTCAACCCCCAACATAGCTTTATCTTGTCTCATTTGCTCTAATTCTTTCGACCAGCCTTCTCTTTCTGCTTCAAACTCAGCTCTCAAGATTTCAATCTCTGACGGAACCACCTTAATGCGATCTTCCATAGAGATATCCTCATTTTGATCTGGTAGAGGAATATTTTCGTTTTTTCTGACAGATCTCCATTCTTCATAATCAGGAGTTAGCATTTCTTTTGCTGCTTTAGCTCGGATACAAAAAGTTGTTTTCCAAGCTGTAACGGCTTCCATGATACTTCTTTTATAATTTTTGCTGTGAATGCGAATTCAGATGACTGTAATCCAGCAGTGACAGGTACAAATTGACGACCTTCATACTGTCTTATGACCAGAAGTGGTGCATATCCAATTCCTCCCCATAATCCGAGCAGTATTATCCAGTTGTAATCTCCACATTTGTAAAAGAATTCCCTTTGTATTTGCCACGGGGCTCGCCAAACAACGTCATTGCTTTGCAGATTTCGAAAGACATTGATCCACATATCTTTCTTAATTTCTTTCGGCCATTCCTGCTCCAGAAATTCTTTTAATGGTGAGTAATCCGTATTAAAGCGTCGGTATGAAACCTTTTCTGTCTTCCAGAAATGACTACGGATCCAAACATATAACAACTGGGTACACCCTGAAAATCGTCCACCTCCTATCTTTCTACAAGCATTTAACGATCTGAAGGTCTCTGCTAGGATTGCAGAAGCAGGATTAATCTTTTTCGGTAGCTGTTCAAACAAATCTACCACTGCAGCTTCAACATATCCCAATACTTTTGGGAAGATGACCATACCATACATACCCAGAGCAAATAAATCGAATCGTACTTTAATATCTGGATGACTCTGAATAAGTTCTTTAATGTTGGTCCAAGCAATGCCTTCGCTTTCGCCTTTTTGTTTTGTACGGGATGCCACCCATTCTTCTCGTACCCCGACAATCTTTGCTAATTTAACTCGAAAGGGTTGAGTTTTAATTGACTTTGAATAGATTCGATTCTCCAAAGCCCCATCTATATGTAGCAAAGTTGTGTATTCTTCAATAGTAGGGACCAAATCCTCTTTATTGAGAGTGAAGCAATTGTACCCTGGATTCCAGAATTGAATTAGGGCTCTGAGTAATTCATCATCAACTTCTACATAGAGCAAATATGGATGTCTCCGTAAGTCTGATAAAACTGCAATTTTTTGTTTGAATCCCAACTTTCCCAAATGCTTCGCAAATCTTGCATATCATTTCTTTTTAGTGAAACTGGAGCATAACTGGCCAAGTCAGATACATAATCATCCTGCAGACTGTCTCCTTCTTGTCTTTGTAAGTCCTCAGCCCACTGTCTTACTTCTGAGTTTAGAATTACTTGATTTGAACACTTTTTATCCATAGATGAAGGCTTTCCAATGAGACAATTAACACAAGGATCAATGTTTTTATCCTGTATGATGCAATGCAAACAGAAAAATAAAGAACACACAAAAAGAAAATAAATTAGTTTACATAATAAAGAAATTTAATAATAACATTTACATAAATATTTTTATTTAAACATGCTTTTCTAAATTTAAATAATTTAAATATACATGTAATTTAATCATTAACGAAAATAAATAAACAAGAAAGTTTAGAATTCATTTCTCCTGTGTGTACACCTATTTTAGACAAAATTTCGGCATGACTTCGGATTAGAAGAGTTTCTAAGGTTTTTTTATATGCAGGGTTTCAGATCTAGGAGTAAAGGTACTCGAATTGTCCATGTTAGTGCCCCCTTAGGCTGCTAACCCTCAATCCTAGTCCATCACAGACTAAAGTGGATCGAGTTCAATTCGAGGGGATACATTTCTCTATGCCTGACACGGAGAATAAATTCTCACGAAGACATAGAGCATATGAACCCCGAAAGTTACTTGCTAGGTCTGACACGGAGAATAAATTCTCACGAAGACGTCGCTTTCACTCCCACTTAAAAGGGACAACTCAATTATAGAGCTTTATGTAATGCAATGCAAGTGTTGTGTGTGAGGAGAAATGTTCAAACCTTTTACAGAAAAATAAATAATGAAATAAAATACTTGCAAATAAAATAAAACATATAAATATTATAAAAGTAATAAACAAATAAAAAATTTGACAAGAAAGAATTAAAAATTAAATATATGAATTTTTAATTTTTAATTAATAGAGACAATTTATAATTGATTTTTAAAAGTTTGACCGATCCCCAGCGGAGTCGCCAAGCTGTCGTAACCGGTTTTCGTCCGGGCACGAAATATTTATTTGGCGGGAAAATTGAAGTGAATAAATAGTTTTGAAAATAATTTGGGAGTCGCCATCGGCCTTTTGGGTTCAGGTAGGTCGAATACCTAAAAATTATTTTAACAAGTTTTTAAGAAAACATCAGTTAAAAGATGAACTGATCTGCGTTTATAACCAAAAATTCGTTCTTTTTAATAATAAAAAGGGATTCGTGGTCGATTACGTTTAGGGAAGGATTAGCACCCCTACAACGCCCAAAATTGGTACTTTTTAATTATAAATTGTCTCTATTATTAAAATTTAAAAATTCAAAAATATATTTAATTTATAATCCTATTATTTCAAAATTATATAAAAAATATTTATTTATTTAAAAATATCAGAAAAGAACTTCTAGGTGCCTTAAGACAGCTCTTTTCTTTGATATTGATAAATATTAATTTAAATAATATTGTTTAATTTTAATTTTAAAATATCAGAATAGGACATCCAGTTGTTTAAGACTGTCCTTTTCTTTGATATTGAAAACTAAATATTAAAATAATTTATTTAAAATAATATTATATTTATTATATATAAACAAGTATACAATTCTAACTATATTTAAAAGCAATAAAAAATACATAAAATAAATGACTAAAATATAGTGAAATTAAAATTGAAAAACCTAATTCATAATTAATCAGAATTACAGGGATTAAACATGCTATTTTCTTTTTTTGATAATTTAGTGACTAAAATAAAATTATCTAAAATTCGGATATTATAATAAAATAAATTAAAAATATAAACTAGGGATTAAAATATTATTTTTTAAAATTAAGGGGTTAAATCTGTTATTTATCCTAAATATATTATTTTAATATAAAGGACTAAAATAAATAAAATTAAAATTTCGAGATCAAATTAAAAGTATTATGAATTCGATTTAGTGACTAAAATGTAAAGTTTACAAGTTAGAAGGACGGCGGACGGGGTTTAACTATTATCTAATTACGCGCATAGTCCTTCCCGAAACGACGTCGTTCGGGAAGGCCTATATAAGGTCAAAACCGGCTGGGCCGAAGGGCCAGCTTCATTTCATTTTTTTTTTCTTTCTCTCTCAAGCAGAGAGAGCTCTGGCTTCTCTCTAGCTTCCCTCATCGGAGGGAAGCCGGTCACCGGACGGCAACCGTCTGCCGCCGTGACCGTCACCGCCGGCCACCGCATCCGGTGGCCGAAAAATTATTTTTTTACACCATTAAATAGATCGGGATGTCCTAAGGATGTTTCCGGTGTTCTTTTTCTTTAAAAAGCTCCTAATCGGAGCGAATCTACAAAAGTACCTTCGGTGTTTCGAAGGTTCCGGCGAGATCCGGTGGTCGAGGCTTCCTCGGTAAGTTTCTTTCCTTCCTTTTTCTTTCTTTTCTGTTTCTTTGCTGCTGAGATCGTTGGTAGTATTTTGTATATATTTTTTTTCTCGGTTTTGTCTCTTGTTTCTCTGTATCTTTCTCTCTGTTCCTCTTTTTTTTTTGTCTCTGTCTCTCCTTTTTTTTCAGGTTCGGGTGGTGGCTTTTATAGCCACCACCGGTGTGGCCATCGGACCGGTCCGAAGAGGGGGTCTCGGTGAGTCACCGGACTACCAGTGGTGACTCACCCCGTAGCCATGGCGTGGACGGCTGGCGTTGGAGCTTCTGGAGCCTTCGGTTGGGACGTGGCAGCGACGGAGGCGGCGAGAACAGCAACGGCGGCCGCGTGGCCCTAGGGTATCAGACCCTAGGGTTTCCATCTGGAGCTATCTGGACCGTTGGATCTTGCCAGATCCAACGGCAACAAGCTGAGGCGGCTGGGATTAGGGTTTAAGAAACCCTAACTGAAACCCCCAAATGTTTAGGGTTTCTGGTTGGTCTGGACCGGTTCTGGTTTGTTTGTAACTGGGCCGGTCCAGTTGTAATTGGGTCTGTAATTAATTATTTATATATGTATTTAATATATTTAATAATAATAATAATGATAATAATATAATAATAATAATAATAATAATAATAATAATAATAATAATAATAATAATAATAATAATAATATGGGTAAAAAAATTAGTATCTTCAAGGAGAAATTGGATGCAAGGTACATGAACATTAGAGATCTTTTTTACATCTCACCACCTTGGCTGGAGCAAATCACTGCCACACACGCACATACCACAAGCAAACTGTTCCTGCGACTTAATCTTAGGGGGGAACACCCACCAGCAATGGACCAAGCACTGGAGTTCGAGAAATATCTAATGGTATAGTTTTCTTTGTTATCAAACGAACAAGTGAAATCGGAGGACTCTCAGTAAGAAAGCAAAGCTTGTCAGAAGAAGCATGGACTTCAATTGGAGTCTGCCTGCCTGCAAAGTTAGCAAATGACCCATGATAAAAGGAGAAGGATGGAGATCAATTTTCACAATCCGTATAGTAGGTGCAATATCCTTCATTTTCTTCAAGATAGTAAAACAAGCAATTCTTTAGCTATAAATATAAACAAAGTGCTCAAAATATGTAATTTATTTTAATCTTAGAGAGAGGTACGAGGTTATTGATATTATGTAGCAATAATTATTTCACATTGAATTCAGCATTCAGACTGTTTGTTTCTCACATTTGAATGATTCAGTGCTGACTGATTCAGCAAAACAGTGATGAATAATTCAGCACAGAAATACATTCCGAATGATTTAGAGCCATTATCAAACAGCATGTCACATTCAGAGCTAATTCATACAGAACCTCTGAATCATTCAACATTTGAATCATTCAACGCTTAAACATTCTGAAGTAAACAAACAGTCCCTAAGTCCAAGTAGAAGATGTAGCAATTTCCAAGATTATCCAACACAAGCCATTTATTATGTAACTTTACATGTATGGTTGAGGTCACCCTGAGGGTGTGTTTGGTTGGGGGAATGTTAGATTCCCATGGGAATGAAATCCACATTCCCCCGTTTGGTTGACCGGGAATGTCATTCCCAGTAATTTTACATGATCAATAGTGGATTTTTTGGGTATATTATCGGGAATGTCATTACCTCCCTTTCCTTAAGTACTGTTGGATTACCGACATTTTGGACTAAAATACCCTTAATTTTTTTAAATATTCTTATTCTTTCATTGAATAATAAAAATTATACGAATGTTAAATTATAAATTTATCCTTAAATTATTTTAGATTTACAAAACAAATCTATAATTAAAATTTTATATGAAGTTCAGGGGTTAAAATAAAATTTTACCATTTCATTAAACTTTTTTATATTTTCAATTTTGTAAAAAAAATTATATAAATTTTATGAATTTAAATTTTATAAAGAAAATATATAAATATTTTCCAACTTGTTAAAAAACAAATATAATAAGGATAATTTAGTCAAATATACATTCCAATAATCTTTTATTCATTTAACCAAATACGGTAATCTTACATTCCCGCTAAATCAACCAAACACAAAATATAACATTCCTAATAATCCTATTCCCTGATAATATTTTATTCTGACCGGTAATCTTATATTCCGTGAACCAAACGCACGCGGAGAGTATGTTACTGTACCAGTCTTTTACTAAAACATCATGAATAAATTAACATAATCCAAAGAAAAGAAGAGAAAAAAAGCTCTTCCCGCTTGTGGAAGATGCTCCAGACGTTAAAAACACATTCCCAAATAGGATTTGAGAACGGAGAACCCCAGAATTACATAGAAGTAACATTTTTTTTTTGCAAAGCAATCACATAGACATATTAAGCCATGCTCATATACCCCAAGAGAACCAGCATCAAACCGTTTATGATCTATGGTTCCTTCTAACTTCCAAGCTCAACTTTCATCGTCAAATGTACTCTAAGTAAATACCAGAATCCCATTTAATTCCCAGAAACAAACAGTAGTAGTAGCGAGGGTACATTATGATTTGATTGAGGCTAACTTGAAAAAGAAATGTAAGGAATTAATAAAATCGCGTACTCGTATTCTTATGTCATCGTTGATGGATGTTGCGAATTGCCGCGTTGATACTCTTACAATCAAAATCCATGCTCTTCATCCAGTTCTCGAAGTCTCCAATTTCCTAGAAACCAGTCGTAATTAAGTAAAAAGAGTGAAGGACGAGTGCGATTAAAAAAAAGGCTAAAAAAAACCTTAACAGCAGTGTTAATGTCGTGAGAAGCAGCAAGCCATTGATCGGTCTGCTTCATGAAACAAGCAATGGTTGAAGCCAAAGCACGAACTTTCGCCTCGATTCGCTTCTCGTTTATAAACGGCTCTTGCACACCGCCATTCACGACCTCCACCAACAAATCCGACACTCTCCCCGCCTTCCTAATCGCATCTTTCTTCGCTTTCTCTGCTCCAATCAAATTCATTTTTAATAAATTACTTAATTAAAAATTTGGAACCACAAAACTGAAATTAACAGGGGGGAAGGGAGAAAATAACCGGACCGGCCTGATCCCGGAGCTGGAGTGAAGTCTGATGGTGATAGTGGTAAATTTGGATTAAAGAAGATTCAAGATCTCCTGCGCCGGGTCGGGATTTGGTCATCTCGGATGGGGATAACACGCGCCCACGCGTCTGTGGAAGCTGCGTTGAGTTCATTTCTGCTCAGTTTGTTTTTCTGGAGTTGTGTTTGTGTTGCGTTGTTTGTAAAGTCAACTGCTTTAGCAGCAACACTATTCGGACTTCACCAAATTTCGGTATCGACTTCTTTAGGCCAAAGGTGGAATTATCAACCATTTTAATTTTAAATGATAATAATTATTATTATAAATGTGTTCTTTAGGCCTTAGACTCGATGGCAATCATGCTAAAAAGGCTCGATTCCCTTAACCAATATCCAAAAGCATAGAACAACTTAATATAAGATCAACTCACTTAGGTCCACATGTTGGGCCTTGTGTCATGACCCAAAAGCTTCTTATTTCGATCGGTTTAGATATAGCAACTCAATCTATGAAAATACATAACAGGTGTAGTGAAGGCAACTTCAACTTTTTTATATTAAGCTAGTATAATTGAGACATCTTATCTTGGTAGAAACAAAAGAGTCGTGATATCTCTCGCTAGGACAAAGGACACCTCAACACTAGTTAAAACGCAACGGAATCACTCCTATTTTTAGAGCAGGGGCTCTCCAACCTCTTGAATGGTTTATATAAGTCGTAAGCTTGGGGTGAAGGCTTTTCGATCTCGACGAAAGTAACTCAACGGTGTCTAGAGGTGGAGGCATATTCATTTTCTTTAGATAGCAAAGACATCTGAGCTCATTTAGTCGGTTAATATGGAGACAGCCCAAGGCAATCGGTTATGAAGAAGACATCTCAACTATGAAAGTTCAATAAATGTATCTCGACGTCATGACATATTGACAGAAGATATAAGATTTCAGCTTTAGAGGTGATGGGATATATGATTGTAACAATAGAGGTAGATTTTCGATACTCGTATATTTATGGGAATGATTTTAGATGATTTTTTTTAAGATGGAAGATGTTTCATGTGTAAGAGAATTTCTTTCAAATTATATCTTTTAATTTATATATTCGAATTCAATAATAAAGAGATAATTTCGCGTCATATCAACTTGAGTAATTAATTCTCTATTTTTATTTTTAATGAAAAGTGAATGTTTTTTTTTCTATATAAATTTTATATCACTTTTTAAAGTTATCAAAGATTGATGACGTTGTCTTTCAAAGATGGTACATAATAAACATTTGATTTACATTTCCTTTCTCCATTCATTTGAGTAATCATATAATTTTCACTTGTCTTTAACTTCTACGTACAAATCATCCTAGAATATACTCGACCATTAATTATTTTATTTAACTCCATAAATAACTCCTTTTGACCATACATGTGAACTGACACAATGTTCAAAATATCAAATATTTTCCTTGAATTTTTAATTTTCTTTACATTTTCTTCAATTGTTGTTGCAGGACTTCATACTTAAGACATGATCTACACTTTTAACTATAATGACTTTATTTGTTGCAATTATAACAATGTACTTAAGATTAATTTTCTTATTGAAATTCGTCTTTGCCTCTAAAACCTTGTCCATAGATAGGTGTCTGATAGTTTTCACTTGTTTGGAGTCTTCCATGTGATTGATTGTCATATCCATGTGTTTCTCATCTAGTTTTGTATCTTCCATGATATCCACCATAAATTTTTCTGTCTCGTTTGTAGTTATTGTTGACTTCACCTTTGTTGACGTTCAACTTACTTTTAACTATATATAAAAGAAATCGTTTGATTCCTCAATAACTACAACTACATGGTAAAATCTTCATGTTAACGACTGTAAAATATTTTTCATCATTTTGACCTCATCACGAATTTTTCGGTTTCATTTCATTTTATTTACTATAACTTTCACACAACTAACGTGCTCATTGATTATTTCTAAACTTTTCGTTTTCAAAATCTCAAACATTGTTCTAAGTGGATGTAGATATAATTGTTTTAGCTTTTTCTACGTTTTGAAGACTTGTTTTGCGGTTTTCGCATCCAAATTTTTTAAAAGATATATTCATCTACTCTTCGAAAAATAAAAAAAGCTTCTTCTTATTTTTTTTATGATCTTCCTTCATTGTCCTTTTATCTTCACTAATTAAAACTGCTTCTACTGATATATTTTCAAGCTTGACGTATCTTTCTTCGATGAAATCTCAACAATCTTATAGATCAAGTATGACATTTATTTGAATACATCAATTAACATAATTCGTTTTCCAATCTCGTAATTTTTAATTAAATCATAATTATTATTTTTTAATAACGTAGAATTGAAGTAAACTCTCATACCATTTGTTAAAAACATATAATGAACACACAATATGAGTTTATAACTAACAAATATTAGTATAATTACTACCACACAAAATAGAAGTGTAAATATTTTTACAATATACTAGTAGCTGCTAGTTTACACAAACTCTCACGACTTTATTAAACTTATTTAACTCACAATTTCGTATATTATTTTATTTTATATTATCTTTTTATTATTTTATCTTATCATAATGCTTCATGAACTTTCTCAATAATCCATAAGACTTCTACACAATTTCTATCCATGTATATTATGCCACAGAGATTGAATATTAAATCAAGCTTGGCTTTCAACATTACGGTATAGATAACTAATTAGGCCTCCTGCAATTCTTCCTGATTTCACCATTTGATCCGGTGAGCAGCGTTATATCTCCCATCTTCATCATTGCGGTAACAAAGTCCGAATAAAATGCCTTCACGTTCTTACTGTATGTTTTAACCAACGAATCGGTGGATCCGCCATTTAAGAGTATCTGATCCGAGTGGAGCAGACCCTTGTTGTTCAAGAGGTTCTTGAAGTATTTCAAATCAAAAGAATTTGGGGTTTCCACATCTAAGGGTGCAAGGTTGTTGTCCACTGAGCCGCTCGCTATCGAGCAGTTACTTTGCCTTGCCTTCGCAAATGAACTGTCGATGTTCGTTTCGTTGTATATCCGATTTCTAATGACCACACACACTACAACAAAACTGTTATGTAGCGGCGTTTTTAGCGGCGTTTGGAGAGTAAACGCCACAAAATTTAAATATATAGCGGCGTTTACAATCCAAACGCCACAAAATGATACTTTAGCGGCGTTTTTTAAACAAACGCCGCTATAGAGTAGTACTTTAGCGAAAAACGCCGCTAAATACTCGTGATTTAGTGGCATTTTTCTATAAACGCCGCTAAAGACTCGTACTTTAGTGACGTTTTAAGCACAAACACCACTAAAGTATTACTCCATCGCGGCACTTATATAAAAAACGCCACGAAAGTATGAGTATTTAGCGACGTTTGTGCTTAAAATGCCACTAAAGCACGAGTATTTAGCGGCGTTTGTGCTTAAAACGCCGCTAAAGCACGAGTATTTAGCGGCGTTTGTACAAAAACGCCACTAAATTAGCGTGATACTAAGTTTTTAAAAATTCAAAAAAGCACTTCAGCCTCCTCTCAGACACGCCACTCTCTCTCTCTGTACTTGTTTTATATATATTCTTCCTCCTTTTCTTTCATCGTCTCTCTGTATCTCTTCAAATTTTGAAGTATATCTTCTCTCAAATCTATTTCTTCATCGCCTTCTCTTCCTATTATTTCCCTCACTGTAAAGTTCCATCATTTCTTCCCAATTTTTTTTATCCTTTGTTGACTTCATATGTTTAGATTTGATTGTAATTTTGAAGCTTTTTTGGTCCAAAATCACCAGCTACATCTCGATTACTTGATTTTCATTTTGGTTTTATCTTAAAATTTTCATATCTTATCTGGGTTCTTCGTGTTTCATGCTTTCGAGTATATTTGTATGCAATGTTAATCTCTTTTTTCTATTGCTTTCAGGAGAGTGATTACCCAGAGTTAGCCATTGCTAGCTTTTAGGGTTTACGAAATGGAAGGGAATGCAATTAGGTTCACACAGTGTTGCCGTTCACTGTTTGCATAAACCCCAATATGGTTAGTTGTTTTTCCTTTAAAGAATAACTTTCAGATTGTTCTTTTATCTTCAATTGCTGTTTCTCTTATAGAAGTTGTTGTTGGTTATTATAAATTTTGATTTCCCTGTACTCCCATAATATTCGCCATGGAAAAAATCGAAGGAATTAAGTTCTAGAAAACGATAATTGTGAAAGCTAACTCAAATTAAATGCTTGCTTTTTACTGAATTCGAAAATGATCATAATATGCTTGCTTTTTTGCTAAATATATTGAATTCATCTCTAATCTCTTTTCTTTTGGAATGCTGAATAGATTGAAGTACTTTTGGTATTTTTTAATCTAACTCATGGGATTACTTCCACCAAAGATTTGTAATTTCACCTTTGGTCTTGGCATCACAATTCTAGAATTTCCAAAAGGGAAATTTTGGAAATTCTTCTCCTTATTATTTTGTTCTAGAGCATTAGCACAATGGCTAGTGCCACCCATACTGTTGTCCATCTTTGATAAGAACACCTACCTTTTTTATCCATTATAATAACCATTACTAGTTTCTTACTCTCTGATATTGTTGGATTAGATACTCTCACCTAATTTAGAGTCTTTTGATTGCTCTTTGAACTTGATTGATCTCTATTTTTGCCTCTTAGAATCTGCAAAATACTCTATATATCCCTGATTTTTTTCAGACTACCTTTCTACTCCTCCCATTATTTAGTAGCTTTTAATTCATCTTTCATTTTCTTTATCTCATTTGTTATCTCATCTATTTGTGAATAACTACCCCACCGTTGAAGCTTTGGTTTCACAGAATGTGAATTATTCATTTCTTTTTCTGGTTTTACAACACATTAATTCAAACAAACTCATTCTTCTGTCCTCTTCTGCGAACAAACTTGTGCATAAAGTTTCATCTTCCTTTTTCTGTTGTTCATTATGTACTCCTTTTGTTTCCCAGTTTTTCATTTATATTCTCTTTATTCGCTAAAAAATTAATATTTCTTTTTACCTTTGGAGACCTTTTAACTAAGACTAAATTTGACGTTGTCATTGAGTTCTAAATACTTGGGCAAACAGATCAAGAACTGCAGTGTATGGCATTTCCTGATGAGTTTTAACATGAAACTTGCTTTAACTTCTTTTTCTTCTATTATTTTTATTGTCCTTTTTTGGTTCAATGTTCAAACATACTTATTAAACTTGAACAGATACCAAACTCATTGATAACATTGGGCTACCTGGTTATTAGCTCAAAGTTCTTTTGTCACTGAATTATTTGTGACATGAGTAGATATCAAACTTATTAAACTTGAATAGATACTGAATCATTGGATACTTTGTGACATCACTGAATTATTTTACATATAACCTATATGTTGTGGTTACAAATAAAAGTTTGATGCAAAATACTAAAGAAAGAGGAGTAGAAAATGAGTCGAATGGAAAACATTTTTAGTTTTCTTTCTAATCTACTGGATAAAATGATTGGATTTCTTTCGTCATGTTGTGGTTTGAGAAGGATTTTCCCCCTAACCTATGTCTGCAGTTACATGGTCATTGATATATATATTTTTTGAAACATTGGATATTGTCTCACTTATGTAAAGGCTAACATTGATCTGGTTCTTACGGCAACATGGTTGCTTGGCACGAAATGTTTGCTTATATCAAAGGCACAAACTGGATAGCTAAACTCATGCTTGTGTTATGCTAATTCTTGTTTCTTTTCTCTTGAGAATTAGATTGTTGAACTTTAGTCATTGACTTGTGTTACTTCTTTTGTGTTTTAGTTTTCTGTTTTATCACTTTACCTAGATAACCCCATATACTTTTGTTGTTTATTGTGATTAATTTTCTGGAGCTAGTCACCCTCCAGAACCTGTTGACACATATCTTATGAAAATTGTTTCTGGAGCTAGTGATTAATTTGCTTTATTTCTATGGCATGTGTGGCATGGTGAAGGAGTTATTGCTTAAGCGATACTTCAGCAAGGTATTTTCTGCTTCAAAAACTTGTGTACTTTACTTTTTTGTGTCTAGAACTGGACTAGTTGAGTGATGAGGTTGCAAATGAAAATTGCAGGAAGTTCGTGGTAGCGTTGTAGTACCGAAATCTGATATAGTTCAGGCATACATTCTAACCATGTTTTTCGCTTTTCCCTCTCTCTTCAGTAGCTTGTTTATGTTTTAGTCATTATTTTGGCAGTGATTGTTGTATGGTTGCCATGAAATCTAGAAAAACTCATGCATAATGAGGAAAAAAATATTGATAAATTCTTCTTGCAGATTGGTGATGTTTCACACAATGCATATAAAAATATTAGGGGGTAAGGAAATGATTTTTCACAATCCTCTGTGTCTGATGGCAACACATATTTGTTTACATGTTGGTAGGGTTATTTACTTACTTTGTTGTATTTTAGTATAGAAATTAATTATTATATCATATTAGCCCATGATATACGGACTCAAGTGTGAGCTTTTCTACATATTTGAAGTTTCTTTGGTGGACATATTTCCATATCCCTATGTTAGAACTTCAATAGAAATGAGAAGTCTTGAGTGACACAAATATCAGCACTTCAGCAGTCGTACACTCTATGGAACTTTTGTTTGGATTATATTATGATATTATGTTTGCTTCTATAAAAACTTCGAGCGAGAATTCAAAATCCAAGTGACCATGAAAGATGTGATACTTTTGATCAAACTTGCATGAGGTGAGATAGCATTCTTGTTCCTCGATTTTCGTTTTTGCATGTTATGGCCTATGAATTAGTGAACCTTACAACTTTGTTATGCTTGATAAAAGTTTAAGATAATTTTTCGCATTTTCTTGCCAGGAGTTTGAATCTGATTGTGAGCTTTCAGCATCTGAATCTGACGAAGAAGAGCGTAAAAGAACCAAAACATCCAGAACAACTTGTGATAGGAAGAAGCATCAAAGGATGTGGACCCTTGCTGAGGTGATTAAGTTGGTTGAAGGAATTGCTCATTATGGTGTTGGAAGATGGACTAATATAAAAAAGCTTCTATTTGCATCATCTTCTATTGGTAGCTATTTTGTGAAGGGTTTTTGGATTTGAGTATTGTTATACTTTTTGGTGGTTATGGCTCATATTATTGTTTATTCTAGTTAACAATGTTGAACTACATTAATGTAAACTTTGATTTATTATTATGAATTTCAAGTTTTTTGTTATGAATTTCAAGTTTAAGTTTGATGTTATGGATGTCAAGTTTATTTGATAATGCTATATGTTAAAATTTTAAATTTGGGTAAAAAAAGTAGAAAACAACATTTGAAAAAGTAGTTTTAGTTCGCGGCGTTTGTATAAAAAACGCATCTATAGATCTGACTTTTTGCGGCGTTTGTTCCAAAAACGCAGTTATAGATCTGACCTTTTACGGCATTTGTTCCAAAAACGCCGCTATAGATCTGACCTATTGTGGCGTTTGTCTCCAAAAACGCCGCTATAGATCTCGACCTTTTGCGGCGTTTGTTTCAAAAATGCCGCTATAGATATCGACCCTTTGCGGCGTTTGTTCTAAAAACGACGTGATAGATCTTGACCTATTGCGGCATTTTTTGTTCTCAAACACCGCTATTTTTAGCGGCGCTGGTATGGCCGATGCTTCTTGCGGCGTTTTTTCAATCGCCGTAAGTGCTTTTAGCGGCGCTTAAAAACGCCACTATAAGACTAAAAAAACGCCGTTAAAACTCTATTTTGTTGTAGTGACACCTCGCCTGCTCAATGGTGTGAGCCCCTGTAGGAACAACACCATGAACCAATTTAAAGTAAAGCTCCAAAGTCTGAACATATAAAAAAATAGTGCAGGATATGATACCGGATAATACAACCATGTCCTTGGCAGAAAGGCCTTGTGCTTGGAATCTATTGATGAGTTGGGCGAGTGTGGAAGTAGGACGAGGGATGACACCACTATTTGCAGCAGAAAAGCTTGTTGTCTTTGAGTCCATTCTTCCGAGCTTAACTTCCCAGTCGGGCCCTCCGAGCTTTACAATGGAATACTGAGTTGCAATGGCTAAGATGTCAGCACATGAGACTACACCAACACAAACTTTCTCCACATTAGCCTTAATGGCATCGACGACCTCGAATCCTCAAGGAATTATTATTTGGAGTTGTGATTTTCTCCCCCGTGAAAGAAGAAGTGTCGTCCAGGAGTATTGACCCATCACAACCCTGTCATAATTATACATCAAACACATAATTAGTAACCAATGGCATCTCATGATCATAAATCAGCACTTGTTGATTCCAAGAATGGAATTTCGTGTAGGTTATGCATGCATGGTTCACTCTATTATTAAATTGAATGATGTGTGTAGAAGGAAAATGACATAAAACAAAGGAAATTACATTGACAAAACAATCATGGAAGAAAAAGCGGAGGAGTGAAGCACCCATGCGGGGCTCTTTTGACACTGCTGCATCAATTACCGACTCAACTGTAGAGAACACCTTCGGACACGATTTCGAGTTTACATGTTATTAGGTCCGTTTATGACAATTATAAGTTGGATTCGTCGATAGATAGTAGGAGGTTCGTCCCTTCTTAGTTGAGTGGAAAATCACGATCGGTGGAAGAACAACGATGGTTGGTGTTTAAAAGAAGAGAATAAGTTACCACGGGAAGAAGAAAGAAAAGGATAAATGTCCATTGTAAAGGTGTTAACCCCTTTCTCAGTCGTGGTGAGGGGTATTTATAAAATGATCTTTAGTGTGTGTCAGCCGTAAGGTTATGATAATTAATTTTAGATCGATAAACTAGGTAGATCTAATAGTTAAACTTTAGATTTCGTTTTGGCATATCATATGGGTCCAAAAGAGGTTTTATCTATGCTAGTTGACTAGAAACTTGTATTCATAGGATGTGTTCTAGTCGAAGACTCTGATAGATAGATAGATCTATCTAAAGATCTTGACTAATGGAGAGATAATAATTTCAGTCGAAAATTTGGAGGTTTCCAAAAATAATTCAAAGGTTTTTAAAGACCATCTTCGAAGATATAACAAGGACATACAAGGCATTGAATTTGATTGATTGACTCAGTATTTAAAAAAGTTTTCAATCTCAGCTAATCACTTGTTTAGTACTTTTTTTCTTATCTCTTCCTCTAATTAAGTACACTTAAACCAACACTAACATGATGTTTAAAGTGCTGCAAATGCTGGGTCTGTTAATTAACTGTTTTTACTGCTGATAATGTAAGCTTTAACAGTAATATGCTGTGTATGATGGCGAAATTTAGCCAATTTTCACTATTTATTTTACATACTTTATAGCACCAACATTCAATAGCACCAACACTTAACATACATATTGATCATAATAGGATAAACTATATGTTTAGTATCTAAATTATTATTTTTATTTTGGTACTTAAACTCTATTTTCTTTTAAAGTTATACCTAACGTTTATTTTAAGTTAATTTTAGTACTCTACCATTAAGAATTTAATTATGATGTTGATGTGTCATCATAGAGTAATGTCTGATAAGATTCTAAACCTAAGCTTAATGAATGAAGAATAGAGAAGATAAAAGAGAAGAGGCTCTCTGAACCTTGTTTTTGATAAAATACATACCAAGTCTTTACAAGCCAAGCCTACTTATAACTGCATAGTGTACAACAACCTAACTAAAACATAATGCATAACAGAAAACTACATAACAAAAAAGCCTAAAAAACTCATAACCCCATAACCGTTTACATAACAGAAACCTATTACATTCATCAACCTTCTGTGCATTCTCACATACTCTCAACATTCTCTATGCTTTCCAAACTTTTATACAACATCTTGAGACATCAACATTCTCCATGCTTTTCCAAACTTCTATACAGTAGCTGCGTGACCAGAAGTTTTTGACGATGTTTCACAAACATAGGTGCCGAGAGTGGCTTAGTCAGGACATCAACAACTTGTTCATGCGTTGGAACTTCATGCACCTACAGCTTACTAGCAACAACCATCTCACGGACCAAAAACAGATCAAACTCAACATGCTTGAACTTTGAGTGAAGCACATGATTAGCACAAACAACTACACCACTACTATTATCACACCACAAGGTTTCTCGGCCATGCACATTCATATGAAGCTCTTTGAGCAAAGACATAACCCACACCAAATCAGCAGCAGCCGAGGCAACACTCTGATACTCTGCCTCGGTAGTAGAACGTGCAATAACTTGCTGCTTACGAGAGCTCCAAGAAATAAGATTGCCTCTAAAATTAAAGACTATATCCCAAGGTTGATCGCCTATCATTGACATCAGAGGCCCAAGTAGCATCAGCAAACCCAGTTAAAGATAACCTTGATGATGAAGTGAAATGTAATCCGTAATTAGTTGTTCCTTAAAGATAACATAAAATCCTTTTGACAGCCTGAAAATGTATGTCAAGCGGTGTTTGTATGAATTGACAAACTCTATTTACTGAGTAAGCACTGCCAGGAAGAGTCACTACAACATATTGAAGAGCACCCACTATACTTCAATTGTAATACCCTCAACTCGTATATGATCCGGATACGAATATGAAGTGTCACATTGACTTTTCAAAACACTTTTACAAAATAATGAAAAGTTCCCACTTTTATTAGATAAATCTGCATAATTTATGCAAATTCATTCAAAGAGTTTACAAAACTTATCAAAGCTTATACAATTTGAATCTTGTAACTACATGCCAACTACATTCTATATAACAAAATACATATATTCAAATGTGTTTCTGATATGATATGTGGAAAGGAGGAGCTGACCTGGATCGCCTATCTTCACTCCTTTTTTTTCATGTCGGAACCTACGTATGAAACATACACATGCTAAGTCTGTGACTTAGTGAGACATAGTAAAACATACAATATGAACTTTAAGTCCTAACAATGCATGTATAATCTATACTATCATGTCATACAAAAATCATATATTTTGTCATGCAACAATTATTCACCTCTACATATATCATCATCCACATTTTTATCATTATCATATAATATCATTAATCCTTTTTAACATATGATCTTGTACCTATTATTTCAGTATAACATATAACACACATATGATTTCACATGTTTCATAGCACAAAGCATATATAATGTGTTTATTGTTATCTCTTTATTAGCCCATGTACACATGTGAGAACTAAAGATATGTGAGTACATAGAGATTGTACACAAATGCTGTCACCACAGCTCGTATAAAGATCCACTGAGTGGCATGTGAAATTTGTCCCGAAGGACCTTATCTATGTCTCGAAGGACCTATACATATGTCCCAAAGGATAACTCTTTAAGAACCATATACATATTCCAATGGACCAAATAAGTGTACTGAAGTACCGCATATATGTTCCAAAGGATTACATATATGTCTCGAAGGACCACGTAGAACCCTCGACTCTTGGCATGCCAACTATACCTCTATCTCTCATGACACATAACATGGGCATTATCATTTTGTTTATCACATATTCACATGTTCATATCACATATGCATATAATCTCATTTCACATTCTCATGTGGTCACATAGCTCATGTCACATTCTCATATGGTCACATAGATCTTATAACATTTTCGTATGATCTCATAGTTTATTTCACTTTCTCATGAAATCACTTATATCATATAGTTTATAATTTGTTCTCTTATGTTCACATATATCATGTAGCATATATGGTCACATATCACATGTTCATACAATTACTTATATCCCTATTGTCATATATATATATATCATATCTCATATCTCATAGATTCATCACATTAACATGTATTCACACCAATCATGTAACACATATACTCATATCAAACACATGCTCATGTTCATGACTTCATGCATACTACTATAGGAAATAGACTCATCTCAAGTCCTATTTCCATTAAATACCATATGCCACTAGTATGCACTCACCTTAGCCTCACTTGATCCCAATTACTTCTATGACTTGATTTCTCTTTCTTGATTGATTCTAGCTTTTCAGTCATTCTGGAACTTGTTTGTGCTCAATATCTACACAATCATACATTCCAAGTATTATAATTTGATCCTTAATTTCTTAAGTTAAAAGAAATGTTTAATTCTATTTTCCATTTGAAGTAGTATCGGTACTCAAGGTATGGTAGTAGTATCGATACCAAGCCTGGAATCGATACCCATTTTGTATTCGAAATCCTTGTTTCAAAAATTGGTACCGATACTGACCTTATGGTATCGATACTACCCTCTAGGTATCAATACCTCATGAATACCTTTGTCAAATTCAAACTTATTGTATTGATACTATTCAACCAGTATCGATACCCCTTTACCAAATATTACACTTTTACTATTGAAGTATCGGTAATGGATGAAGCAGTACCGATACTCATAGCCTAGATTTCACTTTTAAAGCCCGAAAATTCATCAAGACTTATCTAAACTCCTTATTTTACACTCCTCTTATTACTTAAAACTCAAATATACTTTATCAAACTATCTTATATCACTTTAAAACATCTAAACATTCAATATCTCATTAGAATAATTGAAACTAAAAATCTTGCCAATTATTCCACCTTGTAATTCATCCCATTTAACCTCTTTAATCTCTTATTCATACTGATGAGAAGTCAAATATGACTTCTGAATTTATTAACAAGCTCTATTTCAACAATTCACTTAAAAACCATTTTTCATCAATCACCCATAATTTGAAATTCTGTTAGTGTTAAGCCACCCTAAGTTTCTCTTAAGCTTTCTTAACATCCCAAGAATAAAACCAACTCAAAACTTACAAAAATTAACCAACTGAAAGCATTCTCACCTTTAAAATAAGCTCACGGTGGAGAGGAGGAAGAAGAAGCAAAGTTTATAGACTTCTCTTTTCTCTTTTTCTCTCATTTTCACGTGGTAATATCATTTATAAATGAATAATAAAAAATTATTTCCTTTGAAAAGACCAATTTACCCTTACCTCATTCCATATTTACTAACTCATCATTCACAAAATATCCCCAATTCAGTCCCTAAACTTTTCAAAATTTTAAAATTAGACCTTAAAGTTTTAAAACTTACATTTTAGTCACTAGCCCTGATTTTGGGATGTTACATTAATACTCAGCAACATTGGTTAAGGAATCACCATCACGGGATGACAACTTACACGTAGAAACCTTATGAGTTGGAAGTCCTTTTGCATCATCAAAACCATACCTCTGCAACAAGTCACACATGACTTTTCTTGACTCAATACTAATCCATTAAAATCATAACATACTTCAATACCCAAAAATAAACTAAGAGAACCAAGAACTGTAACACCCCCAACCCGTATCCGACCATGATACGAATCCGAGGTGTCACATTGACTTTTCAAATCATTTACTTTTATAAGATGGTTGAAAATTTAAAATTAAAATTAAAATAAACTGAATAATTTACATTAAATACAATCACATGGTTTTACAAAACCGATCAGAGCATATACGATTTAAACATTTAATTACATGCCATCTAAACTTAATATAACAAAATACATACAGTTCAAATTATTTCTGATCTGATTTTCAAGTAGAGTATGTTGTCTTGACTTGCTTAGCTTTAATCTCCTTGCTTCTTTGTACATATGTATGAAACACTCATATGCTAAGTTATTGACTTAGTGAGGCATATAAAATGTAAAATAAAACATCTCATAGCTTAATTATATTCTAAGCATTTCATACAATCATGTAAAGAAACTATAAAACACATCATATAACAAAAGCATAAGTACATATATATATATATCATCACCAACATCAACATCATCATCATTATGATCATCATCATCATCAATATCATTATCAACATCATTATCATTATCATTGTCACTATAATTATCATTATCACAGTTCATTATATCTTTTCTTTTAATAGCACATGGTACATAATTGAGAACTTAAGGTATGTGAGTGCATTGAGGTTATACACAAATGATATAATCACAGCTCGTATAAATTGCACCGAAGTGTCACATATAAATTATACCGAAGTGCCACATAGAAATATCTTGAAAGACCACATAGTATTATCCAGTAGGACCGCGTAGAAATGTCCCGAAGGACCACGTAGATTGTCCCGAAGGACCGCGTAGAACCCACGACTCTTGGCATGCCAATTATACCATTAGCTCTCATATCACATACTTATGGGCTTTACCTTTTATAACATTTCACATATCTTATCACATAGGCATGTATTCACATATAACATTTTCACATTTCACATATTCATATAATCATATAGTTAAGTATCACATTTCACATAGCTCTCATTTTTTTCATTTAATCACTTAGGTAAATTTTACCAGTTCACATAGATTATCACACATACATTTATTCACATAGCTCATGATCACATAGCTTATATCATTTTCTCATATATCCACATAGATCATGTAACACATAGTATAATATATAACACATAGCTCATATATAACAATGCACGAAACATATATACATATGCATGTATTCATCTACACATAGAAATCATATTAATAATATACTTGTATTCATAAAATCATGTAATCTAACATTGGAAATAGACTCGTCGCAAGTCTTATTTCCCATATCACCATATATTATAATAGTATGCACTCATCTTAGCCTAACTTAGTTAAATCAAAACACTTAACACTCTAGATCAATCTTACAACTTTGAATCGTTCGGATCTTGCCTTCGTTCAATATCTACACAAATATACAATCTAAATAAATATCTTAATTCATAATATTATAAATCAATCACCAATAATTTAAGATAAATGAAGCACTTAATTCACCATTTCACTTTGAATAATATCGGTACCTAAGATCTAGTACCAATACTTCTACACTATAGTATCGATATTATACTTCAGTATCGATACCTATTCTCGATTATGGAATTTCATCTCTCAAAATGGTACCAATACTTATACATTAGTATCGATACATTTCCTTTGATATCGATACAACACTATTGATTTGCACAACTTCACCGTATGGTATCGATACTGGAAGAACAGTATCGATACCTAAACCCATATCTCCCCTATTTTTGCTTGGAAGTATCGGTACTATTCATCCAATACCAATACCCCTTGCCCAGAACTTATTCCTTTTAATCCAAAAATTTGCCAAAACTTACTTAACTTCCACTCTTTTAACTCCTTTCAAATCATTAAACTCAAATATACTTATCAAAACTAAATTATATCACTTAAATATTCCTTAACATCCAAAATCCCACTTCAATACTTGAATCTAAAAACCATGCCATATTTTCAAATATGTTTTTAATCCTTTCTAATACTTCTAACTTATTAATTAGACCATTGACAAGTCAAATATGACTTCAAATTCCATTTACCAACTCTTTCTCAACAATTCACTTAAAAACCCCTTTTATTCAATCTCTCACAACTTGTAAATCTTTTAGTTTTTACTTCTATTTAAACTTCCTTAAGCTTTCCTAACACCCCAAGAATCAAAACCAACTTAAAAATTCAAGAAGTAACAAACTTAGAGGTCTCTTACCTTAACCAAACACTCACGTAGAGAAGAAGAAGAAATGATAAAGAAAGGACTCTAGATTTCTCTGTAAATCTTCATTTCCTTCCACGTGTATATAATACACCACTAACAAATTTTAAATTCATTAATTACCAAAAGAGCAAAATGCCCATTCCTCTTTTAATCTTTGCTAAACAATCATTCACAAAAATATTCCAAATAAATCCCTAAACTTTTAATTTTTCAAAATTAACCACAAAGTTTCAAAAACTTACATTTTAACCACTAACCTTGTTTTTGGGATGCTACAAGATCTTTCAAGGAATCATCTATTACCCTTTGAACTTCTTCATAATTTCTCCCTATTAGACTTATTTCATCAACATAAACTAACATATACACTACATTTCCTTCAGTCTTTCGAACAAAAAGCGACGAATCTGAACGTGCCAAAACAAAACAAACCGAAACCAAATAAACTCGAAGATTATCAAACCAGGATCGAGGAGATTTCTTCAGTCCATAGATAGCTTTATTGAGCTTGCACACCAAACCTTCAATCCCTTGTTCATATATAGATGGTTGAGTCATATAAACCTCTTCGAACAACACTCCATGTAACACACCCAGACCGATGCGGGTGACCCAATCCGATCTGAGGTGTCACATTAGGGCCACCTGAGCGACCCACCGTAAAAATAACAGAAAATTTAAAACTTTTATTAAAACATGTAAACTCATAAAATCATTTATAAATACAAAAGTAAACTTTACCAGTATTCATAAATAAAATAGATTTTCAGACTCGTATATAAAACAAAATACAACCTACATGCCCCCTAATCATATGTACCATACTCTGCAAGCAACTTCGGAAGAACTCCCTTACTGATGTCGATAGATGCATTGATATGATTCTTGTAACCTGAAAAGGTCAGTAACAGAGTGAGCTTTGGGAAGCTTAGTAATACAGAACTACAAGATAATGCTACAGGACATGCAGATAACAGATAACCGTATGTTTCCTTATTGGTTCAGACATCTACAGATTTTTATGCTGAGCGGAGATCCTACGGATATTTCAGGTAGTAACAGACATTAAGCTTTCAGCTTAGATGGAAATATTTTAGATGTTTGGGTTCAGTAGACCATAATAGGATGTCTAGTGTGTTCTCACAAAAAACCAGTGAAAATATATAGATCTTTTTAACACCATAGTAGTCCCTCCAACCGAACGCCAATGCAGTTCCCCGGAACTATATAATCTAAGGGAGTACTTTGGGGCCTGCGAGCCTACCCAAGAAAAATCTTTGGGTCGTAGAGCCTACCCAAGGGTCGCCTTAGGTCCGTAAGGAATTACCAGTCAATGCAGAACATATAAAAGGAATTAATTGCAGCGACTGAACCTGCCAGAATCTTCATACCAGATCCCAGAATATCCCAAATAAAACATTTTTATTCAGTAAACAGAAATAAAAAAGCAGAACAGAATTCATATCAGATATCAGAACATAATCCAGCTCAGAAATCAGAACAAAAATCAGATAAAACATTCATGTGATTAGGGAACACACTAGAGGTTCTAGACATGGTTCGGAGATACTGGATAATCTTATCGGATAGAAAAACATTGATCTTCAGTATACCAATAGAATGCCAGAAGTTAGAATCACTATTGGAAGAGTTTATTAGCTGACGGAATAATCAGTTATTCAGGATGTGATTTATCAGGACCATTTAGCATTCAGACGTTTTTCGGAGGCACTAAGTAATCAGAAGGGTATTCAGAATTCTTTACATCTAAGTTACTTGTGTTTTCAGATATGACCAGAATTATTTGAGCTGATAAGGGAGAACGAATATTTGAGGCATTTACGATTTGTGTCGACCTATCGAAATATCGAGTCAACCCGAACTGTACAAGTCCCATCAATGATAATTATCAACCGGTCGAATTGTTGTACTTCAAGAGTATTCACTTTTTAATACATATAATTCTTATCAATTTGATCATCTTCAGAATCATCATTGAATGTAACTTAAGAAGACGAACATATATTTCAATGGTCTTTATTTCATTTTCATGTTCAAACTATATCACGAAATATCGACAGACTTGATTTATGGTTCATAACCCATAAGGATGGTACACCATGTAAGTTCATCTGTGTTTCCAGACTTATCCAAATCACTTATTTAATCCTCAGTCAATGAGGTTACTAGTTCATTTCAGAGCTGAAAGTATTATTGAACTTTTATTAAATTCCATCAATGGCATTACTTTGGGTAAATTAATCTTGAAAGTATTCCAGTTCCATTACAGTTCAGAGTATTACGCTCATTTATTTACTGGAGGTTAATTTCACCACTAGGGGAAGTCTTAGTCATTTTTCAGTACAAGGGCATTTTTGTAATTTAACCATGACATTCTTTTCGATAATTTCATATCCAAATATTTCCAACATTTAATCCTTAATGAGATTAATCAGAAATTACGCGTTCAGAGATTGTTTGATTTACTATCTATTCATTGAATTGAGATTTATTTCCGATCAGTATACCAATTTCTTTTTCGAGCCGTAAGAGTCTAATACAGTGTTTCTTCCTTAATCTAATTTATGTATGAGTCCAAAGATAATTAATTACATCTAATGGACCAATCATTCCAATCAAGCATTTATCACCTATCCATGAGTTCCGAAAAGCATACAAAAGGTAGTAGAGTATTACCTCAATTTCCGTGCCATACTAATCAACCATTTAAATTTCATTCAAACGCCCTCGAACTTGAAATCAACTTCTAATAATTCCTTGGTTACATATTAATAGAAATTTCATCAAAAATGAAGCTTAAACGCCGATCAACGGTCGGCTCAGTCAACGGCTTAGCTTGGCTCGGTGGATCGACTCAACTCATTCGGCTCGGTCCAGCCGATTTCCCATGCTGCCAGACGAAGCCAACTCGCAGGGGGTAGCGCGTGGGGGCGTGTGAGGAGGTCTAGGAAGTCGAAAAAATTCCCTAAAAATTTTTAAAATTATTTTAAGGGATTTTGAGACTCTTACCAAGCTCGGTTCATAATTTTGAACGGCGGAGAGCTCGATTTTAAAACATTAGAAACTTTAACTTCCTCACCTCTTCACATGTCGGCAAAATGGAGACAAGAATGACACCGGAGGACTCAGAATGATGCAAGGAACACGATGGTACTGGAGGTGTCAAAAATGGGTGGTTGGATCGACCTAAATTGGGGTGTGACACTCCATTCAGGAATACATTCTGAGTCCACCGTACCATCGTGACACTTAAGAGAGTAATATGGAGACTTTATTCAGGAACACATTTTGTGACACTTAAGAGAGTAATTTTGAGACTGACGATAAAATACTTCAAACAGAGATCGACCACTCAATACACTCGTAGGAAGCCTGTTTATCAGATAAACTACCGAAACAAAGGCATAACTCTAGAATTTTAATGGTAACGAAGCCTGAGTGTCAACACACATTTTCGTCCTACTAGGATTCAAACTCCTAAAAATATGATAGAATTTTGTTAGGATTCAAACTCCTAAAATAGGATAGAGTTCTACTATGATTTAAACTCCTAAAGATAGGATCCACAAGCACTATAAATAGCCATTGTAACTCACTATTGTAAAACACGATTTACAGACAAAATACAGAGGAAAACACGGAAAATACAAAGGCAAAGCTATTGTAAACGATTCGAAAAAGAAATAAAAGGTAGCATTTTTTTATTCGTTCATTTCTCGCATGTGCACGTTATTTTTTTTAGATTTGGTTCGAATAACCCAAAACGTGGGTTGCGCCGATGGCCAAAAATGGGTGGGGTTTCGAAGTTTCGAACCTAGATCTACCATGAGGCATGTTCATTTTTTATCCCCCTAATGCATAATATCAACGTTAATTATCTTTCAAATTTGGCCCCAATCTTTATTTTTCTTTATATTAGTCTTTTTATTTATTGTATAGATATTTTTATTTATTTATTATTTACATTATTGTCATTATATAAATATATATACGTATGTTTTTTTAAAATAGTTTTTAATTGATTTTTTTACACTATATATTAGTATTATATATACATATATTTTTTATTTATTTATATTCATTTGGTTATTTTTTAATAGTATATTTATTTATTATATATATATATACTTTTTTTAATATTTTACTTATAAGCGTATTATTACTATATATATATATATATATATATATATATATATATATATTGTAATTATTATTTAGTTTTTTTACTTTATCATTATACGTATATATATATATGTGTTTTTTAATAGTTTATTTATAAGTCAATTATCATTATATGTATACTTTTATATTTGGTTTATATATTTTTTTTATATATTATATTTTCATATTACTATTATTATTGTTATGATTATTATTTTTCTATTTTACTCATTTATATATATATATATATATATATATATTAATATTTCATTTATTTATTTACTTATTTTTCCTTTTATTTTTTTTACTTATTTTTATTCTTCATTTTTTCCCTCTAACACATCTTATGACTTTTTAAAGGTATTTTCGTCAATTAATCAGAGGTATGTAATTCATGATCAAATTTTACCTTTTAATTTAAAATTACAATTTTCTTAATTAAGACAACTGAAAATTACGTAGTACCGAAAGGGCGGTTCAAGGGTGCTAATCCTTCATTGACCGTAACCGACTCCCGAGCCCGACATATTTCTGGTAAGACGCAGATCAGGTAAGAAATAGGGTATCCGATCAACCCATTTATTTTTAAATAAATGATCTGTGGCGACTCCCAATCCACATTTTTCAAGTCGAAGCCCAATCCCGGGGCCCAAGCGAAAGACGGTTACGACAGCTTGGCGACTCCGCTGGGGACTTTCAAGTGAGTCAGGCTAAGGTAATTTTCAGTTATCTTTTTAACGAAAAGGGTAAGTTTAAATTTTAAGTTAACATTTCGATCCTTATTGCTTACTTTTGATTATATTTTTTCGAGTAAATAGTTGTACTAACCGTTTTCTCAATGATTTCAGCCCTTAAAGTTTTTTTTATCTAAGGCTCTAAGCCCGAGCTCCGAACCCGTTTTAAGTAGGGGTGAAAGCGACGCATTCGTGTGAATTTATTCACCGCATATGCCTAGCAAGTAGCCTTCGAGATTCATATACCTTATGTCTTCGTGTGAATTTATTCTCCGCATAGACATAAGGGAATGTGTCATCTCGAGTTTAACTTAGTTCACACAAGCCTGTGATGGGTTTAGGACTAAGGGTCTGGCAAGCCCAAGGGGGCACCAGCAAGGAGAACTCGGGTACCGTTTTTTAGCACCTAAACCGGGAGACTTTGAAGAATTAGAGCCTACCCTAAAACCTCATTTCAAACCCTAGAATGCCAGAATTATTTCATGCTTTACTTTATGTTCAAAGCATGCGAACTAGACAAATATACGGTTAGGATTTGTTTGAAATTAGCATGCGGGATAGAGATCATGTCCGAGTAGGAATACTAAGCATGTTCGGGTAGATATCATGTGGGGTAGGATTTTTCATTTTATTATTTTGATTTACCTCACTAATATTTTTTATTTTGTCCTCTTTTATTTATTTTTCATCATTTGCATCATAACAAGAAGCCATTGATCCCTAAAAAGGTGTTTGTTACACAAAATAATCTGAATTAATGGATAAAGGTGTTGTAATACAAGAGATTAAAAACCCCGAGGTACGACTATGGTCCGAGAAGATTCAGAAGAAAAAGGGAGACAGTCTTCAAGGATGCTATGTGTCAGAACTGGTTAGCTACACCTCTATTAGCCTAAAGCAGAACGACGTGCAAGAGCTTCGGGACATCTGGGGCAGTTGGAAGAATGATTGGAAACAGAAGTTCAGTCAGCGATATGGTGACATTGCACTTTTGCTTCATGTTAAGACTGATGAGCCCTTAATCAGAGCCTTAGTTCGATTCTGGAACATGTGATACAGTTGCTTCACTTTTAACCATGAGGACATGGTACCTACCATCGAGGAGTATACTATACTATTGCACTGTGAAAGCATTAAACTGGAGCGAGCCTACATCAAACACATCAAGAGTCAGCCTTTTAAGAACAGACTGGCTAAGATTGCAGGAGTTGATGAAAAGTGGGTGACTGACCGACTCCGAAACAAAGGTAACGGGCATGAAATTGAGTGGATCCACATAAGGAAACTAATGAATGACCACCCTGATGAATGGAAGACTATAAA
The DNA here is from genome assembly GCF_006381635.1 of Hibiscus syriacus. Lineage (NCBI taxonomy): Eukaryota > Viridiplantae > Streptophyta > Magnoliopsida > Malvales > Malvaceae > Hibiscus > Hibiscus syriacus. The sequence goes on along the minus strand of NW_024062072.1, from coordinate 389,265 downwards.
CCTTTTTTGCACTAGGTCTGTATGGCTTGATCATCTTTCCGAAGATTTTAGGATGCATTGACGCAGCCATGTTGGAACTGTTTGAGCAACTTTCGAAACGGGTCAACCCAGCACCAACCATCTTAGCCGAGACCTTTCGGTCTCTCAACTATTGCCGAAGAGCTGGCGGAGGTAGATTCATTGGATGTGTTCAGCTCCTTCAAGTCTAGATTCACAGCCACTTCTGGAAGACTAATTGGGTTGCCTACCGCATATTTAGCACTACGTATTCACCTTTGAGAGAGTTCATCACCATGAAATGGCATGAAGGAACTTCAAAAGAGAAGTGGATGAAAGTCTTCACTCATCTATCAAGACCGAGATATTACTTGGAGAGCCCCCTGGTTGTTCCTCAGTGATATTCTTTTCCAATATGGGGACTCTGACACTATGGCCTTACCTGAACTTTGGGATGCAGTTGGGTATGCTCCATTGTTAGCACTTAGACATTATGGGGCACGTCAGTTTGTCCCAGCAACATGCGGACTAGCTAAATCAGAGTTTGAGTATCACAGTGACAACTATAAGAAGATGATCAAGGAAGCAGTCGATTCATAGAAGAAAGTATTCCGGATGGATGTGGTAGCTGCCAGAAACATGCTTGCTCCGGACTATATGGAGTGGCGAAGATTGAGGAAAAATGACAATATTCTGGTGCCAGACTGTGAGGACACCCGGACCATGGAAGAACATCTCAGGCCGTCCCTTCTGGACTTGAGATAGCCAAAACAGAGTTTGAAGCTGTGAACAATGAGCTGGGGAAGAGGATAAAGGAACTTGAGGTTGAGCGCTATCAGTGGAATCTAGATGCTAACTCTCAGAAAGATCGAACAGACAAACTAGAAAGAGAACAAAAAAGAGTCCGTTTAGAGCTCGAAGACTTGAGAAAGGGGTATCAAGATAAAGTCAAGGATAACTCCAAGTTGAAAGTGGCTTCTAATTACTGGAATGAGAGAGCTTGGAAGGAACAGATGAAGACTGCCCAGAGGCTCTTAGCAGGCAGTCAGCATCAAAACTAATGCTTGAGAATCCGAATGGCTGATCTGAAGAAATAATATGAGAGATATGGCAAAATAATAGCTGAGCTAGAAGCTATTGTAGATGGGTTCAAGAAGCAAGTAAGCAAGCTTCAGATAGTGCCCTTCGACGGATGTTTATAGTGGCGTTTCCGTTGGGAGCAAGCACAACAAAGGGTGAAGGCCAGAGACGCAGTCACCCGAGACTTCCTGGATCAAGTACAGAAGGCAGCTCGTCATCTACACGGCCTGGCAAGGGAAGCTGGAGTGGTCCAACAAGGCATACAACCAGTGACAGATGAAAACATAAGACTTGTCAACCTGCTGGAAGCTATTTGGGGTCTAGAGGATTTAGTCCGAATGTACCTTTGATTGTTTTTATGTCTATTACAAGATAAAACATTTTTGTCGAAATAAGGATTATTTATAATAATGGACACTTTTCTGGATCAATGCCTCGAACATTTCATGCATTTTTTTCATTTTGCGTTGTGCATCTACATTTCATTTTTAAGTATTTTCATAAACATGAAATTTCTTCATGGAGGATTCGATGAAGTGGTTTTAACCACATGGAAGCAAGATTGTAACATCAAAAGAAAAAAAAACTGAAAACAATATAGTGGGAGCCTGATCAGCTGATTGTAGGACAAAGCCTGTCAGTATGATCTAAGAAAAGAATCCCCATATCCTAAGGGCTACGATATTGAAGCTGTTAGCTGTTACCACATAAGAAGCCCCAAACATTCCTCTGAAAACTGTAAGGCGCTTGTCGAAGAAGGGGGCATGGCATATACCATTTCCACTTAGAGGATTGTTTTGTTTGAACACGTCTTCGATCTTTCATGTTTGCTTAGTCTTTTAAAGGATTGAATTTATGCTACTTTCTATGGTGGAGCAATTGAACAAATCTTAATCTTTAGTTCTTCGAATATTAAATGAATTAAGGATCCTTTTAATTCTTCAAGAATTATAGATTTTTGACATATGGCAAGATTAGACCTTTCTTATCCTATCTCAAACCCCAAGATAAAATACCTCGATTCTTTACCCAAAATAACTCATGGTTATTACCAAAAAAAACCAATTTTGACATTACCTCCCTTTGAAATTCTTGAACATTGCCTTTATCTTTTTGATACACCCATACATCTCTTTGAGTCAAATAAAGTCACACCATTGTCTTTTTAGACTCAAAATTGACATTTTAATACTATTAAAACCCAAGGCATTGGGTTGTTCATTTGAACAGGAGCATTCTTCTAACTTGGGGCATTTCGCAGATAGCCTGAACATTGAGACATCTGGGGAGCAAAAAAAATCATTCGAAATAATTCTATCATGCATTAACTATATTATTTTCATGCGAATAGAATTAATCCTGAAAATCTATCCCCCTGGGGATACCTCTTCTATGAAGACTTACATGTATGAAATGATGAACGGCTTTCTTTCTTTATCCCTTCACAACAGGAGAAAATATATATCCCTTGTGTCCCCTTTTGAGCCTATAGTATTTTTCTTCTGATTCAACCCTAACCAAGGATCACCCTCCACACTGGGGGGCAAGGTGGAAGAAATCTGCTCACATGAGTGAAGGCATCAATCTAAAGGAGATACCAAAAGGTGGACCAAGTGGCAAGTACGAAGATCCAATCAAGAACAAAAAAGCAAAGAAGCAAAAAACAAATAAAAAAAGAGAATCAAGAACAAGAAAGAAAAGAAGCAAAAATCAAAAGAAAAAGGACAAAAAGCACATGCAAAGATTCCCTAAAGAAAAATGGCACATCAAGCTTCAAACTATGAGATTGATCAAGCACAAACATTCCCGAATCACTGAATCACTTCACTCGAAGATCATAGAGCATCAAGAGAGAGATATGATTGAAGGCATCAGAATGAATTGATCCTTGGTTCAACACCCTGAAACACTTGTTTGGGCCTATTTATCCTTTTCTTTCATAACCATGAACCCTGACCTCATTACATACCTTAAAAGTCCCTTCTAATCATACATGGATTTCTAAACAGAAGAGATTATCTTCAGATTTCATCCTGCCCATCAGGATTAATCTTTGTTTGTAAAAAACAATGTAATTAATGCATGGTAGAGAAAAATAATAAAGGGGGTTCAAGACGTAAATCCTGAATAACGTCTTGAAACCAAAGGAGGGTTCGAGTTGAAAACCTGAAAAGGAGGCTCGAATATAAAAATTGTGCAACTGAGGCGATCACACAAATTCCTTGATACGACATCACACAACCCGAGTGTGACCACGAAGGTTGGGAGTCAGAGAACACTTCCAGTAAATGAACATGCAAGCTACCCCGTCAAACCGTTGAGCATCAAATGCCAAACCTATGAGCATCAAATGCCAAACCTTTGAGCATCAAATGCCAAACCTTTGACCAAACATAATAACCTGAGATTTTTTTTATCCTTTCCTTACTTAACCACTTCCCAAAAATAGCTTTGATCTTGGCACTTGTCAAATAGTTATAATTCATTGAAGGATTAACAATATAATTAATTCTTTGATATCCGATGAACTCTAGTTTATGATTCGTCTCAAATGTAAAACCGTGAAAGTGACAATATTTTCAAAACTTTAGATCAAACATTTTTCAAAACTCTTTTAATTGATATTTTCATAACTTTGAAAATAAAAGAGAAAGAAAAACATTTTTTCAAACAAGACAGTCTCTCTAGAGTGGATCTTGGTAAATGACAAGTGACTTTTAGACACAAAACTCATGCTTAGAATCAATACTGAAGCAAGAAATGAGGAACATTTGGGGCATCTTTGAAGACTCAACATCAAATATTGGGGCATTTTTGGATTCAACATCCTAATGCAAATTATCAGACCTTTTTTCAGGAGATAAAATATAACTTATTCATGTTACATGCATCTTATGCATACATTTTAGAGCATCATATGTATCATTTTCCACATACATAATTTTTTGCAGCTTTTAGAGTCACGTTTCAACTTCAAGACGAAGGATACTCGATTCAAAAGCACCTTTAAAGATTCATGTTGGTTGCTTAACTCAGCAGCAAGAAGCTACACTTCGACCAACTCGACAGATTGAAAGTTTCTCTCGAACTCACAATTTGCTCGAGAGTAGATTTCAACTTCACAACGAAGGATATCTAGCTCGAAGCCAAACATCCACGATTTCAAATCTGCGACGGAGGATAACGTGCCACTCAAGACAACACAAGTTCAACTTCACAACGAAGGGACAACTGGTTGTCAACAAACAACTTCTCAATTTCAGAGCCAATTTCAACTTCACAACGAAGGTTATTTGACTTCAGACAACGCAAGTTCAACTTCACGACGAAGGGACCGCTGGTTGTCAATAAACAATTTCCCAATTTCAGAGCCAATTTTAACTTCACAGCGAAGGATATTGGACTCCAGACAACGCAAGTTCAACTTCACAATGAAGGGACTGCTGGTTGTCAACAAATAACTTCTCAATTTCAGAGCCAATTTCAACTTCACAACGAAGGATATTGGACTCCAGACAACGCAAGTTCAACTTCACGAGAAGGGACCGCTGGTTGTCAATAAACAATTTCCCAATTTCAGAGCCAATTTCAACTTCACATCGAAGGATATTGGACTCAAGACAACGCAAGTTCAACTTCACGACGAAGGGACCGTTGGTTGTCAATAAACAACTTCCCAATTTCAGAGCCAATTTCAACTTCACAGCGAAGGATATTGGACTCCAGACAACGCAAGTTCAACTTCACGACGAATGGACCGCTGGTTGTCAACAAACAACTTCTCAATTTCAAAGCCAATTTCAACTTTACAACAAAGGATATTGGACTCCAGACAACGCAAGTTCAACTTCACGATGAAGGGACCGCTGGTTGTCAATAAATAGTTTTCCAATTTCAGAGCCAATTTCAACTTCACAGCGAAGGATATTGGACTCAAGACAACGCAAGTTCAACTTCACGACGAAGGGACCGCTGGTTGTCAATAAACAACTTCCCAATTTCAGAGCCAATTTCAACTTCACAGCGAAGGATATTGGACTCCAGACAACGCAAGTTCAACTTCACGAAGAAGGGACCGTTGGTTGTCAACAAACAACTTCTCAATTTTAGAGCCAATTTCAACTTCACAACGAAGGATATTGGACTCCAGACAACGCAAGTTCAACTTCACAACAAAGGGACCGCTGATTGTCAATAAACAATTTCCTAATTTCAGAGCCAATTTCAAATTCACAGCGTAGGATATTGGACTCAAGACAACACAAGTACAACTTCACGACAAAGGGACCGCTGGTTGTTAATAAACAACTTCCTAATTTCAGAGCCAATTTCAACTTCTCAGCGAAGGATCTTGGACCCAAGACAACACAAGCTCAACTTAACGACGAATGGGCGGCTGATTGTCAACAAAATTTCATTTAGAGTCAATTTCAACTTCACGACGGAGGATATTGGACTCAGAACAATGCTACTTACTTGGATTTCAACTTCACGATGAAGGATATCCAATTTCAGGCTCAACTTCACGACGAATGGGCCACCCGCGGTTTCAACTTCACGACGAAGGGAATTGTGCACACAAGCATCATCCATCTTTAGATTGGATTTCAACTTCACGACGAAGGATATCCAACTCAAAGAAGGAGTATCTGTCAACAAAGACCTTCAAGTTCGACTACGCTCAGCTCCAAGGCACATCATTTACAGTATAACTCAATGCTAGAAGGGTTATATGCCATCAAAATTGTCAAGTTCGATTCCATTCAGCTCGATGACACATCAATCGCACTACTTTCCGGTTGCAGTCGAGGTTTTCAAGTCGAGAAGAGGACCTGGGTTAAACGTGCTTTAGTGACAAGCAACCATTTTCAAGCAAAAGCTATCTGTCAATGAAGATTTCTGAGTTCGATTCTGATCCAAGGTCTTTAAACTGAGAAGAAGACCGAAGGGCAACGAGAAGCCACATGCTGATTCAAATTCCGAACTACGGCTTCAATTTTATATCATTTCAAGATGAACTCGGTTTCACGAAGGATGAGTCATCCGTAACTCAATTCGACAGGGAGTTATTGAAACATCAGAGTCAATTTTTAACTCCACCGAACGAAAAGTATGTCTTTTAATCTTTTCCCTATCCCCGTTACACGACTATGGGCAAAGAAGGGCAGCTGTCAACACACCTTTTCGTCCTACTATGATTCAAACTCCTAAAAATAGGATAGAATTTTGTTAGGATTCAAACTCCTAAAAATAGGATAGAGTTCTACTATGATTTAAACTCCTAAAGATAGGATCCACAAGCACTATAAATAGCCATTGTAACTCATTATTGTAACACACGATTTACAGACGAAATACAGAGGAAGACATGGAAAATACAAAGGCAAAGCTATTGTAAACGGTTCGAAAAGGAAATAAAAGGTAGCATTTTTTTTGATTCGTTTATTTTTCGCATGTGCACGTTATTTTTTTGAGATTTGGTTCGAATAACCCAAAACGTGGGTTGCGCCGATGACCAAAATTGGGTGGGGTTTCGAAGTTTCGAACCTAGATCTACCCTGAGGCGTGTTCATTTTTTATCCCCCTAATGCATAATATCAACGTTAATTGTCTTTCAAATTTGGCCCCAATCTTTATTTTTCTTTATATTAGTCCTTTTATTTATTGTATAGATATTTTTATTTATTTATTATTTACATTATTGTCATTATATAAATATATATACGTATGTTTTTTTTAAATAATTTTCAATTGATTTTTTTACACTATATATTATTATTATATATACATATATTTTTTATTTATTTATATTCATTTGGTTATTAATACTATATTTATTATTTATATATATATACTTTTTTTTAATATTTTACTTATAAGCGTATTATTACTATATATATATATATATATATATTGTAATTATCTTTATTTAGTTTTTTTTTACTTTATCATTATACGTATATATGTATGTTTTTAATAGTTTATTTATAAGACAATTATCATTATATGTATACTTTTATATTTGGTTTATATATTTATTTATTTTGTTTATTATATTATTTTATTTCATATTACTATTATTATTTTATGATTATTATTTTTCTATTTTACTATTATATATATATATATATACATTTTAATATTTCATTTATTTATTTATTTTTCCTTTTATTTTTTTTTTTACTTATTTTTATTCTTCATTTTTTCATTTATTAATTTTTCCCTTAACACATCTTATGACTTTTTAAGGGTATTTTCGTCAATTAATCAGAGGTAAGTAATTCATGATCAAATTTTACCTTTTAATTTAAAATTACAATTTTTTAATTAAGACAACTGAAATTACGTAGTACGAAAGGGCGGTTCAAGGGTGCTAATCCTTCCTTGACCGTAACCGACTCCCGAGCCCGACATATTTCTGGTAGACGCAATCAGGTAAGAAATAGGGTATCCAATCAACCCATTTATTTTTAAATAAATGATCGGTGGCGACTCCCAATCCACATTTTTCAAGTCGAAGCCCAATCCCGGGGCCCAACCGAAAGACAGTTACGACACTGAGACAACATAGTAAGACCCATTTCAACAACATGTCTATGTTTTCTCTCAGCCTTACCATTCTGCTCAGACGTCCCTTGATAGGAGATATGAAGCAAAACTCCATTCGATCTAAACCACGACTTGAGAGCCTGATACTCTCCCCCTCCATCAGATTGTAACATCTTAACCTTATACCCAAATTAAACTTCAACCATCTGAACAAAATCAAAAAAAACATTGCATTACTTCATATTTACGCTTGAGTAAATAAACCCACGTATAACGACTAAACACATCAATAAATGATACATAGTAAGCAAAACCATCTGAAGAAACAACCGGTGTAGGTCCCCAGACATCATAAACAACCAATTGAAAAGGTTCACTATATTCAATCAAAGACTTACAAAAAGGCAATTTGTGTCCTTTGCCTTGCATGTAGGCAGTACAAACATGAGTCAACTTGGTTTTATTAGAAGAAATATTACAAGACTTCATAACCAAAAGTACAACATCCAAAGAGGGATGACCTAGTCTCTTATGCCACAACTCCAAAGCATCATGTGAACCAGAAACATTATGAACTTGAAACCATGCCTACTGTTTGCCACATGACTCTTGGTCGTCATATGAAAACAATTGGAAAAACCCCTCATCCGTGAGCTTCCCTCGATGAAGAAAAGTTTTGGTTTGAGCATCCTTCACAAAACACTCAGAAGCATGAAATTCAATAAATTATCACACGTGAACTGTGAGACAAACAATATTTTCTTCTTAATATTAGGAACATGTAACATATTTTGTAAAACCAAGGGTTTCTGAATGGTATATAAGAATCTTCGACCAACATAATCGATTTTAACACCCTCACCGTTACCCATGAGTAAAGCATTGTCACTAGTGTAAATGTACCTGATTCAAAAAACAGAAAAGTCATTTGAGACATGATGCGTAGCACCCGTATCAGGATACCAAACAGTCTCAGGTGGCATCAACGAGCGAGCTGAATTAGAGGAAACAACTGAGTTGAAAACTACAAGTCCTAAGGAAGTAAACGAATGCTGCCAAAAGACCAGGAACGGAGTTATTCGACAAATCCCTGGAGTAAAAACCACTTGTAGATACGAGAAACTAGTAATAACCGAAGCATGAGGAACAACAGTCATTCCTGGTAAATCACCACCAGTCGAGTAGAAAAATGGTTGTAACACCCTCAACCCATACCTGACCCGGATACGAGTCCAGGATGTCACATTGACTAAACAAAACAATACTCTTAAAAAATAAAACATTTGAACTTAGATTATTAAAATACAATAATATACATATATTAATACAAGTTTATCAAAATAATCAGAGCATACACAACTTGACCCTTTGATTATATGCCAACATTAATTTACATAACAAAAGGACCTACTGATTAAGTTGCCTCTGATCTGATAGTTGCAGGAGTAGTGTTGTCCAGCTGCTTAACCTGTCTCGTTTACTTTCTCGGATCCTACGTGTGAAACACTCACACGCTAAGTCATCGACTTAGTGAGGCAATATAATAATAATGACAACAAAGAAATGTAATAGAAATGCCATAATAAAATGGAATGAGATGAAATTAAATACTTAACCACGCAGTTTATATCACCATGATCTTTACCTGTAAGCATAATATACTAACATTCATGAATTCGTATTAATAAGATTATTGGCCCATGATACATACTGAGAACCTAAGGTATATGAGTACTGTGAGGTTGTGCACTATGCTGTCACCACAGCTCGTATAAATGCAACGAAGTGCCACATAGAATTGCACCGAAGTGCCGCGTAGAATTGCACCGTAGTGCCATATAAGATTGTCCCTAAGGACCACGTAGATAATTCCTTAAGAATCACATACATATGCCAAGTATCAATTATGTGTCTCAAAAGACCTCACACATGTTCCAAAGAATACATATATGTCCCAAAGGACGGCGTAGACCCTCTACTCTTGGCATGCCAACTATACCTATAGTTCTCATCTACATAACATAGGTTTTTCCCCCAAATTACATAGTATATCACATAGACATATCATTTCCTTACCTTCATTACATGGCTCATATAACTTCGCATGCATATTCATTTAAAACATGTTACACCATGCACATAGTATGAATTCATATCATGCTTCATAATATGAAATGAATCATGCATCAATGTATGAATCTAGACTTCTCATAAGTCTAGAACTGAATATACTACTATATTCATGCTATGCATATGCACTCACCTATAATTCCTTACTTTTTCCTCGATCGATCTTACTAGGCAATATTCTGGAACTTGTTTAGGCTCTGTATCTACATAGTAATTCATTGATACTTATCAGTGTACTAATTAATATATTCTAAACTATCATTTTTTGGGCTAAAAGAAAAGTCATTTTCATCTTTTAATGAAGGTATGCATCGATGCACTACACCATGTATCGATGCATCCCTTGACGGGTGCATCGATGCACTATCTATGCATCGATACAGAAATCTTATTCGATGTTTATATTTAAGGGGGTACATCGATGCACTACTTGTGCATCGATACACTGATGACATTCGATGTTTTTATTTTAAATTAATGCATCGATGCACTTCATGTGCATCGATACACCTTGAACAATTTCTGGGATTTATCCTTGATGCATCGGTACACATTGAATATGCATCAGTACACATTGAATGTGCATCGGTACACATTGAATGTGCATCGATGCACATAGCCCAGAAATGTTATTTTGAGCACGAAAATCTCTTTATAATCCTCTCAACACTTCATAATTCACCTCCTTTTATATCCCTAACTTGCATACACTTACTTAAACTAATTATTATTCATTCAATACTTCTAAAACTTAGAAATCCAATCCTCTATATGGAATTTAAGAATCTCACTCAATTTCTAACATGTTTTAATTTTAATTCTAACACTTCCTATTCCTTAATTAGCTTGATGACATGTCAAATCCCACATCTAGTTCTTATCATGAACTCTATTCCAAGATTTCACTTTTCTACTTCCTTTCTTTAATCCTTCCTAACTCCATCATATTTTGATTTTAAGATAACCTAAGCTTTCCTTAAGCTTAGTTATCATCCAATGATCAATAAGCAACCTTAAATTCATCAAGAATTTGATTAACAAGAAAACTCACCTTTAGCTTGGCTTCACGATGGAGAAGAAGAATGAAGAAGAAGAGAAGTCTGGAACTTTAGTTATCCCTCAATTGCCTTCCACGTGGTATAAAATATCCTCAACTAATATTTAATTATTTCCCTTATTAAAAGACTCATTTACCCCTTTAGTTTCCGCTTCTTTGTTAATTGATCCTACATAAAAAATTTCAATTAATTCTTTGAACTTTTCAATTTATCCAATTTGGTCACTGAATTTTTAAATCTCACAATTTAATCACTAACCCTGGTATGGAGGATGTTACAAGGTTGTGAATAAGAAACAAACAAGTGGGGAACATATGAGATATCATGAACTATATGAGAAAACACTTATCTTTTAGATCATTCTTTGATAGGGTTCAGTCGATCAGAATGTTTCTGCAAATCACCAGCTAGATCCTCACCTCTATTCGCACCAGTAAAGTCACGATCAAAACGATGATAACACTTTTGTATCACATGACCAAACTTACCATACAATTGACATTAAGGTATGTTTGAACCAAAACTTCATCCTCAACCACAACCATAGTAACCACCACCTTGCTGATCTCGAGTCTGACCCAAACACAATTGTGATGCATTATTTTCTTTAGCATCTAATTCAATTCAACATTATTTACTTCATTGGATAAGCAAATCAAGTTAATCGTAACACCTTCATTCAAAAAGATTTTCTGTCGAGCCTCACAGTCCAACAACATATCAGTTAGAACTTCCAAAGACAAGTTCTCACGAATACTCACATGCTCCTGCTCAGTGACAACACTACCCGATGCATTAAGTAAATCAAAAATAGATTTAATCTTTGCAAGATCTTACTAATAGTCAAACCAGATTTCCTTTGAGAATGTAAACTATGTCTGAAAGAAGAGATCTTGGCAGCAGATCGAGCACCAAACAACTGAGAAACAGTAGACCAAATGGAAGAAGTCGTTGTAAGACCGGTAAGATGAGGAATAACCTCAGTACTAATTGTGGTGAGTAACCAAGAGGCTAACAACTTATCTTGTTGCCTATGAATCAAGAAAGTAGGATTAACCTCAAGCTGACCTGATGTACTCGTGACAAACTCATCTAGTAGAACTGTATCATCGGAAAGAAAACTTATCAACCCATAACCATCAATTATCAAAACAACCTAATGCTTCCAAAGAATATAGGTACTCTTGGTAAGTTTGACAGTATCATGCTTAGGGATATGTTGAACTATATTAAACCTTAAAGGAACAATCACTGAGCTAATAGGAAAGTTATTCGGGGACACAGTTTCAGCACTTCGAACCGAATTTGCAACTAGATCAACCATGATGAACAAGACACAAAAACGCAAACTAGATCTCAGAACACTAACCCGATCACCAACTCACTGAAGCAATCACCACAACACATCAAACAAAGAGTAACGGGCGGAAGAAGAAACGACCACCAGGATTGGTGAATGATATCATGATAAGATTCTAAACCTAAGCTTAATGAATGAAGAATAGAGAATATAAGAGAGAAGGCTCTCTTAACCTTGTTATTGATAAAATGCATACCAAGTCTTTACAAGCCATGCCTACTTATAGCTGCATAGTATACAACAACCTAACTACAACAAAATGCATAACAAAAAACTACATAACAGAAAAGCCTAACAAACTCATAACCCCATAACTGTTTGCATAACAAAAACCTATTACATTCATCAACCTTCTGTGCATTCTCGCATAATCTCAATAATCTTCATGCTTTCCAAACTTCTATACAGCAGCTTGAGACATCAACAATGTCACGTCATCACTAAAAAAATATAAAAAAAATATCACATCATTAGTTCTGTTAATCTTTTAACGACAAATAATAAAATAAAACTTAAAACTAAACGATAGGTAGTTTTTGGAAAAAAAATAATGTTTGAATACCAAAACAGAACAAAAGTAATAGTTTAATCGTTAAAATTGTAGTTTACCCTTGATAATATTGTTGATTTATTTCATTGTTCCCCTTTCCTATTATGTTGACCAAACTAAAACCTAATCAAATCAGTAAACATCTGCTCACTTTCTCAATAATTTAATTGGAGTTATCACTGAATTTGATGGGGAGCAATATCACGAAAATTTTCAATAATTAAATTATAATTTGATTATTTCATATATTAATATTTTTTACATCATCCATTTCAGTATGACGCAAATCAATTTTGTCTACTTTCTCTTTGTTTAAATGGATGAATCACACTATTAATCACTGAAATTTAGGATGTGTATTGATTTTAGCATTGAATTTTAAATCATTTCAATTTTAACATTAAACTTTAATTTATATTTCAATTATGACATTAGGTCATTAAACTGTTAACATAATTATGTGACAATTTAGTAAAGATGTAGAAGCTAATCTGTGCTAACATGGAAGTCAAAAATATTATTCTATCTCACCATTATCTTCATAAAAGCTAGGGTTTTATTTCATTTTCAGTTACGGTTAAAAATCTTCATTGTTGATGCTTTTACAGCTACCCTAGACACCAATAAACCCATTTTCGTGTTCTCTATCACTTTATTGGTTTAAAACTTCCTAAAACCTCTTTAAAACTAACAAAGTTAAACACACTCTACGATTTTTAGGCTTAGGTGTTTGTTCAAAAAAATTATAATGAGAAATATTTAAAGCATTCAAAAATCGAAAATTTAGAGGAAAAAATTGTCCACTTTGAATGAGTTTCCATGGAAACCCAATATGGAAATAAGAAAGAAGAGTGAAATATAAATATTTTTAGTACCGATTTTGTTATAAATGACGAACGAGATAGATGGTGATTGACTGATAACGACGGTCCAACAAGATGATTTTTTTTTGTATAAATGGGAAGAAATTATCATATCTTCATGTTGTTAATGATTTAATAGTCTAGTTCCCTAACTACAACATATACTAAAATTTAGTACTAAAATTGACAACTTAAAATTTAGTGACTAATGGTATAGTTTACCCTACTTTAATTTGTTGCTATTTTTATTGCATTTTGGTTTGGAGTGAAGATGTGCTGTCACAGACGTGAGTTAGTTCACTGTTAGTTTAATTATGTGGGTTGCTACACCATTCGCTATATCCAAAAACACTAATATGAAACCCATAGTTTTCTTTTCCACATACACAATTCTGCTACACATGGCTCTAACCTTACCACTGCTTACCGCCCTAGCAGCCGACAGACGGCACAATCTAACCCACGTGGTCACACTCAGCCGAGAGATAAATCAGACAGGACAGCTGGCAGATTATCATAATTATGATACATTACAACTCTCCTCATATCTAAGACTGCCATATGTCACTCACTAAAAACATATCATTATATATTTGAATATTTGCATGTGAAAACAAAATTTGAATATTTGCATGTGAATTTGATATATTTAAATTAAATTTTACAAGGAATTTATAGCATTTTGCTTAGAGGCAAAGACAACCCTGCCAACTCAATTTGCTCCATTCGTAAATGTCAGAATTCAAACCTCCGACCTTACTTTAAAAAAGTAGTGCTTTATTCTACTAAAACAACTGGTTGTCGATATTTTAATTTTATTTTTTGATATATCTAAAATCAACATTTTATTTTTTATAATCATATTAAACACTTGAAATTACATTAAAAGTTTGAACGGCGAGACTGTTTCTTGATTGGAATTTAATTAGAAGTTCTAACAAACCCCCTTTAATGACTCATTAGGTTACAGTTTACAATTTAGAAGTCGTCTAATCCCATCACGTCACATTAATTAATCCCCACAGGTAGTTAACTAATCAATTACATCATAGATGTACTAAACAAATAATCTTAATAATTAAAGAATTTGTTAACATCCTTTAAAGTTATGGGTCAAACATGGAGTATACAATGATTTTTCTACTAAGTATATTTCAATTAATTAAGGAAACAAAATGTTTATCGATGCATAATTACGTATTGTATCCCAATTTCTTAAATTTCAATGTATATATTAAAGTAATCATTAATTTTATTCTAACTAGAAAATATCTTCAATTACAATGAACATTTACAATCATAATTGTAAATTAAGCACATAATTAAGACAATTTCTTATAATCATTGAAACAAATCTAGCAACTTAAAGATCACATAAGGACCATATAAGGAAAGATTAAAATCTAATCAAGAAAACTCAAACAAAAATAGTTACAAACATATATAATTGGATCGGTAAACGAATCATAAAAGAGAATCAAGCTACTGAAAGACTACTGACAAACCGGAAATCAGAATCTAGCGACGTGAAAAGCTATCAATGAACGCATAACGTATATCTAAATCTACTATGAGGATCCAAAGCAGGAAATATCAACAATATATTAGATAAGCGTCATATTGATCAGTCGTGAAAATGTCTAATTAATGTTAATAATGCTTAATCTCACACAATATTGAAAACACTATTGAGAATCGGTATTTAAGGTTTGGATTCTTCACTTTCTTGTTGAGTGAAAAAGAACAAGGGAAAATCTCGCGATGTGTATTTGAATAAGACGATTACAATATATGTAAATGACGTGAATTCGACAAGTTTCGACATGATAAAGTTATTTTTAATTTGAATTACATCAAATGTGATTGAGTTTTTCGAAGGATAATGTCATGTTAAGTTTGAGTTTAATGTTAAAATACTTAACTCAAGAAAAATAATATAACTGACCTTTTTATATTTAAAGATATTTACTATAATGATCATTTATCTATAGATTTTCAATCGTGTTGCTATTTGTGTTGGGTCAAGCTAGACAGAATACATATTTTTATTTTAAATTTGTGATCAATTTTGGATCGTATGAAACTTTTCTAAATTCAAATCGAATCAAATAACAAGTGAAAAATATTATACCCAAATCAAATTTAAGTAAATCAAAAATTCAATTCAATCCAACTCATAACCATCTCTCTGTATATGGATTATATTATATCCTTTCAGAAAAGCCCATTTTATACATTCCTATTTTCCCTCGACGAGCCAAAATGATTAATTTAAAAAAAATCACTGCAAAATAATAAATTATTATTAGATACAACTGAGAATGCTCAAGGATTTGAATTCGGCTTTGCTTTGTAATTGTACAAATCTGGATCTTAACATTAATGATCAACACGTCAGAAATGCAACATCGGTATATTCAAGGATGGATTTAGGGGTGGGAGGAATAATTGTTCATTAAAATTTAAAATTATCATATATTTTAGATTTTTTAATATATTTTTTATTAAAAATGTGTTTTTGCCGCCTGAAATTTTATAAGTTCGTCAATTTCTAAAATTTTAAAAATTTATCCTTTAATATAAAATCTTACGTCCATCTCTAAATATATTTACTTGATAAACTTCTACCACTACGCTTCTTTTCCACCATTTTTAAATAAATAATCCTTTACATCCTTAAAATTAAATCATCTTTAATTATCGTTAATTAATGATTAAACATTATTATGTTTTTCAAATAGTTTAAGATGATTCCAAAGCAGTATTTGTTCAGAATTTTTTTAACCTACACCCATTATGCTTGAGGATTTTTTCGTCAACCATGTCCAACAGAGGTTTCGTCTTTTTTAAACTGTCTCGCGAATGTTTTTTTTTTTTTTTTTGAAAGAGGGTACTTTGTATTATAATCTATTACAAAGTACATCACCTCAAGAACCTCATTAAAAAGCATCCCTAACACTAAACGGAGGAAAAGGAGTGTACCAAGAGGTGGAAATGATCTTATACAAGTAAATCTCTTACATCAAACAAGAACTACCCCAAACCACAAACCAACTCATACTAACCCAATACATTCCATACAACAGTAAGTAATTAGGACAAAATGGACAGCAAAACCAAATCTAAAGCAAACACAACAGCAATGGGATGTATCCGAACAACATCAAAAACCCGATTCACCAAACCTGCTAAAACACTAGATAACACCATGACTATCAATCTTCAACCCAGCTCGCAAAACACAGTACCAATGGACAGATCCAAAATACAATCACTCCCCCAACAAAGATTAACACATCAGCAGACCACTAAAACAAAAGCCACTCCTTTGTTATTCCTGAAACAAGTGCTGGAAAATCTCGATACTACAACTAAAGAAAGAGAACAGACATATCAAAAGCAGAGGCAGCAAAACTGCAAAGGAGAAGCATAACATGAATCGATTCATTTAAATGCTTCAATGAGACTGGCAATACCAAACTTGACGCTCCTCCACTTTGGATTCTTCAAAACAGAACTAAATTGACATCTAAATCCATCCCTTAAATCAATCATCGCTTTGTACAAAAACAAACACTGCTCTGTAAAACTAAGCAATGATTGATTCCCTTTAGACAAGCCAAAATGATCGAACTTTGATCATAATCCGAAATGTTGAGGAAGTGGGGTTCCTCTTTGGAGGATTGTCCCAGATCATATATCTTATATCACTGTTTATAGTGGTGTTCTTGAACTCCGGAGAATTGCATATGACGGAATGGAAATAACTTTCTTCGGATAACATAACCTAATGGCTTAGGCCTCTAATTTAAATGATCCAAATTGATTTTCAACAACACACTTGACGGAGCTCTTGGTGGTGCTTTCTATTTGCTTGAATCGATCATTCAATTTGTTGGAAGTTGGCTTGGAGCTTGGTCATTTCCTGTTGAGTTTGAATGGAGTGACTGTATTTCATGTCCATTCACCATGGCCAGGAACGGTGTCAAGGCCGTATGTATTTGTTATGACTAAGGAAGTCTTGTCTAGTTGTTCTAGTGTTGCAGCATATGATAAGCTCATTTAGTATCTTCCCGAAATAAAGAGGGTTAGATTTACCATGTTACTGTTTAAAGCACCCTCTTTGAGAGAATGCTTCTGGGAGTGCAATAGGTGGGAAACTCATTTATCTCGGCAAAATTATCGTGAAATATTGCAATTAGTCCTAGATGTGGCGGATGTATGCTTTGCTTAGACCGGACACATATCAATCCTGAGATCCGAATTTTTATTTAATAAATTACTTATTTTATTGATCGAGTCCATTTGATATTTTATTTATACCAATATGTACAATTTTTTTATTATTATATATGTTTGTTAATTTTCAAAAATATTTCTAGATCCATCACTCCCACCAATTCTTCATCCAACACAGAACTTTCGGGTAAGGTATTTTCTCCTTCCAAAAAGGCAGTGATTAAAAAGGTGAACCAATTATGTATGAGATTTCTGTGTTTAGGGACAGATAGCAAAGTTCAAAGAGCTAAAGTTAAGCTTCGGAAGCAAGTAGGTAGATCTGAAGTTGAAGGTGGCTTAGGCTTAAAAGATCTTATTACCTGGAATATGATTTGAATTTTGCATTGTCTATATGTGCATGGTTTAGTCCGAGGTAAAATTAAAAAATTGGCCTTTAATTTAAAAAAATTACAAAATATGTAATATAAAATTTTAATTAGAGTTTTTTGAGAAGTGAAATTATTTATTAATATTAATATAAAATTTCAATAAGCACAATTCACACCTTATTAAATTTCGAGCCACATTATTTTATTTTACAGTTTTTTTTAATTTTTTATCAAAAATAAAAGAAAATATTATTCTAATAAAAAAAATTTAATTTTTGGGCCCTGGGCCGGCGTTTCTTTTTACCTGGCCATGGCCGGCCCTGTCTATGTGATATTTTTGTACAAACTGATTCATTATTAGATAGCTTGGGTTTTTGTATATTTGCTGCAGGGTAGAAGATATTGCAGGAAATGACCATCCAGCTCAGTTGGTAGAGCACAAGATTAAGAATTTTGTGGTCGTGGGATCGAGTCCCATGGATGGCATTTCATAATTCGGAGGTCTCTTACGAAAGCTACTCTCAACTTGGTGTTGGGGGTAGCCTACTATCTTACCTCTCCCTTACCCCATATATATATATATATATATGAGAAAAAGTGACAGCCATTTTGGTAGAAGTATATTGCAAGCTCCAACTGCTCAGAACAACAGCTGGAATTGTAAAAGATGAGCTTGAGAGATGACACGTACATATTCATTGCTTTATATAAAGGTAAGTATTCGATTAAGTCAAGTCGAGTTGAGTCAAAAAATTTGAGTTATTCGAATTGACAAGTCCTGTTTTATAACTCGAACTTGATTTGAAATTTTTTCAAATCGAACCAAGTTTATAAGATTCGAGCTGAGTCGAGTTTTTGAGTTTTGTTTAAATTTAATTGTAAATATTCATAACATTACGATATTATTTAATTCTAATTCGATTTGTTTTTTTATAACTATATGAAATACAAATATATTTTTCATATTTTTTTCATATGTAATATACATATATCATAGAGAGTCGAAGGATTTGACTTAAACTTGAAAATCAATCGACTAATTACTAAAAATTTCAAGTTATTTGAGTTATATTTTATAACTTGATTTGAACTTGAAATTTTTTCAAGTCGAATTTTTTCGAATAAAAAAATTAACTTTTTCAAGTCGAGTCTATATTTGTTTACCCTTTACTATTGCTTTTTCTTTTGTAACAATTTTGCTGCTTATTAGCTGGGATGCCGGAGAGGGGAACTCGAATCCTTAAAATTTTAAATTTTTAAATAATTAAGTATTTTTTTTATTTTTTTATTGATAATATATTTTTGTCTATCCTTAAAATCTTATTATTTCGTCTCTTTAAAATTTTATAAGTTCATTCCTACATAAGATCATACTTTAACCTAAGAATTAATAAAATTATCGAGTTATAAAAAATTGATATAAAATAAAAATAAACTAAGTTCAATATATTTCATCGATGAAAATTAGATAACTTTTTTTCTTTTGTGTAAAGAACAAAGAGACGAAGATGCCAATTTTTCGGCCAACTACAACGCGAGACCAAATACCATCACAATTTCACAGTCCCTTTAATTTGGTATTTTATACACTTTTTTTTAATTACCATCTACGTTTCGGCGGAATAGGTTACACACTTTTAATTTGGGATCTACAGTAAATACAACAGTGTCCAGGGAACTCGTCACGCTAAGGTGATGAGTTTCATGAGATATAATTTTTTTAATAAGTCGTGTCAGGTGGGTCCTATTGCCCAAATAATTTTAATATATCATCGAGGACTCGTTATACCCGCGTGACGAGTCCTAATAAAAAAATATTTTCTTTTGAAATTTTTAAAAGAAATGAAAAAAATAATATTTTAATGTCCATAGAACTAGTCACGCCGGTGTGACGAGTTCTAACGACTATTTTCAATTTGAAAAAAACTAGCTGTTGGGTAGAGTAGTATAAATAGAGGTTTTGGTTGGATTGATTTTTCACTTGTAATCAAGCATTCTATTGAGAGCAAAAACTTTTGTGTTGAATATTTTATGTTGAAATGGCCTCAAGAGAAGAAGTGTTACGTCTTAATGATATTCATATTTCGTCAATCGAGTTGACAACGGTAAATTTAATTTGTTTTATTTCATTTTAGTTTTAACGAAATGATATTATTAATAATAATTATTTATGTAATTGTATTAAATAATTGATTTTCAAATTGTAGCAAGAAGAACGAGCCATTCTTTATCGATGAATGACGAATGAAGAGCCACATGAGCGGATGGTGATATACCTTTCACAATTCGAATTATATGGAGCGACGTTTTTTCGCGGATTTAAGGTGATGTCGGGGTTGATTGAGTGTTGGAGGCCCGAAACGCATACGTTTCAATTTCCTTGTGGTGAAGTGACGATAACTTTGGAAGATGTCGCGTATCAACTTGATGTTCCGATTAATGGTATGTCATTGGTGCTTCGCAACACTTATTCACCAAATGTTGTTATTTCAAATTTATTGGGAAATGAGGCTCTAGCCGATGTCATTAATGGGTTGCGAATACGGATGACGTGGTTGAAAGGAGAATTTGGAATAGATGAACAATCAACGGAGCAAGAGGTGATATATGCAACTCGAGCATATCTTATGACGTTGATTGGAGGAATCTTGCTACTGGATAAATCGGACAATTTGGTGCACACCCAATATCTTTCTGTAATGGAGGATTTCGCTGTATGTCGCTAATATAATTGGTGCAATTTTGGCTTTTTTGTATCGTGAACTATGTAAGGCGACCGTAGTCGTTATAGAAAAAAACCGGATGTAGCGGGTTGTTTAGTTTTGCTCCAATCATGGGTGTGGTATCGTCTCCCGTTTATGAAGCCTATTACATCCACGCATATGGAGTTTCCTCTCTCCGCATATATTTAAAGTTTTGATATCCTATAATATTTATTTAAATATTTTGAAAATGACAATAAATAACGTAATTTTTTTTAGATGGAGACACCGAATAACCGATACAAAGTTGTCGGGTGCAACCAAAGTAGATATTCGGATGAGTATTGATATCACCGATAGACATGCTGTAAATTTTAATATTTTTTGCATTAACTTTGAAATTGTAATATTAATTGTTTAATTATACTAACATAATACTTTTGACAGTTTAATTGAATGCATTATTATGAGTCGGATATCCAACGGTGTCTACCGCTAATATTCTTTAAAGGAGCGGAGACATGGTGTGCCATAACACTATTGCTCCATTTCACAATTGTTAAGATCAATGTCGCCGATTGAGTTTTGCGACAATTTGGGTTTTACCAACCGATAGAAATGTCAATATTTAACATTGATAATTTGCATAAAATAGATGCGCGTGGGAAGCATAGCGAAGATTGGTCGAGGAAGCATGCTACATTCATACATCAATGGCAAAATAGACATTTACGATTGCCTAATCGTTCCGAGGTACAACCTGAAGATTTTGATTTTAATATTTCTCCCTACCTCCAGAATTATGAAGCAAATGGGAACCATACTTGACAACGCCTGAGGAGAGGTCCGAGTGGAGAATAATGAAGGCAAAATATGGAAAGAAAAAAACTTTATCTTCATTAACATCTTCATCTTATGCTTCCGCCAATTATTATCCATCGTAAGAAAATTATGGTGGATATGGTGCATATCAACCATCGATTGAGAGTTGTGCGGTATGGGAAGGAAGTGGGTGGGATCAAGTGCCACCTTCACAAAAATTTTCCTCAGAACCGGAAGAAAGTGATCCATGGGATCATCTTCTTCATCACAGAGAATCTCAATTTGAGGCGATAACGTCAATGATGGTGTCATACCTTGAATACTCCATCATTTTCACCGAATATGTAAATTAAAGTGGTGGAGTAATGTCCAATACACCAGAATCGGAAGAAGTTGAAAATGATGAAGGTGGACGGCCACGGTGAAATCGACGAGCATCACGCCATTATCATTCTACCACGGCTCGACATCGGCAAGAATTGCGCAACTATAAGTAATAAATTTGTTTATTAAAATTTTTGTATTCAATATTTAATTGTATCAAAAATTCATTGTTAAGTAATAATTTTTTTGATTTTTTAAAATTTTAATTAAATAAAATGTAATTTTTAAAAATTATAAAGTTTTATAATTTTTTATAAATTTCATTGATATTTAGTGTAGTTTATAAAATTTGAAATTTAAAAAAATAAGTAAATTTTTAAAATTTCGAAGTTAAAAATAATATCAAAATTTTGGAAAATTTTAATAAATTTAAAAAAAAAACTACGTGGAACTCGTCAAGCCGGTGTGACATCGTGAAACATCTGTCTCTCATACATTAGCCTCAACATCCAAATCTTATTTCTCTGAAGCAGCCTCAAAAAAATCCGACTCAACAACTAATGGTATGTCGTCATCGTCTACCAACGGAACAATATCTTCATCATCCTCACTAAATTTAGCAAGGCTTTCACCGAACCGTCCAACAAGGTTATCAACACCATAACTTGCATGTGGTTCAGATGGTCCTGCTTCTTATGTTCTTCGAGTTGGTACTGATGATGTCGGAATATCAGTTATATTCGTGGTTTCAAAGTACATCTCCACCATATTATTATTTGATGATTCATGAAGTCCAACTATAACAGCAACGTCGTCGTCGTCATCAAGCTGAACTTTTTCATATGTCATTGGATTTGAGGAGATCAGATGTCGATAACTTAAATATGAAAAAGAAGCTCCAAGTTTTCTCTCAATTTTTTACTTCATTTGGCAATAAGATACATCTTCAAGGAACATCATATTGATGGGTTTGTGTGACTGAAACACAACACCAACATCAGTTTGTAGAATGTCGTCATTATAACGGACAAATGTGAAGAATTTGTTGCTCATTGTTTGAAATGTTTTTGGTTAGATGAAAGGATTTTGTTGTGTAAGATATTGAAGATGAAAGTAGTGTGTGGTGTTAGAGATGAAAGGAGTGTGTGGTGTAAGGTTGAAGATGATGTTCACAACTTAAAGGGAATACAATTTTTTTCCGTTGGAACTCGTCACACACCATTGAAATTTTTTAAAAAAATCGATCGTTGAACAACGATCAAAAATTCAAATTTAAGATATTGAAGATGAAAGTAGTGTGTGGTGTTAGAGATGAAAGGAGTGTGGTGTAAGAGTTGAAGATGATGTTCACAACTTAAAGGATACAATTTTTTTCCGTTGGAACTCGTCACACACCATTGAAATTTTTAAAAAAAATCGATCGTTGAACACAGGTCAAAAATTCAAATTTATACCCGTTAGAACACACTAGCGTGGCGAGTTCCATTGACATTATAATATATATTTTTTAAAATTTCTTTTAAAAATTTTAAACAAAATATTTTTTTATTGGGACTCGTCACGCGAGTATAACAGTCTCGGGTGATATATTAAAATTATTCGAGCTACAAAATTACTTGAAACGACCTGTTAAAAAATTATATATCATGAAACTCGACAATTTTCTAAGCACTGTCACATTTACAGGAGATTCTAAATTAAAAGTCTTGGTGACCTTTTGGGCCAAATAATCTATCGCCGTGGATGATTTGTGGATTATTTGGCAAATTCCGCCTCTACCTTTCTTTATTATATTATACATTATATAAATGAGGGACTATTCATATTTTTTTCTCGGGTTCATCGATCATGTTGAGCTCCACACGCCAAGAAAACCATAACCTTCTAAGAATATATAATGTGAAACGTACGTTATTGACCTTCAATTGTACATGCATCTATACCTTATATATCATGTGAAAAAATTTATATTAAGGGATAAATTTATAAAATTTAGAGATAAAAATATATTATTAGTAGAAATAAAAAAAATAAAAATAAAAATTTAAAATTTTCAAAGAGTTTTTCAATCCCCTCCATCCACCTTTATTTATATGCAGCCAAAAATAACCCCATACTGTGTTGGTTGAATTTGAAAACCTTTCAATTTCATCCATACGAAACTTCTCTGTCGTTGATACTACCAGACAACATAACCTTCTTTTCTCTCTCTTTGTTACCATTATAACAATTTAAAAATTACTTCAAACGTATTTAAAATATGAACCAAACAATCTCAGTGATTAAAAGATTTTTGTTATCTCTTGAGGTCTTAGGTTAGGTTTGAGCATTATATATGCAACGTTCAATGTCAAATAGTTGAGAGTCTTTGAACAAATACTACTTTATATTTATTCCAGAGTAATAAAAAAATATATACGTAATTTTATGCTGTTAACCTCTAGTGGTTAAAACTGTATTGTCATGTACATTCACCAGCAAGATAGTTTCCTCCATCGCTTTACTCTATTCAATACTCTATACCAGCCGGAGAAATATGCAATGTATATATACACAAAGACAGTATATCGTGTAGAAGTAAATCAGATATCTTCTCTATCCTTATTTCAGAAATGCAGTAGAGTACCCCAAGGGATTTTAGGGTTAACATTTGGTTTATCATTTTCTATGAGTCGGTAGAAATTAATTATGAGAATTATCTAAACGATGCATGCAAATTTAAAATAAAAGTCATCACAAACTCAAATCTCGAGAAGTAGGACACTGGAAACAAGGTGATTTAGGTGGAGAAAAATAAAAACAGTGAGTTTAATGACAATATTCCAAATTAATTGCAAGCTTTCAACTTCACATGGGAGGATCAGGACCTGCGTGAGGCTGCATATGTTGTTTATGTCCCCTGCACACGTTCCTATTCTTTTACAATACAATACAAGCTTTTCAGGTCGTTCTTAGCTATACTTATACACATGGATTTAAATAGCAGTATGCTATTTATTAGAGTAGCAGCGGCCGTTATACAATAGTAAAAATGCCGTTCAAAATCATTATTATATGATTGTGATACTCATAATAACTATAATAATATATATTATATCTGTAATTAGGGACCACGATCACAATTTAAATCCATGTTTATACAAACTTAGTTAAAGTCCAATGATAGATCTTGTCCACCGTCTCCTTGTGGAAAACGGTGCCCTCTTAGCAATACTGTATGTCATTAACATGAACGCCTACCGAGCGGTGCGTGCGGTTGAATTTCTTCCCTAGGTAGATGGTGTTGACTTTTGCTGTCATTTGCTGGCAAATGGCAATGGCCCATGCTTCTCATTTCAACAATTAATGGGTTGACATTTTCACTATATTTTAACCTCGGGAAACCAAGTAAACTATGAAAGTTGGTGCTAGGGAAGATGGCACAGATTACTACTTTGCTAGAAGTTTTAAAAAGAAATGAAAACTTGAAATCTTATAGAAATTACTTGAAATAAGGGGGAGAATGGGATTATGTTGCTTATAGAATTAGTCGAAATATGGCACGTTATCACTTGAAATGGAGCTATATCCGGTTGCTGTGGTTGACGATGTATACAGAGAATTAGATGTGGAAGATAATGAGAAAACAATGGAAGGTGGAGTCCGTGGCGGAACAGGTGGAGGAGTTGGCGGAAGAGGAGACGACGGAGCAGCAATTAGTACCGCCCCACCAGCAGAAATAAAAGCAGCGTGATTGTGACTAGTAGTACTAGTAACTTCTCTAAACTTGTATTTCAGTATCTCAGCTCTTACTGCGTTCAGTTCCGCTTGCAAAGTCAGCATTTGTTGCTGCAAAGTAACGATTGCACCCATGCATCCGTATACGGGATCTCTTAACCTCAAGTTCGCCTCATAAACCAGACTGTTTGCAGCATCGGCTCTTTGGCTCTCCGGCACCTCCTGTAAACCCCATAAATCTGCATGTATAAGAAACTCAACTTGGTGGAGAAAAAGAAAACAATGTTTTATTTACCATTAACATCTTGGAGACATTGCTTGCACCAAAAACTTTGTGAACAGCGGCAAATTTGTGGGGCTCATGCGGGGAGAAATAAGGAGAGAAAGGACACTCTTCGGGACACTTTCTTCTCAAGAGCTTACATGCGGCACAAGGTGTGATAGTGTTCAAGGTCCCTGGAGGACCCAACACCTGTCTCCTCCCCATTTCAGAACATGCATCTGTCTTGATCATCTTCCCTATCTCATCAAATCTCTCCCTGACAACAGATATAAGGTTTTGAATAATCAGATTCTTCCATAGGAAGATCATTTCTTAATTTGACTAATCCGGGAAAGATTTTTTACCTGTCTCTGGACATTCAAGCATGCTAGTGTGGTTCACACGATGAAAGTAGGGGAGTTGTTGGATTGTAAAAGGAGATTAAAAGAAGCATGAAAATAGGGGAAAGGGTGCTTAAAAGACAAGGTGATCTAGGGAGGGTTAATTATAGTCAGGGTGGACCGAGAGACTAGCTGGACGATCGTTGATAGAAAATTTTAAATTATCATGTGATTTATAAATTTTCTTTGTAATTTTTATAAATGATATGTTTCATATCATAATATTTTATAAATTCATCATTTAATTTAAAATATTATATTTGTCTCCTGTTATAGATAAAGTCAATGTATTAAAAAAAAGATAATAGAGAAAAATTGGATGGGGAATTGATTTTATATTTTTCTCAAGTTGACGTTGTTTATTATATTATTATATATTATACTTTAAAGATTAGGTTAAGATTTAATGTCATGCCAATAAATAATAATACAAGGATATAAATATAAATTTGGTTTGGCCAGGTGTGAAATCTAGCGGCCATTACCAAAATTAAGCAGCATCAATCCGAGTCTGACCTAATTAAATGGCCATGCTATTTCACACATCACACTGCATTGTTTGTTTATTATATGTATATATCTCATTAATAAGTATTATTTTTGCACATGTGCACATGAAATCACAATCAAAGAATTTATTCAATTTTGTTTTGAATATATATATATATAAACTAAATTTTATCATAAAATTTATTTTATATTAAAAAAATTATAAGGTAAGTGATAAAAAAATTGTACATAGATTATAATAAATTCACGTTTGATCCTTAAAATCATACATTTGAATAAGACCATTTTGGCTAAGATAAAATGATAAAATTATCTTTAAAATGTAATTGATAGATTTAATAGATTTATTTTGACAAGTATAAAAGAGTGGACATACAAAAATAAAGAAAAATATAAATATTATTTTTATTTTTTAATAAAACATTTTAAATAATACAATTTTAAAAATCGCAAGATACATTTAATGA
Organism: Hibiscus syriacus; assembly: GCF_006381635.1. Classification (NCBI taxonomy): domain Eukaryota; kingdom Viridiplantae; phylum Streptophyta; class Magnoliopsida; order Malvales; family Malvaceae; genus Hibiscus; species Hibiscus syriacus. The sequence goes on along the minus strand of NW_024062072.1, from coordinate 361,866 downwards.
ATGAGACGGTAAAAGTATACGTTTATAACACTGATTTTGGTCTGACATATATTGTTTGCGAAGGCATCCTTAGATGTATCATCCAAGTTTACGTGCAAGCAAGGTTAGGAATCCAACTAATCAATGTATCGTTTACCTATATTTCCCATATCAACTTTTTTTCCCCCTTTAATTTCTTCGTTTTGAGAAGGACATCCATCATTTCATTTTCGGTTTGGTTTCATTAAAAAGATTATCTATTTTTCTTTTATTTGTTTACTTTATGCAAAAGAATATATAAAAGATATTAGTTTATGGGTTAAAATGTAAGGATTGTAAAAAAAATTATCCGATGAGTTTTTACTCGATTCAAATTAATAAGATTGATTTTTAATAAAACAAATTAAAGTTATATCAGATCAATTTAAGTTTAGAAAAAATATGTTCAGTCTCGACTCAGGATAATTATTAAAATACTCTAAAATTTCTATATTATTATTTATGTTTTAAAAATGTAAAAATGATATATATGATGTAGAGATTCTTTTTTATTCGAGCTAATAAATTAAAGCCTAATACCAAATAAAATATAATAAAACTTTTTATTAAAAACTTCGAACTCAATTAGAGTCTATCCATTGCTCAAACATGACCCAATTACAATCCAAAAAGCCCAAATTTTAGTTAGCCTAGCACCCACCATTACACTACCCCAACAATTATTAAATATAGTTTAATATTTGGGAATAAATTATTAAATATAGTATGAGAATTAGAAAAAAATAAGAAGAAATTTATCTATATATTTTATTAAAAAAATATTAAAATTTTTGGACCCATTTTTAAATTTCTGAATCTGCATTACTTATAATATAACAAAAATAAACTATTAAAGTTAATAATACAACAATAAGAGTTTTCTCCAACTAATATCGTTTACACGAATATATATATAAAGTATGGATCGTATATTTTTATCGTAAGTACAATATCTAATATAAAAAGGAGACGAAGAGTAATATTTTTCACATGGTATTAGAAAAAATAATTATAAAAAAAACAATTATCACTCGTAGCATCGAAGCCATTGATTTTTTATAATTAATTGACATTAACTTGCAAAATATTAGGAGATAATTAAGAAGTTCAACATAAAACCTTACATAGTTTTCTTGTGATATGTTTCAAACTCATATTTTATATTAAAACCATACGTTAAACCAAATTTATAGTTTTCTAATATATATATATATAATTTATTTTTCTTTGGCCATTTCTAAATTTAATTCTAATTTTACTTAAAAGGAGGGGAAGGAGAATTCTAGAAGAAGGAAGGAAAATGCTCATAGTGAGTCTACAAAAACAAATCATACTTTATGTGCAAAACATACTCAAAATATTTCTTATAAATAATTAGGGAAAGATCTATTAGATACACAGAAGAGGTTGTCGGCCTCTCCATCCCGGGAAAGAACATTTTTATATTTGATTTATATATAAAATTTAAATATTTATGGGATAATTATGAATTGTCCCCTACTTTTAGAAAAATTATACTTTATCTGTACTGAGTTGGAATCCTGACTTCATCCCTGTAAATAATCACATAATAAAATAGAAGTACGAAAAATATAACATATAAATTATTCAAGCATGTACCTTAGACTATTAAAAACTATAATACGGCGCTTGATCCTATTTTTATAAAATAAGAACAAAAATATTATGCAGTGTGTAAATAAAGTTGATTTTTAAAGATTTAAATACTAAACTTGTAATGATTTAATTTTTGAATTAATGTACTAGAGTTGAACCAAGATATTTAGGGCTCAATTTGAGAGCATAATTAATTCTTTTAGACAAAGTATGAGCTTAATTGGGAGACAATTAAACCCAAATGACATTGAAAAGGAGATCTTTTATTTGAGATTAAATGTTGAATGACTAAAAGAGTAGTTATACCATTGATGAAAAGGTGGCTGAAATCCATTGATTTTTTTCCCTTGTTTGGACGTATGAGAGAGCGCAAACAGCAAAATATTTGGTTAATGCCTCCCACTTCATTAATCTTTTTTCTCTCTCTTTTCTTCCAAAGCTTTCCAAGCAAAACCATATTTTTACACTCAAAAAGGAATATTTTTTAATGTTGATTAGTCATTCAAGATTGAAGAGGTAAAGATTCATCCTTAGAATCTCAAGAGCTTCAAAATAAGCTCATCTTCCATTAAAGATGGTAGAAAGCTATATGAGATTATGAGAGGGTTTATGCCATGGAACTATTCTAAGCTTCATTTATGGTATTTATCTATTTCTAAATTTGTTATAATATTTCTCTTAATCTTGTGTTTGACTATAAATTCATTTGATACTTGTTTGATTGGTAAAAGAGGTGAGAAAGTCCTCTCGTGCAAAAAAGGACGAAAAAGATTGGAGGGAGTTGAGCAAGAGACTTATTTTTGTGTTTTGAGTCAAAGTAGTACACTTTGAAATACTTCTTGGATTTCATAAATGTGATGCCTTGAATCTTGGGTGTTTTGGGTACTGTTAGTTTTTCTGTATAAAATCTGTTAGTGAGTTAGTTGAGGAGAATATATATATAAGTACACTATTTGTAAAGTTAATTTTCTGATGGAATATATTGAATTAAATATTTCTACATGGTATCATCGTGAGGTTTTTTTCCTGGAATAAATTCTTTGTTTGTGGGTTTGTTTTTTTTTTCTATTGGGATTTATTCTTTGTTGCGTTTACTGGCCCAGTTTCATTGTCGATTTTTGTAATTCAGTTTCATCGATCAAATTCATCTTTCTCTTTAGTATTTTCCCTCTCTTTCGGTATGTTTCTTTCTCCTGTTCATTGGTTTCCTGCGACGGCATCTTCAGTTGATTTTAATCATCCTTTGTTCCTTCACCCCTCTGTTGCAAAGAGGATTATGTGCCAGATTTGCATCCACAGCGGGAGCGGTGCAACACGATTGTTTTATCTTGGATTTTGAACACAGTTAGTAGAGAACTATATGATGGGATAAGTTTTGCTTCAAGAGCAGCGTCCGTTTGGCGAGATTTGAATGAACGATTTGATACAATTGATAGGGATGGGCATGGGTTGGGTTGGGTCGGGTTTTTGGTCCACCCGACCCTACCCGAGAAGAAGGGGACCTCCACCCGTAACCCGACCCGACCCAATAAAATTAGTTTTTCACCCGACCCGATAGATAGTTTAAAAAATCCGACCCGACCCGAAATAAAAAATTATTTTTATTCAATAAAAACAGTAACTAAATTGAAAAAAATATAGAGGGGTATTATTGTAATTATTCCTAAATATATAGGGTAAAATTATATATTTTTCCCGGGTCGGGTCGGATTTTTTTCACCATAAACCCGAACCCGACCCGACCACCACATAAAAAAAATCCGATCCGACCCGACCCGAAACCGATTTTTTTTTTAAAAAATCCGACCCAATCAGGTCGGGTTCAGGTTAGATGCTCATCCATAACAATTGATAGTGTAGACATTCGTTTTTATCCGAGTTTTAATTTCACTTATTATTATTATTATTATGATTGTTGACATTTTAATTTACATTGCAGGCCCAAAAAAACCTTTTAAGGACAGTCCACTAACAGACTAAGGGGAAAATGGAACAAATGGAGAGTTTGGCCTTAATTTTAGCTATTTATATCGAGCATAAAACGACGCCGTTTAAGGGAGGGATTTTAGTGTGTTTTCGTGTTTGAGGGATAATTGTAGCTTTGATCCCTGTTGCTTTGTGTAATCCCAAATTTTCAAAATCAGAAGTCAAAGGCAGTTCACCCATAATACCTGCTCCCTTCATCCTTGTCTCCTGCAGAAATTTGCGCAGGATTAATTTTTTCATGTTGAAATTATGTAAACTTTGGGCTATAAAAGCCAAACAAAATGTATGAAGAGGGGATCGGGTTTTTTTTTTGTTTCCAGTAGAAATACGAAGCAGTTTTGTAAGGTAGTTTTTTAGTTTTTATACTTTATTTCGAAACAACAACGTTCAATTTATTTTTTTATTTTATTTCGAAATAACAATAATATTTGATTTTTTTGTTTAATTTCGAAATAATAAAAAGCATAAATAATATGTATTTTATAGTAAGAAAATAAAAGAAATAGGTATCGAGGCTTACTTGAGTAAAAGGGGGCCTCGTCAGAGGTCGTCGGAATCTGGGAAAACTTAGTGATTTCGGGGTATTTTCGGGTACTTTAAGGCTTTATTTGGTGGTTTTAGTCCCAATGGGGGTTCCTAATGGGTAGATATATTGTTTTGGGGCGATTTGGGTCGATTTTAGAATTTTCGGCCACCGTATACAGAGGCCGGAGTGGGGGCCGGCCGGTGGTCGGGTGTTGAGCAAGTTGGTCGGTGGTGGAATGGTTGAGAGAGCTCTCAAGAGCTCTTTTTTTTTGTGTTTTGGGTAAAAATGAAACAAAAAAGAGTAAAAGGTTAATATATATAGGCTAGATTAATGGTAAAATTACATCTTAAATGCCTCTAACTATGGTAATTACATCTTAAATGCCTCTAACTTTCATTTTTTTTACATTTTAGTCACTGTAAGGACCGAAATTGATGTTTAACCATTTCTCTATGCATGCTTTATTTTTTTGGTAAATTTATTGTTTTAGTACCTTTAATTTTAGAGTGTTTTTACACTTTGGTCACTGCATCTTTTATTTCTATTTATTTTTTATTTTGGCATGTATTTTTATTTTATTTCGATTTAGTACTTATTAGTCTTAATATAGTTATTGAATTTTATTTTCTTGCATTTTGGTCCCTGTTTACTTTTTATTGAGTTACTTTCTTTTATTTTCTCGCAATTTAGTCATTATATTTAAATTTTATTATATTTAGATCTTTGTATTTTAATTTTCTTTATTATTTGTAATTTTTATTATTTTGTTTAATTCTAGTATTTATTTAATTTATTTTGTAATTTTATTTTTAATTAGGATTAATATTCGAATCAAAATTAGAAATTAGGATGACACTGTAGTTTAATTAGGGGACAATTCGAGTCGAGTTATCGTTTATACCCCCGAATACTCGAATCAATTGTTCGATTAAAATTAATTAATGATTAATATTTTCTAAAAATTTTAGTTTAATAAGTAGGTTAGTCCCTTCACTTTAAAAACGTTTAATTTAGGTCTTTAGATTTTTAAATCTTTCAGAGCCCGTTATTTTAGTTATCTGATTTTTTAGTTCCCGAACTTCAATTAGACTTTAAATATTGACATAATTAAATAGGTTAAATAGAGCCTCCATTTTATCTTAGATTTTAAACTAGTCTTTTAATTTAGGGGATAATTTGAGTCGGCCCTCGCATAAACGCTCGAGGGACCATCTCAGTTATTCGATTCAATAATTAATTAAAATTAAATAGGATTAATATTAGAGCCTACATTTTAGATTTAAGCCCTTAGATTCTTTAATTTTTATAATTTGACACCGTAGGTTAGAAAGGAGCCTTAATTTATTTTTAGCATAATTAGGACAAATAAAATTTTTCTTGATCGCATTGTTTTTATAAATCTAAGGCACTGTTCACTTATTAAGGAATTAATAGTATATCTCCCGCGATCGTGCTCAGGGGGTGACTACTGATAATTCCCTAAATAGGTCGACATCCTTTTCAAAACCAAATCATATTTTCTAAAAACGAGAGGCAATGTTCGATTATTAGGTACAATAGTTGATCTCCCGCATTTACGCTCGGGGGTGAATGTTATCGGTCTCAATAAACGAATACCCTTTTCAAACTCTGCATCCTTAATGATTTTTAAATTAAATAAAGATCGAATTCAAAATTGCCAATTTTAAATATAGGGTAACCAACTAGGTACCAATTTTTGGGCGCTTGTAGGGGTGCTAATCCTTCCCCACGCGTAACCGACTCCTGAACCTAATTTTTGGATTTTCGTAGACCTCAAAACTCGGTATTTTATTAAAATAAAATGTTTTATTAAAATCACACAGTTTTTTCGGTGTTCCAATCTCACCTTAAATGATTGGTGGCAACTCCTCACACTTTTAAACGATTTTCAAAGAGAAAACCCCCGAGTCGGTATCAGTTTTCCCGCCCGGGCGAAAAACGGTATCGACAGCTTGGCGACTCCACTGGGGAATTTTGTTTTTAAAACAAATTGAGAGTCGAGCCACGAGTTGGTTACCATGTATTTACTATTTTAGAAATTACGAGTTCGATCTTATTTAATTTACTGTTCATTATGTAATTTCAAAAAAGAAAAAAACTGATTTCACTCTGGTTAATGCTTACATTTTTGTGAATATTTAGGATATTTGCATATCATAGCTCTAAACCCGAGCTCAAACCTGGTTTACCTAAGTAGGGAGAATCGTCACACCTCACAAGGAGCATTGGGCTTCCTTGTGTGGGTCTGATAAAGTATCTCTGGAAAGCACCCTAAGTTGCCTATCCGGATATTGGATCCGAGGTATGCTTTTAGTGGTGTGATCCCCTGAGCTGAACCTGATTCGTAAGTCTGTAACGGGCCAGAATCGGGGGCAACCTTAACAGGTTGGAAAGATGGCTTAGGAACCTTTGTTAGAACCCAACCTCATATAGAAAATTTAGTAAGCCTACCCCGTTAGAGACATGTGGTCAACCTAGGATTCTTAATTTTATGTGATTATTCGATCTTTTAAATATTCACTAATCTTTCCTCGATTCTTAGTGATTTATTCTAATGTCACTAACTTTTTGCTTTGTTTTCTTGATTTTCTTGATTGCGTCATTATCATATAACTGTCATTTCATAAATGATATTGATTCCCATTACCTAGTTAGTATAAAAGCTTAAGGCAGCAATGTCTTCCGATGGGACTGAGAATGCATCAGTGTTCAGACCTGGGCTGAATATGGGTAGACGCGGTTCGGGGACAGCCTTGTTAGTACTGAAGATTCAATTTTGTCGGAGAAGGTAATTATTCTGGTCCACATGGGACGATAACGAAAAGACTTTATTTAGAGAGACATATGGCGATATCGTAGAGCTGCTAAGAGTGCCAGTAGATTCAGTGGTGATCCGAGCCTTAGCCGAGTGTTGGAATCCAGCTTACAGGTGTTTTACTTTCGGTAAAGTATACATGACCCCTACCTTGGAAGAGTATACAACTTTGTTGAATATCTCGAATGTTAGAAGACATTCCATTTACACCAAGGTAATTCGACCTAAGGGGTTCATAACCAAAATGATCACACTGACGGGAAAGACCAAGGAGTGGGTCGAAGAGTACATTTGTGATGAGGGGATCTCTTGGGCTCAGCTGAAGAGTTTGATTTATGAGCAGACTCCATCAAAAAGAAGAAGAGATCACTTTGCACTTGCAATATATGGCATGGTAATTTTCCCCAAGAATGAGGATCACTTTGACATTGCCTTAATTGATTTCGTCGAAGCTATTGCCAGAAAGAATCCCGCACCATCCATCTTTGCGGAAACATTCCTGTCACTAAACCAGTGTAGACGATTGGGAGGAGGTCAGTTCACTGGATGTACTTCACTATTACTAGTTTGGTGGTGGAGCCACTCTTGGATAGTTGAGAAGGGATGGGCTCGGAGACATCAATCGAATTTTTCGCCTATGGTGGATTTCCTCGACAAATGCCAAATCCCGGAGCATAGCAAGAGAAAAGATTGGGTTGAAGCTCTCCGTAACGTAAAGGATACTGAGATTGTGTGGAAGGCTTACTGGTTACCCAAGGAGGACATACTTTTTAGATGCGGTAACGATAACTTTGTGATGCTGCACGGATTATGGGGAGCAATCGAGTATACTCCACTAATTGTACTCAGACAGTTCAGTACCCGACAGTTCGTACCAGCTACCCACGGCCTGAAGGAGACAGAATTTTCTTTCTCTACTCCAGGTTACCGAGAGCGGATTTCAAAAATCTATACAGCGTGGCAGAAACCCCACTGCATGAATTTCAAAATGATAGAGCCTGGATTCACGCCAGCCTATGAGGTTTGGAGGTCACACAAAATTAATAACAATACACCGAAGCTAAATTTAGAAGATGAGTTGACTATGGAGGAACGATTGAGGAGGCTCCCGACAGAAGCTGAATTGTTAAAAGAGGATATGCGACTAATGAATCTGGAGAGAGAAAAAGTACAGAGAAACTTCTCAGATGAGAAGACAATGTGGGAGCTCGAGATGATTAATAAGGATGGAGTGATAAAATAATTGGCCAAAGATAAAGAGAAGGTTCAAGAGAATTTTGATGCGTTAAGTCAAGATTTTCGGGCCTTAGAGAAGAATATGAGAGCCCAGGGTCTACATCATACTGCTAAGACCCTAAAAATAAAACTTGATAGTGTAGAAAGAAACGCAAGAAGAGGTCAAGAAGAAAAGAAGCGAGCCCTGCAGCACGCTCAAAGACTGAGAGAGCTAAGAGATGAGGCTAACCAAGAATTGACACAGAGACGGGCACAGATTGAATGACTCGAAGCACAGTTGCTTAGTATGGATAAGACTTTTCACAATGATGTACTCCGTCTTCAAAAAGAAAATGTGATGTTGAAGAAAAGGATAATAGAGTTAGAAGAAGCAAGGTTGATCCACTCATCTGCATAAGACGAATCTAGGCAAGAGAATAAGGCTTTAAAAGTTAAAATTACTGAACTAGAAGCTGCAGTACAGAGAGGCCATCAACGAATCCAACAGTTGGAAGAAAGTCGATCATTGACCAATCCAGAGCTCAGAACTACGCTACGGCAGGCTCAGGACACCATTCAGAGGCAGCTTGAAGTAATGGAAAGAGCAGTGAATCAAGCCCATGATGTTGCTCGTCAAGTCTACGAGATATCTGAAGAAGCGATAGCTCTCAGAGTTTTTGTGATCCCAAATTCAGAGGAAGAGCGACGCATCCTGGGGTTGATGATAGAGCTCGAGAGATTAGGCGATAGGGCAAGATTCTACGTTTAATTTCAATGAGGATGTATTCTATTTGCCTAAGTGCTTAGACTTTGTGTGTTGTTGAGTACTTTTTGTATGAACTAAGTTATTTCGGAATCAATATCGGGTTGCATTTGCATTTGCATTTTCTTACATTTTTTTTAATGTTTGAAATCTTAATAATTGCATTATAACAGTCATTCATTCATTAAAATTCACCAAATAATAAAATATAATTTCCAATTATTTGTAGTTATCCTGGCATTCACCTCACACCCATACAGTACCCGTAAACCTAAGAAAATGGAGGCGAAATTAGCTCAAATTGAACAAGAACACAAACAAGCTCAAGCAGAGATGAGAGAAAGATTAAGCAAAATGGAAGAAGAGATGGAAAGCTCACAAGACGGCTTGCTACAAAAGATCGAAGAAATGTTTAAGAAGCACGCTACAAGTGGAAAAGCTATTGTTGACCAACCAAAATCATCTGATCAGGATCTCTTGCATCCTCCAGGGTTTGAACCTATGGCATCGCATCCTGTCGGGTTTACATCTGGCCCCCAGCACCCACCAGGGTTTACACCCGACCCTTCGCATCCTCCCGGTTTCACCCCAGTGCACATTTCAGTTAGATCGCCAGTTATGCAAGAGGCTCACCCGGGAGTCTATATAGAATCAGCAAAATCAGAATGAGCTCGCATTTCAAACCGATTACCCACCGGCTGCTAGGGCAAGACCCATTGAATCAGGCGTAGAAGAGTTGCCACCTAATTTTTAGGAAGTCTCAGAGAAAGGAAGGGTTAAAACGATATGACCTAGCAGTTGAAAAGCCTAGAGAAAAGAATGAGATCAGTAGAAGTGGAGTCATTCTATGGAATGGATACTAGAGAGTTAAGTTTGGTGCCCGACCTGATTCTACCCCCGAAGTTCAAAGCACCAGACTTTGAAAAGTATGATGGAACTGCTTGCCCATCAGCTCACATCGTCATGTTCTGCAGAAGAATGACAGGGTATACTGAAAATGAGAAACTATTGATACATTGTTTCCAGGACAACCTAACATGATCAACAATTAAATGGTACAATCAATTGACTAGATCCCATATCAAGTCATGGAGAGACTTGGCTCGAGCATTTTATGAACAGTATCGTCACGTCACCGAACTAATGCTTGACAGATGGACATTACAGAACATGGAAAAGCGACATAATGAAACTTTCAGACAGTACGCCCAAAGGTGGCGCGATGTTGCTTCATAAGTACAACCCCCGTTGCTGAAAAAGGAGGCTACGATTATCTTTGTACATACTCTGAAGGCTCCATATTTGTGGGGCATATATTGGGAAACGCTACCAAGAATTTTGCTGACTTGGTTCTTTCTGGAGAATTAATTGAAAATGCCATTAAAAGTGGCAAGATTGAAAGATATGATAGGTCGAAGAAGCCCTATTTCAAGAAAAAAGACAATGAAGTGAACCAGACGAGTACTTATAGCAAGAACTACGCAGCCAGCATCACAATTTCGCAGCCTAAGACAGAGAAGACCAACACCTATGAAAATAGAGGGCAAAGAAGGGAGAATACAAGATCGACTTTCTCACCAGTGCCAGTACCATATTCAGAAATCTACGCCTCGCTCTTGAAGGCAGATTTAATACGCCCTTACAAATTGACTCCGATGCAGCCACCTTACCCTCACTGGTATAATGCCAATGCTCACTGTGAATACCACGCAGGGATTGTTGGGCATGATATCGAGAACTGCCCGCAATTTAAGAAGGTTGTACAAAACCTTATCAACGCTGGAGATTTGGAATTCAAAAAACCAACTGTAAATACTCACCCTATGCCTAATCATGGGGGGCAAGGAATTAACATGGCCGAAGAAGAAGAGATCAGGACGACCAAAAGAAAGGTGTCAGAAGTCAAATCTCCCCTCTGTTGGGTGTTCAGGTAGTTGTGTACATCGGGAATGATTAAGGGCAATCCCGAATCAAGGTCATTGGAACGAGAAACATACTGTGAACATCACCAAACTGAGGACCATGATATCCAGAATTGTACTGAATTTCGAGAATTGCTTCAAAAAATGCTGGATAGTGGAGAAGTGGAATTTTTTAGTAAGGAAGAGAAACCACGAGAAATAGACATATGTATGATGGATGGCTTGGTCAGAATGACGGGGACGAGAAAGCCTATAGTCATTACAATTAATCTGGGACAAAAGAGATCATCGTCAACAACTCCAAGGGTGATGATTACAACTCCATCCCCCTTCCCATTCAAGGATACCCGACAGGTTCCTTGGAGCTATACAACCAATGTATCAATACCGGAGGGGTCCAAGATGTCTGAAGGAACAAACGAGGAAAATAAATCAAGCTCAGAAGAAGTAAGTGAGGTGGGACATTTCACACGAAGCGAAAGATGCTACTCACCAGAAACGTCCCTCGAGGTAGACAAAGGAAAAGGAAAAGCTAAAGCCAAAGTCGTGCCAAACATTTTCAATGAAGAACCTCCACCGATCATTAATGATCATGTGACTGAAGCTTAAGGTCGTGAGTTTTTGAGGTTTCTTAAGCACAATGAATATAATATAGTGGAGCAGCTTCACAAACAGCAGGCAAAAATCTCAATCTTGGATATTTTAATCAATTCCGAAGTACATCGAAACGCCTTGCTAAAAGTGCTCAACCAAACATTTGTTCCTGAGGATATCTCGACGAATAAATTGGACCGAATTATGGGTCACATAGCTGCTGAAACTATATTACCTTCACTGATGATGAGATCCTGGAAGGAGGAATGAGATCCATTAAGGCTTTAAACATCACTGTGCACTGCCACAATCATGTCCTGCTAGGGGTTTTATAGATAATGGGTCGGCACTGAATGTAATGCCCTTAGCTACACTGCAAAGGATGCCCATTGATATCTCACACATGAGAGCGTATCATAACATTGTCAGGGCATTCGACGGAACCCATAAGGACGTGATGGGAAAGATGGAAATACCCTTAATGATCGGGCCTGCTATTTACAATGTTGATTTTGTGATAATGGATATCCACCTGACATACAACTGTTTGTTAGGGAGACTTGGATCCATGCGGCAGGGGCAGTTCCTTCATCCCTGCATCAAAAGCTGAAGTTCGTAATTAATGGAAGATTGGTCAGTATTGGGGCTGAACAAGAAATTATAGCTTCTGTAATGTCTGAGACCCCGTATATCGACATCAATGATGACGTCTTGGAGTGCTCATTCAGGGCTTTGGAATTCATCAATGCAACCTATGTGGCTGAAGGTAGTATAATTCCACGACCCGCACTGTCAAATTATACTAAGATGACAGTGAGACAAACCCTAGGAAGAGGAGCAAAGATCGGTAAAGGACTAGGAAAAGAGCTGCAGGGGTAGGTACGACCCATAACTGTTGAGTTGGAAGAATGACCGTTTCGGGCTCGAATTTAAGCCCACCTTCCAACAGCGGGGTCAAGAAATGAAGAAAAAGAATGAGGTGAGAAAGGCCAGACTAAAAGGAGAGGATGTCTCGGGAGAACGCATGTCATTTCTTCCCCTGAAGAGCTCTTTCAAATTTGGAGAAGTGTACAACGCAGAACAACAGCTAACTAGTGCCATCGAAACCGAGGTGAAAGGCGAAGCTCTGAAAGGACTGTCAATCAATATGATTTCTGGGGGCAACCAACCCGGGAAATTTCTAGCTAGAATCCGTCCGTGCTTACCTAGTGAAAAGCTCGATAATTGGACAGCCGAGGACCTCCTCAAAGTTTTTAGGGTCAATCCAAAGTAATGCCCAGAAATAATTTATATTAGCATCTAAAAAAAATATGTTGGACTTCTTGTAAAACTTCACGCTTATCCCATCAATTAATAAAAGATATTTTCCTCAAATAACAATCATTTTCATTCTTCACATTATTCCATAATATTCTATCATATTATTTATTCTCCAAATCTCTAAATTCTTCATTTTTCATTACATCATATTCTTTATTTCTTTACTCTCCAATATATCCGAGTCAAATTTCATGCAGATATCGCAATAATACTAGCATAATTGTTCCTGAGGCCAGTTGCAAGACAAATTTCGAGCGACCACCATGTTTGGAAGAAGTCAATGAATGTGAAGATGAAGAAGACTGTGAAGTCCCTAGTGAGCTATTAATATTGGTGGAAAAAGATGAGAAACATATCCTACCCCACAAGGAAGAAGTAGAACTTGTAGACTTGGGGACCGTGGAGGTACAGAGAGAAATAAAGATTGGCACTACTCTATCCGCAGAAATAAAGTTAGAGTTGATAAGTTTGCTTCAGGAGTTCAAAGACGTCTTTGCTTGGTCGTATCAAGATATGCCAGGGCTAAGTACTGATATAGTAGTCCATACGTTGCCCATCAAACCATAATGCAAACCCGTCCAACAAAAACTCAAAAGGATGAAACCATAGATGTTATTAAAGATTAAGGAAGAAGTATCGAAACAGATTGATGCAGATTTTCTTCAGGAGTCAAAATATCCTGAGTGGGTAGCCAATATAGTACTGGTACCTAAGAAAGATGGGAAGGTCCGCATGTGCGTAGATTATCGAGACCTTAACAAGGCTAGCCCAAAGGAAAATTTTCCCTTACCTCATATAGATACCCTGGTGGATAATACTGCGTGGCATTCATGGTTTTCCTTCATGGATGACTTTTCAGGGTATAATCAGATCAAAATAAACCCTGAAGACATGGTGAAAACGACGTTTATAACCATGTGGGGAACTTTCTTCTATAAAGTAATGCCATTCAGGTTAAAGAATGCTGGGGAAACCTATCAAAGAACCATGGTGACTCTCTTCCACGACATGATGCACAAGGAGATAGAAGTATACATGGATGACATGATTGCCAAGTCCATAACGGAAGAAGAGCATGTACAAAATTTGAGAAAGTTATTCCAACGATTAAGGAAGTACCAATTAAAGCTCAATCCAGCAAAATGCACATTCGGAGTAAAATCTGGAAAATTATTGGGTTTTGTGGTAAGCTAGAAAGAAATCGAGATTGATCCGGAATAATCCTGAGGTATGGAATGACGAATTCTAGGAGGCTTTGAAAGTCATCAAAATGTATCTGTCCAATGCCCCCATATTGGTATCGCCATTACCTGGCAGACCATTAATTCTCTACTTAACAATTTTCGAGAATTCAATGGGTTGTGTACTAGGGCAGCATGATGAATCAGGAAGAAAAGAAAGAGTCATTTATTACTTGAGTAAGAAGTTTACCGATTACGAGACTCGATTACCATACTACATGGTTAATATCAAGGATAAATCCGTTGAAATTTTTGATGGAGTCACCTACTTTGACTGGCAGATTGGCTAGATGGCAGATATTGTTATCTGAGTTTGATATTGTCTATGTGAGTCAAAAAGAAATAAAAGGGAGCGTTATAGTGACTTTCTTACTAGTCGTGCCTCGGAGGATTATGAGTCTCTGAACTTCAATTTCCCAGATGAAGATTTAATGTGCATTTCTACCGTGGAGGAAAGCTCTGAAGGCAACAAATCTTGGACTTTGTACTTTGATGGTGCCTCTAACGCTTTAGGAAATGGAATTGGGGCAGTGTTGATTTCCCCAGAGGAGATTTACTATCTTTTCACAAGCAGATTAGATTTCTTTTCCACCAATAACATGGCTGAATACAAAGCTTGTATTATGGGGTTAAAAGCGGCCATTGAAAGAAAGATCAAAACACTCAAAGTATACAGAGATTCCTCGCTAGTGGTGTACCAACTAAGGGGAGAATGGGAGACTAAAAACTCAAAGCTAGTCAAATATAGAAATTTAATCCTCGAATTACTAAAAGAATTTAAGGATTTCACGTTTAGATATCTCCCCCGAGAGGACAATCAAATGGCAGATGCTTTAGCTACCTTAGCAGCAATGTTTAAAGCTAATAAAACAACAAACATGATGCCCATAACAATGCAAGTATACGAGACCCAAGCCTACTGCTATCACCTAGAAGAAGAAATAGATAGTCATCCATGGTACCACGATATCCTACAATATAGAGATACCTTATCCTCCCGGGCATCTGAAATTGACAAGAAAACCCTATTGGGCCACAATGCATACAAATTGCGTCAATTACGTGAGAAGATGCCATAAAGGCCAGATATATGCGGATAAAATCCAAGCACCACCTTCACCTTTGCACGTTATGAGCTCACCATGGCCGTTCTCTATGTGGGGTATGGACGTCATTGGGGCAATCACACCAAAAGCTTCAAATGGGTATCGATTCATTTTAGTAGCAATTGATTACTTCACAAAATGGGTAGAGGCTGCTTCCTATTCCAGTATCACGAGATCTACAGTTTGTAGATCATAAAGCGGAAATAATATGTCGTATATGGATTGCCAGAAAGAATCATCACAGACAATGCTACTAATTGGAAAAACAAGATGATGGATGAACTTTATTTGCATTTCAAGATAAAGCATGTCAACTCTGTTACTTATCGGCCGAAAATGAATGGGACGGTAGAGGCAGCAAACAAGAACATCAAAAGGATCATTACGAAGACTATAGAAACTTACAGAGATTGGCACGATAAAGTACCTTTACCCTTTATGGGTATAGAACGACCGTGCGAACATCGACAGGGGCAGCTCATTTCTCTCTGGTATATGGAACAGAGGCAGCCGTACCTATTGAGGTTGAAATTTCATCATTTCGAGTCTTGAAAAAAGTGGAGTTGGATGAAGCAGAATGGATCCAGTCTCGCCTTGATCAACTAAATCTTATTGAAGAGAAAAGGTTGAATGCTTTATGTCATGGACAAATGTATCAAAAGAGGATGATGAGAGCCCACGACAAGAAGGTACGCCCAAGAGAGTTCAAGAGGGAGATCTAGTATTGAAAAAGATTTTGCCTATCCAGATTTTCCGCGGAAAATGGATGCCTAATTGGGAGGGACCATGTTGTCAAAAGGCCTTCTCTGGGGGAGCGATAATTTTGGCGGAGATGGATGGAAGGGTACTGAAAAACCTTATAAATTCAGACTCTGTCAAGAAATACTACACCTGAAAAGAAAAAGAAAAAGAAAAAGAAAGAAAAGAAAAGAGAAAAGGAGAGGTTCGAGGTGAAAACCCGTAAAGGGCACTTTGAAACCAAAGTGAGGATTTGAGTCGAAAACCCGAAAAGGGCCGCTCAAATACATTTTGATATGGAGGCATCTGGCAAGTAAACCCCTCGAGATAATAGTAGTTCATGAATGACATCACAGAGGACTACCTCGGGGTGTCAAATCAAATGGTGCAGGAACAATTGTGCTAGAATTTATTAGGATATATGCTAATTTGTTTCCAGAGTTTTTTTATTCGATTTCCATGACTTTGTATAAAACTTCTCTTTTGTCAATAAATTTCATGAGTGTTATTTCAATCTTCAACTCATTTTTTATGTGTGCCAAAAGTAACTTAGCATAATACAAATTCCAGAAATTTCTCGGTATTACCTTTAATTGACCTGTAAAATAATGGGAATCCAAGGTCGTCTTTTTGGGTCGATATTTGCACTAATTAAAGCAAAGGATTGATGAAAGGGCGAAACAAGAAATGACAGCAGCCCGAAAAACATAAGTCGACAAAGATAGGGATTCAACAGGGATAAAATGGGAAAACAAAGGCTTACGAAACCCTAAAAACCCAAAGAACACATCATGTATACTCATGCATTCATTGAATAAGAGCATATACATACATTTACATAAAGTTTTGAAAACATGACAGGAACTCATAGAATCAACGAAATATTCATTTCACAACTTCCGCAGAGAATTAGTCCATATCTTTCATGGACCGCAGTCAATTCAAAAACCTTGAAGAGAAGATAAGTATTTTCAGTAGAGAATTCGTAATGAAGAGATTGTTCAACTTTTTTCTCGATTCTATCACAGAAAAAGGTAGATCAACATCGACATCTCGTTTGATTCCATCACAGAAGGAGGTGGATCGATATTTTTATTTTCGCTCAAATCCATCGCAGAAGGAGTTGGATCAACGTCAATTTTTTGCTCGATTCTATCACAGAAGAAGGTAGATCAGCATCGACATCTCGTTCGATTCCATCACAGAAGAAGGTGGATCGACATTTTTATTTTTGCTCAAATCCATCGCAGAAGGAGTTGGATCAGCGTCAACTTTTTGCTCGATTCTATCACAGAATGAGGTAGATCAGTATCGACATCTCGTTCGATTCCATCACAGAAAAAGGTGGATCAAAATTTTTATTTTCGCTCAAATCCATCGTAGAAGGAGTTGGATCAGCGTCAACTTTTTGCTCGATTCTATCACAGAATGAGGTAGATCAGAATCAATATCTCGTTCGATTCCATCACAGAAGGAGGTGGATCGACATTTTTATTTTTGCTCAAGTCCATCACAGAAGAAGTTGGATCAGCGTCAACTTTTGCTCGATTCTATCACAGAATGAGGTAGATCAACATCAACATCTCGTTCGATTCCATCACAGAAGGAGATGGATCGACATTTTTATTTTCGCTCAAATCCATCGCAGAAGGAGTTAGATCAGCGTCAACTTTTTGTTCGATTCTATCACAAAAGGAGGTAGATCAACATTCGACATCTCGTTCGATTCCATCACAAAAGGAGGTGGATCGACATTTTTATTTTCGCTCAAATCCATCGCAGAAGGAGTTGGATCAGCGTCAACTTTTTGCTCAATTCTATCACAGAAGGAGGTAGATCAACATCGACATCTCGTTCGATTCCATCATAGAAGGAGGTGGATCGACATTTTAAATCCATTACAGAAAGAGGTGGATCGACATTTATCTATCACATGAGGAGCTGGATCGACATTTTAATTCATCACATAAGGAAGTGGATTGACATCTCCAACGAAGAGTTCATAATCAGAAGAACTCGTCCGATCAAAAGAAATTGGAACTCAAAATTTCACTGATGGACCAGACAGATGAAAATTTGGTGCTTTCGTCTTTGCTCTATTCCTGTTTCATAACAACAAGCAAACAGGGGCATCTGTAATCCCAAATTTTCAAAATCAAAAGTCAAAGGCAGTTCACCCATAATACATGCTCCCTTCATCCTTGTCTCCTGCAGAAATTTGCGCAGGATTAATTTTTTCATGTTGAAATTATGTAAACTTTGGGCTATAAAAGACAAACAAAATGTATGAAGAGGGGATCGGGTTTTTTTTGGTTTCCAGTAGAAATACGAAGCAGTTTTGCAAGGTAGTTTTTTAGTTTTTATACTTTATTTCAAAACAACAACGTTCAATTTATTTTTTATTTTATTTCGAAATAACAATAATATTTGATTTTTTGTTTAATTTCGGAATAATAAAAAGCATAAATAATATGTATTTTATAGCAAGAAAATAAAAGAAATAGGAATCGAGGCTTACTTGAGCCAAAGGGGACCTCGTCGGAGGTCGTCGGAATCCGGGAAAACTGAGTGATTTCGGGGTATTTTCGGGTACTTTAAGGCTTTATTTGGTGGTTTTAGTCCCAATGGGGGTTCCTAATGGGTAGATATATTGTTTTGGGGTGATTTGGGTCGATTTTAGAATTTTCGGCCACCGTGTACAAAGGCCGAGTGGCGACCGGGCGGTGGTCAGGGGGTTGAGCAAGTTGGCCGGTGGTGGAATGGTTGAGAGAGCTCTCAAGAGCTCTTTCCTTTTTTTTTTGTGTGTTTTGGGTAAAAATGAAACAAAAAAGAGTAAAGGTTGATATATATATGCTAGATTAATGGTAAAATTACATCTTAAATGCCTCTAACTTTCCTTTTTTTACATTTTAGTCACTGTAAGGATCGAAATTGATGTTTAACCATTTCTCTATGCATACTTTATTTTTCTAGTAAATTTATTGTTTTAGTACCTTTAATTTTAGAGTGTTTTTACACTTTGGTCACTGCATCTTTTATTTCTATTTATTTTTTATTTTGGCATGTATTTTTATTTTATTTCGATTTATTACTTATTAGTCTTAATGTAGTTACTGAATTTTATTTTCTTGCATTTTGGTCCTTGTTTACTTTTATTGAGTTACTTTCTTTTATTTTCTCGCAATTTAGTCATTATATTTAAATTTTATTATATTTAGATCTTTGTATTTTAATTTTCTTTATTATTTGAAATTTTTATTATTTTGTTTAATTCTAGTATTTATTTAATTTATTTTGTAATTTTATTTTTAATTAGATTAATATTTGAATCAAAATTAGAAATTAGGATGATATGTAGTTTAATTAGGGGACAATTTGAGTCGAGTTCTCGCATTATACCCCCAAATACTCGAATCAATTGTTCGATTAAAATTAATTAATGATTAATATTTTCTAAAAATTTTAGTTTAATAAGTAGGTTAGTCCCTTCACTTTAAAAACATTCAATTTAGGTCTTTAGATTTTTAAATCTTTCAGAGCCCGTTATTTTAGTTATTTGATTTTTTAGTTCCCGAACTTCAATTAGACTTTAAATATTGACATAATTAAATAGGTTAAATAGAGCCTCCATTTTATCTTAGATTTTAAACTAGTCTTTAAATTTAGGGGATAATTTGAGTCGGTCATTGCGTAAACGCTCGAGGGACCATCTCAGTTATTCGATTCAATAATTAATTAAAATTAAATAGGATTAATATTAGAGCCTACATTTTAGATTTAAGCCCTTAGATTCTTTAATTTTCATAATTTGACACCGTAGGTTAGAAAAGAGCCTTAATTTATTTTTAGCATAATTAGGACAAATAAAATTTTTCTTGATCGCATTGTTTTTATAAATTTAAGGCACTGTTCACTTATTAAGGAATTAATAGTATATCTCCCGCAATCGTGCTCGGGGGGTGACTACTGATAATTCCCTAAATAGGTCGACATCCTTTTCAAAACCAAATCATATTTTCTAAAAACGAGGCAATGTTCGGTTATTAGGCACAATAGTTGATCTCCCGCATTTACGCTCGGGGCGAATATTATCGGTCTCAATAAACGAATACCCTTTTCAAACTCTGCATCCTTAATGATTTTTAAATTAAATAAAGATCGAATTCAAAATTTCCAATTTTAAATATAGGGTAACCAACTAGGTACCAATTTTTGGGCGCTTGTGGGGGTGCTAATCCTTCCCCACACGTAACCGACTCCCGAACCTGATTTTTGGATTTTTGTAGACCCCAAAACTCGGTATTTTATTAAAATAAAATGTTTTATTAAAATCACCCAGTTTTTTCGGTGTTCCAATCTCACCTTAAATGATTGGTGGCGACTCCTCACACTTTTAAACGATTTTCAAAGAGAAAACCCCCGAGTCGGTATCAGTTTTCCCCGCCCGGGAGAAAAACAGTATCGACACTTTGTAATCTTACCCACGTGTTCTGGGCTTTCGGGGTTAATATCACATTTGATCCATATAATTTTTAAGCCTTCTGTTTTCACCAATGAATAAAACTTTTATTTTCTTTTTATTTCGAGTTCCTTATTTGTTTCGCATGTCATTTTAGTCCCCATGTATGTTATTATATTTTTAAACATTTAGAATTTGTATTGTTGATTTGGTGCAATATTCAATTTGGTCCTTCGTATTTGCCAGTATTAAAAATTGGTGTAATTTATGTTTTGAAGCCTTATGCTTGATTATGTATGCATTTTGGCCACTAAGTTTGACTTTGATTTTATTTATGGTTTAGTCCTTTCTATTTTGACCACATTAAGTTATAATTCCTATAATTATTACATAATAGTGTCTGTAATTTTTATTTCATTCTGTTTTAGTACTTGATGTTGCTATATGTGAAATTTGATATTTTTGTTATTAGCTCTCATTTTTTATGTTTATATTCTAGTCCCTTATCTCCAATGTTCTTAAAATTGATCTATTTCGATTTCAGATCCTCAAAATTTTGTTTATATGCAATTTGATCATTATCCTATGCTTGAAAATTTGGATCGTTGTCTGATTAACTCCCTATATTTTTGTATTCCCGTTGTAGACACCCATTTTTATCCAGGTCTACAAAAATATTAATATATTATAATAGTTATTATTATTATTTACTATTGTATTTTTATTAATATTATTTACATCTTACATTTTGTAGGCCTGAAGCTCGAGCCCATCACCCTAAAGCAGCCCAGATATCCAACTCAAATTACAAAAACCCACCCAACTGGAACCTACCCAGATCCAACAAGTTACAAGATAACTCGAACTGGCCCAGAATCTGACCTACTCAGCAAATTCGACCGGCCTAATTAGGGTTTTTAAAACCCTAATCCTAGATAACTAATGTCGCCGCCTGTTGCTTCTGCCGCCGCCGTCAGTTGTTGTTGCCAGCCTGACACCACCGTTCCATAAGCCTCATATGTCAGTCAAAACCATCAAAATCCCAAATCAGATGTATCATATCCTATTTTCTAGATCTAATCATGCTAGCAACCAAAGAGAGATCATTATAAAAAAGAAAGGGATCGAAGGTAGAGGGAGAAGCTTCGTGGGGTTTTAAAAAGAAATCATAACATTCGGTGTTGAAAAAAAAGACAACACAAGAGAAAAAAGGAGAACTGAAACAAAAAACAGTGACACCGAAATAAAAAAAATAGGAACCGAAATAAAAAGAAAAAAAAAGGAAATAGAGAAGGAGAAAGCACATACCGAGGTTCGAAGCAGATCTGGAACACTAAAGGTCATTGGTTGTTTGTTGCTTCGAAAGGTAATACTTTAGATCTGAGATGTTAGGAGTGGTTTTAGGCTAAAAGATACTAGGTTTTGGGTTGAGTGTGAAGTAAAGATCATTTTAGGGTGGTTTGTACCCTCTACCTGCCGTGAGTCGCTGTAAGTTTCGCCGGCGGCGGCCATTGTTTTTTTCTCCGACGAGAAGAGATTGAGAGAGTTTTAACTCTCTCTCTATTTTCTGAGATGAGGGAAAAATGAGGGGATGGGAGAATGAGAGCTCGTTTTGGGCTTATATGAGCTGACCAAAACGACGCAGTTTTTTACCCTCGTTTTTCCATGTTTTAGAGTTAGGGGATAATAGCTTTTTTAGTCCCTCACTTTTTGTAATATTATGATTAAGCCGTGAAATGAAGCCTTATTTTATTTGATTTCGAGCACTTACATTTCAACATTTATATTTAAGTCCCTAGTTCATTTATTTTACCATATTTGTTTATGTTTGACATTGGTCACCATATTTGTAATTATTCCATTTTAGTCACTGATTTAATGTTTTGTATATTTTCCTTGCTATTCGAATATGGCCATGACATTTGTAAATATTTTATTTTAGTCACTGTGTGGTATTTTGTTTAATTACTGTGTGGTCATTTCTATTTATGTTTATTTCATTTTAGTTTTTTATATTATTATGGATTATTTACATTTCTGGTACCTGTATTATTTAACATTTGCAATTTGGGCTCTGGTTTATTTTGTAATTACTATTTAACCCTTTTAGTTTTTGTTAATACCATTTTAGTCCTTAAGTTTCTATTTTTTCTATTTTAGTCTTTTAAATGTCTGTATTTGCTATTTTGGTCCTTAAAGTTTATGTTTTTTTGCTATTTTAGTCTGTTAACTTTCTATTTTTGCTATTTTAGTCATTTAACTTTCTGTTTTAGCTATTTTAGTCCTTTAAGTTTCTGTATTTGTTATTTTGGTCCTTTAACTTTATGTATTTACTATTTAGCCCTTTTAATTTATGTTAATTTTATTTTAGTCCTGTAAATATTTGTATTTTAAAGATTTCATTTTGGTTTGTAATGTTTACTTATTTTTATTTTAGTCATTTATGCATGAATGTATTTTACAAATTATATGGTTATTTGTATTATGTAAATAATGTTTTTAGTTCCATTTAATGTAAACATTTTATTTTGTATTTTAATTACATTTATTTCCATTGCATTTTATTCATGAATGAAATATTCAATTTTTATTTCTAAGAATACGCATACGTAAAATGAGCGTGTAAAGTACCACTTGGTCGAAGTGGTGCGATCCGGTACGACATTTTAGCAACATAGGAACTTGAAATAAATAGAGTTTATTTTACTAATTAATTTGTTTTAATGATGCAATGTGTGTTATTTTAATTAACAATTTATTTCATTTTATGTAAATGTAACTGTTTTTTTAAAATTTATTCGATTCATATTTTTCACAATTTACGATAACATGTAAGCGACACAATACCAATTTTGGACTTTGTGGGGGTGCTCATCTTTCTTTACACGCAACCGACTCCCGGACCTGTTACTTCGAATCTTTGAAATCGCAAACCAAAATTTGTCTTAAAAAATGTTCTCTTAAAATTATTTTTTAAAAGACGTTTTTAGGTATTCGACCTACCTAACCCAAAGATCAATGGCAACTCCCTTTCAATTTAATTCTAATTAATCCAAAATCACAATTTTTTTCAAATTAAAGTCATAATAGTTTTTAAAATAATATTTAATTGGGTTTTCTAAAAAATGGTTATAACACCCGTGTTTTGATCTCGACATTGCTTGTTTGTCGTATATTAGTCTCCAACTTAACTTGTACTATATTTTACTGTAAATATTGTTATGTATGCGATGTTATATTAAATATTTATACGTGTATATTTACATATTTATCTTTTAGTATTGTATATTTATGTACCTTTTTTAATGCTTATTTATTTAAGAATTTGTTAAATGTTATTTATTCAAATACTTTCAAGAGCCTCGATTTGTAGAATGGGCATGGAAAGCATTACTTGATCGAAGTAACGTGATCTGATACGACATTCGAACGAAATGACAACTTGAAATAAATCTAGTTTATTTTATTAATTAAATCATTTTTATGATTCAATCGTTTTATGTAGCAATTTATTTTGTTGAATGCAAATGCCGATTTTTAATTTATATTCGATTCATGTTTTTTTAATAAATGAGGAGGGAATATTCTTTTACTGATAAGAAATATGCGAGATATCTTTTCTGATGGAGGATTGCTAATTTCGAGATTTCTTTCTAAGTTAAAGAATTTTCCCTAATAATATAAATAATTTGGAGCAACTTAATAAATAGATCATATTTTAACTTTATATTCGATTCATGATGTCACCATTACGACAACGTGTAAGCGGTTAAGTACCGATTTTTGGGTGTTGTGGGGTGCTTATCCTTCCCCACGCGTAATCGACTCTTGGACTCATTAAATCAAATTTTTGGTAAACGCATACCAACTTTTTTCTTAAAAACGATTTTTCCTTAAATTGTTTTAAAAACGTTTTTAGGTATTCGACCTACCTAACTCAAAAATCGATGGCGACTCCCTTTCCAATTAATTCAAATCAATTCAAAATCACCAATTTTTCAAATACGGTCATAATTGTTTTTTTAAATCTTAATTGTTTTAAAAAACGGTTATGACATATGGTTATAGGTTTTTTTTTCTCAATTGGGAGATTGCTACGATTACTTAAGGGGATTCAAATGTTTCCGTCTACTTCACTCGTCTCAAGCTTAAGCTTCTTTGGGATGAGTATAGTTTCGTGGTTCCGTTTTCTGCCTGTGAATGTGAAGCATCTCAGTCGAACTTGCTTCATTTTGTTCAGTAGAAGCTGTTTCAATTCATGATGGGGTTGAATGAAACCTACTCAGTCATTCGCAGTCAAATTCTTCTTATAAAACCCCTCCCTTTCGTGAATCAAGCCTATTCTATGATAGTTCAAAAAGAATCACAACGAGTGCATCTTTCTGGAGTGTCCATCTCTGATGTAACTGTTATGTTTTCAAATAGTTCTGGGGTTCATAATCGCCGGAGGAACAGTGTTGTTTGTGAACACTGTAAGCTTAAGGGCTATAACAAGGAGTCGTGCTATCGACTTATTGGCTTTCTCGTGGACTTCAAATTCACGAGGAAGAACAGGGGAGCTCAGGTAGCTATGATAGTTAATCCTGAAAATGTTGATGATGTTTTTCAGGAGTCCAAATTCAACACCAGTCTTCCTGCTCCTATTTATGATTCTGACAGCATCAGTGGTGTTCCTACTTCTGTTTTCTCTCAAGAACAGTATAACCAGATACTAAGTCTTTTGAGCAAGGCTCCTTCACTGGATTCCGCTGCGAATCTTGCAAGTATAGTTTCTTATAGTTTACCTACGCATACTGATACTTTGTCTTGGGTCCTAGATACAGGTGCAATAGATAACATTTTATCCGACTTTCAAAGCATGGTAGATCTTGTTCCATGTGCTTAATCTCGATTTGTTCACTTGCCAAATGGTAGAAAATATTCTATCACATACACTGGTTCCCATAACCTTAGCCCTCACCACAAAATTTCCAATGTTTTATATGTCCCGAACTGTACTCATAACCGTTCGTCCATTTCTAAGCTTACAAAGAAATTAAATTGTTCCATTGTTTTTACCCTGATTTCTTTATTTTACAGGGACTCTCAACTAGGCAGATGATGAGAATTGGTAAAAAAAACTAGAGGGCTATATTTTTTTGAGTCTTCCAAAAAGGTTACAACCATACAAACTTCTGATTAGTGTGTTCATTTGTCGTTGGCATCAAATATTGATTATGTTTCTTTTCCTTTGATTAATAAAACTAATGTTTGGCATGCTCGATTGGGACATTCATCACTTTCCAAATTACATAAAATGCCTATGCTTAAAAATCTTGCTCTTAATATTGATACAATTCATAAGTGTTTTATTTGTCCTAAAGGAGAATAGACTAGGCTTTCTTTTCTTTTAAGTGCCACTAGGTCTGCCAAACCTTATGAGTTGATCACATAGATCTTTGGGGTCCATATAGGATTTCAACACACAGTGATCATCGTTTATTCCTTAACATTGTTGATGACTGTACTAGAATGAGTTGGGTATTCCTATTGAGGCTTAAGAGTGATGCCATCTTGTTCCTTAAGAAGTTTCTTATTTTTGTTAAAACCTTGTTTTCTTCTACTGTTAAAACTATAAGAAGTGATAATTGTTGCGGAAGACGACTATCGGATAGAGCAAAATCGCAACTGATAATTTGAGAAAATAAAAATGAAGATAAAAGAGACACAAAATTTACGTGGAAAACCCCTAAAAATTTAGGGTAAAAACCACGGGCAACGGTAGAAGAATTTCACTATGAGAAAATAGGAATTACAACCTCTCTAGATCTACCAAGGAGAACACAATGATAATTCTCTCTCGATAAAAAAAGGAGAAAACAACTCTAAAGAAACTCTATAAATTCTCTAGTATTGGAAGAAAGCTATAATGTTTTGGGATGATCTTGAAGCTAAATGAGCTAGGGTATTTATAGTTGAAACTTAAGGACTAATCTTATAAATACCCTAAATTACAATGACTAAAATTAATTATCCCATTACCCAATTTCAACAAAAATTAGGTGCCTAATTTTTGACTTTGACAAAGCACCATTTGGTGCCTAATTTGGTGCCTAAATTATTTGACTTTTAACAATCTCCCACTTGAAGATTTGATTGGAATAATCATATCTTCATACCATTCTTTCTACCCTGTACCTTCATGTTGCTTACGTTTCTGAAAGGCCACAGGAGGATCGACACCAGGTAAATTTATCAGCATTGATTGCCTTCGTCATGAAATCTGCTATGTTGTCTTTGGCATGGATCTTCTGCATATCTACTGTTCCTTCTTCCACCTTTTTAAGAACGAAATGGTACTGAACTCGTATGTGCTTTGTCCTTGAATGAAATGTTGGATTCCTTGCTAGATGCAAGGCGCTTTGACTGTCACAAAACAGAGAGACATACTCTTGATTGTGCCCAAACTCCTCCAATAGCATCTTCAACCAAATTGCTTCTTTACTGGCTTGTGTAGCTGCTACATATTCTGCCTCTGTTGTGGACGTAGCCACAACTGACTGCAATTTTGAAACCCAGCTTACAGCTCCACCAGCAATTTTGAACACATATCATGTAGTAGATTTGCTTTTATCCAAATCCCCTGCATAGTCAGAATCTGGATTCGCCATGTACCGACTAACCACTCCCACTGCTTGTGCAATGTCTGGTCTTGTGCATATCATAGCGAACATTAAACTTCCTACTGCTGATGCATACGGTACTCGAGACATCTCCATCCTCTCTTCTTCACTGCTAGGACTCATACTGGAGGATAATTTGAAGTTAATAGGAAGAGGGGTAGAAATTGGCTTACAATCTTGCATGCTAAATCGTGACAAGATTTTCTTCAAGTAATTCTTTTGTGAAAGCCAAATCTTCCTATTACTTATGTCTCAGTGAATTTGCATCCCTAGAATCTTGTTTGCTGATCCCAAGTCCTTCATTTCAAATTCCCTAGACAGTTGTGCCTTCATTTCTTCAATATGATCTTTGTTGGGTCCTACAACCAACATGTCATCCACATACAACAGCAATATAACAAAATCGTTATCACCAGACCTCTTGAAATAAGCACAAGGGTCTGCATTAAGTCTGTTGTATCCAAGGCACATAATGAAGGAATCAAATCTCTTATACCAACACCTCGGCGCCTGCTTTAGACCGTACAGAGATTTGTTCAACCTGCAAACCAAGTTCTTCTTTTCGTCTTCTTCAAAACCTTCAGGCTAGAGCATATAAATCTCTTCTTCAAGATTTCCATGAAGAAAAGCTGTTTTAACATCTAGCTGTTCCAAATGTAAATTCAATATAGCACACATTGCCAAGACTACTCGAACTGTTGTTAGTCGAACCACAGGAGAAAAAATTTCATTGAAATCAGTACCTTCTTTCTGAGCATATCCTTTGACCACCAGTCTTGCACGATACCTCTCCACTTGATCGTCACCATTTCGCTTGATTTTGAAAACCCATTTGTTACCAATTGGCTTCCTTCCTTGTGGTAGTGGCACAAGGTCCCATGTATTATTTTTATGAAGGGCTTCAATTTCTTCTTACATCGCCATCATCCACAGTGAAGCATCTGAGCTGTTTATTGCCTCCTGGTATGTTGATGGCTCACCGTCCTCTGTTAAAAGGCAGTATGTAATATTACCTTCTATAACATAATCTGAGTGTCAATTGGGACGTCTTCTCACACGATCTGATTGACGAGTTGTTGGAGCTTCAGAACTCTCTGGTTCTTGTTCATCATGTGTTGGTTCTGCTTCAGAAGAATCTCCTTCTTCAAACTCTTTTTCCACATGTATCTGAGTAGTCTCTGACTTTTCAGCGCTATCATCGTCTTCTTTTCTTTGTAGTTTATCTTCTACAAAGATAACATCTCTACTGATGATCACTTTGCGGGCAGTGGGATCCCACAAGCGATACCCCTTTACTCCATCAGCATACCCCAAGAATTTGCATTTCCTGGATTTTGGATCCATCTTTGAAATTTCTTGGGAGTTGTACATCACGTACACAACACTTCCAAATACATGAAGGTTTGAACAATCAGCTGGTTTACCAGTCCACATCTCCATTGGTGTCTTCAGCTCTATTGCAGTTGATGGAGCTCGATTCACCAAATAACAGGCGGTATTGACTGCTTCTACCCAGAATGATTTTTCTAGGCCTACATCCCTCAACATTGCTCTTGTTCTTTCTAACAAAGTTCTGTTCATCCTCTCTGCCACTCCATTTTGTTGAGGAGTGTTCACCACTGTGAACTGTCTTTTTATGCCTTCTTTCTTGCAAAAGTCATCAAATTCTTCGCTTGTGTATTCTCCTCCATTATCTGTTCTGAAACACTTGATCTTATTTCCAGAATCAAGTTCCACCCGTGCTTTGAAGTTTTTGAAAGTTGAAAACACGTATGACTTCTTCTTAATAGGGTGCACCCAACATCTCCTGGAGTAGTCATCAATAAATGAGACAAAGTATTTTGCTCCGCCTAGGGATGTAACTGGTGCTTGCCATACGTCAGAGTGAACCAGTTCTAGAACACTTTTGCCTCTAGAATTTGATGTGTTGAATTTCAACCGGTGTTGCTTACTTTTTATGCAATGCTCACACAAAGGAAGTGATACCTTTGTTAAGCCTGAAAGTAGCTTTTGCTCCACAAGGACTTTCATTCATTGTTCTGACATGTGTCCAAGTTTCTGATGCCATAGCATTGTCGAATCTGAACTACATGAGGCAACAGAGGCTTCTGCTTCTACCAAAGTCTCTCCCTTCAGCATGTACAAGTTTGCAACTATTTTTTCACCTTTCAGTACCACAAGCGCTCCACGGAACACTTTCATGATTCTTTTCCGTGTTTCAATCTTGTTTGCATTATTATCCAACAATCCGTAGGATAATAAATTTTTCTTCAGGCCTTTCACGTGCTGCACATCTCGAACAACTTTAATTGTTCCGTCATACATCTTTAATTTGATGGTTACCACGCCAACGATCTCTAAGGCATGATCATTGCAACTATAAATAGATCCTCCTGAGACAGGTTCATAATGATGGAACCATTCTCTTCTTGAGGTCATGTGATATGTTGCTCCCGAATCAATGAGCCATATATCTGCAAATCGTTTTCTTCCTTCCACGGTGGTTGATGTTTCACAGCATAGAGCATCTCCATCATCTGAAGTGTTTGCGGTATTGCCTTGTGGATTGGAGTTTTTATTTAGACTCCAACAATCCTTCTTCAAATGACCCTTCTTTCCACAGTTGTAACACTTTAAATTCTTCTTGCTCCTCGACTTCGATCTACCATGTTTGTGACTGCTGCTTTGGCCACGTTCTGTTGATCTCCCTCTCATCGTTGTCAACGCTTCTGCTTGTTGCAGATTTCCTTGTCTGTCTTCCTTGTTCTTGAGCCGATTTTCTTCTTGTAGAACAGCAGCTGCAACATCATCAAAGACTAGACTAGTGACATTACTGTTTGTCAAGTTGATGATGAGTTGATCATACGAATCCGGTATACTTTGAAGTAGAAGTTCAACACGTTCTTGTTCTCGGAGAGTGTACAATTTCCTCTTAAGGAAAATTTTATTGTGCAGCGATGTGGCCTCGTACAATTTGGTAAGATGATCCCATATCTCCTTAGCTGTCTTCTTCTCCTCGATGCTTGACAATACTTCATCTGCTAATGCTAGATGAAAGTTTGCCATAGCATTCCTGTCCATCTCGTTCCATTTGATGTCATCTACGAAATCCACCGGCCTTTCATTGATAGTCGCTAGAAACCCGTCTTTCCTTAGGATGGCCTTCATCTTCAATTTCCACAATAAGAAATTTCTCCCATTGAATTTTTCAATATCAAATTTCGTTGCCATAGCTTCTTTTACGGATAGCTCCCACTATGTCACTATCGTGAATAGTTCTCTGGAACCTTCAAAGAATGGGTAATAACTTCTTATTTTCTTATGTTGGAGGATCCACTTTTTGATGGCAACCACAAAGACAATAAGCAGATATTACACACTCTAATCTAGCTCTGATACCAATTGTTGCGGAAGACGACTATCGGATATAGCAAAATCATAACTGATAATTTGAGAAAATAAAAATGAAGATAAAAGAGACACAAAATTTACGTGGAAAACCCCTAAAAATTTAGGGTAAAAACCACGGGTAACGGTAAAAGAATTTCACTATAAGAAAATAGGAATTACAACCTCTCTCGATCTACCAAGGAGAACACAATGATAATTCTCTCTCGATAAAAAAAGGAGAAAACAACTATAAAGAAACTCTCTAAATTCTCTAGTATTGGAAGAAAGCTAGAATGTTTTGGGATGATTTTGAAGCTAAATGAGCTAGGGTATTTATAGTTGAAACTTAAGGACTAATCTTATAAATACCCTAAATTACAATGACTAAAATTAATTATCTCATTACCCAATTTCAACAAAAATTAGGTGCCTAATTTTTGACTTTGACAAAGCACCATTTGGTGCCTAATTTGGTGCCTAAATTATTTGACTTTTAACAATAATGGCTTTGAGTTTTCCAGCTCTGAGTTCTGAATTTTTTTCCTCTCTTGATATTTTACACAAAAATTCTTGTGTACACACTCCTCAGCAGAATAAGGTAGCAAAGAGAAAACACATATATATTCTTAAGGTAGCATTAAGGTTTCAATCCAGTGTTACCATTAAGTTCTGGGGGGAATGTGTTCTTACTACATGTTTTTTTGATAAATAAACTTCCTTCATTCATTCTTAATTGACAAACACCTTTTTGCTTGTCTTTATGGAAAATATCTGGTTTTGTCTCATTTTAAGGTGTTTGTCTATGCTACACAACTCAACCCAATTATCGATATAAATTTGCCTCTAAAGCCATTCCCTCTATCCTTATGGGGTATTCTTTGTAACATCCGCAATATCGGGTTAGTGACTAAATTGAAAAGTTTCAGAATTTGGTGATCAATTTAGGAAAAATTGAAAAGTTTAGGGATTTAAAGTGTAATATTTTGATAGTGGATTAAATGGTAATTATGGAAGAATTGAAAGGGTATTATGGTCTTTTTATGTAAAAGATATTTATCTTTTATTTAAAGATAGAAGCTTATGGGTGAGGAAGTATCTGGAAAGCTTCATTCTTCTTCCCGTTGGTTTACTTCATAAGGGTGAGTTTAATTTCAGCTTCTTAATTCCTGAATTATAAATTAGTTTTGATTCTTTGGTTATTAAATAAGCTTAAGGAAAGCTTATATGGGATTTAAACAATAAGATAAAGGAATTAAGAAGGAATTTGTAATAAGAGTTTTAAGATGAAATTTTAATATGGTATGGTTGTTGAAGTTTTATGAATGAATTTGACTTGTTATCAATCTAATTAAGAAGTATGAAGTGTTAGAATTGGAATTAGAACACATTGAAAATTTAGTGTGATTCTTGAATGCCATGTAAATGATGGAATTTTGGGTTTAAAGAAGTGATTATGGAATAGAAATGAGTTTAAATATGTGTATGGAATTTAAGAATATTAAAGGAAGTAAAATATGAAGGTTTAAGCTGAAATGAAGTGAATTTCGAGCTCAAAAATATGATTTCTGGGCAAGGGGAATCGGTACCCATTCAAGGGGAACCGATACCCCTTCAAACGAACAAAATTTCCAGAATGTCATGAGGGAATCGATACCCCCATAGTAGGGAACCGATTCCCCCTAAAGGAAAATTGTAAATATTGGTTTAATAAGTTCGTTTAAGTTGCTAATATCAAATTACAAGGTGTAGGTATCTAATAATTGTCTTAAAATGTATAATTATGTAGATTCAGAGCCTAAACGAGTTCCGGAATCATTGACAAGTAAGATCGATAAAAAGGGAAGATAAGAGATTGGAATGGACTAGTGAGGCCATGTGAGTGCATATTAGTATTATATGATGTTAAATGGAAATAAGACTTGCAACAAGTCTATTTCCATAGTAAAATGCATGAATTTATAAATAGAAGTATATACGTGTATGATTTATATGTGTTGACATGTTATTGTATATATGTATTATATGGTTGATGTGAATGTGTGATATGTTATGATGATATAAGAATCCATTATAAGATATATGATATGAAAATATGATAGTGAGCTATGTGAAAGAACTATGAGATCAATGATTACACGTACATGTGATACGTGACTGAAAGGAAAAGATATGTGTTTATAAGAGAAAGAATATGAATAAGTAATGTGAACTGTTATAAATGATAATGCCCATGTTATGTGATATGAGAGCTAGGGGTATAGTTGGCATGCCAAGGGTCGAGGGTTTACCTATGTTCTTCGGGACATATGGACTATTTACCTATGTTCTTCGGGACATATGGACTGTTTACCTATGTTCTTCGGGACATATGGACTGATTACCTAGGTTCTTCGGAATCTATGGACTGGTCCTTCGGGACATTGATCGAGTTGTGGTGACAGCATATGTGTGCACAACCTCAATGTACTCACATACCTTAAGTTCTCACTAGTGTGCATGGGCTAATAAAGTGATTAAACAAGCATACTGAAGGTGATATGTATGCGATGGGTTTATAAATGGTTATCAAAGGTAAGTGGTTTGAAATGTGTTACATGAACCATATGATGTTATGTGTATTTCTTAATGATAATGATGGTATATGTTTATGTATGCTTTATGTTATATGAAATATTATATGTTTTATATGCCTCACTAAGTCAACGACTTAGCGTGTGATTGTTTCACACGTAGGTTTCAAGAAGAGTAAAGAGTAATGCGGGGCAAGACAGGTCAGTTATCCTTACCAAATGTCAGATCAGAAAATATATGTACTGTATATAGAGTGTAGTTGGCATGTAGTCTAAAGATATAAATTGTATGAACTCTGATATATATTTTATAAATGTTTTGAATAAGTTAAATGTTATCAAAGTTTTTAAATTACTCACTATTTTATACAAATAAATGTTTGAAAATGTCAATGTGACATCTCGGACTCGTATTCAGGTCGGGTACGGGTTGGGGTGTTACATTTAATGGTATCAGAGCTAAGGTTTAGCCGATTCTCGGCATAAAACGAAGTCCAAAGTGTAATAAAATGTGTACATGCCAACATAGAGTGAAAAAAAATTTCTGATCTGATAGGGTAAGGAGTGTGATGTCTTGTTAATAGAGTTAAATTGTTATGTTATATAAGATAAGTGAATACTGAGAATGATTTATGAAATTTATATATATGTTTATATGATATGATGGATGATATGTGAACATATGCAATTGACATATGTTACACAATATGAATTGGATGAGCATATGCACACGTGATATCTGATAGAAGAAATTATATGAGCACATGAAAATATGAGAGTTTCCAAAGTGAAATACAAGACGATAGACCTGAAGGTAATAGCATTCACCTGCCCTGGCCAGGCAGGGAGAAGAGCGAAAACCTCAGGGAATGTCTGTATAAGATTAGAGGATGATTCATGATGTTGAATGATATTCCGATATGTTTTTAATTGTATACTTCGTTAACTCATAGAATGAATGTATCAAAATAGTTAAAAGAGTTATGAGCACCCGATCTCAAGGGTGAATTTGAGGAAGGCTCTGTTGTTACAGACCTTTGGGTATATGATATGAAGATAATGCTAGAAGATGTTCATTTCTCCATAGTGGAGAAATTAAATTGAGAAGTTTGTTATTATGTGGATAAGATGGAATATGATGAACGAGTGTCACCATAAGGATGTTAAAAGATCAAGTGATGAGGTTATTGTTTGTAAAAGAGTTTGTATTCTAGATGGAAATAGTTAGCATTGGCTAACAAGAGTATGTGATGAATATGTAATGGAATTATAATATATTGACAGGTTATGATAACCAAATATGAAGAGGATTTGGATACAGTTGTATAGTTTGATCATTGTAAGGTGTTGTGGTGAAGAAGATAAAGATTTGTATGTTTGAAGGAAATACAAGTACAATAGATGATAAGAATGAGGTTCTGTACAAGTAAGGTTGATTATCAAAGTTATGAAAAGATATAGTTTAGTTATGTTATAAGAAGATTTTGATAATGAAAGGATTAAAAATGATAAATGATTATAAGGAAGTGCAGATTATAAGTTTGATTAGAAGTAAGAAAAGTATGTAAGGTTATATGAAGAGATTATGTGTATCGTAATACAGACAAGGATGAAAGATTGAGCAAAAGTTTGGATTGTGGTGAATTAATTAGGAAATGAGGAAAGAAATCAA
Source organism: Hibiscus syriacus (assembly GCF_006381635.1). Taxonomy (NCBI): domain Eukaryota; kingdom Viridiplantae; phylum Streptophyta; class Magnoliopsida; order Malvales; family Malvaceae; genus Hibiscus; species Hibiscus syriacus. Next base: position 327,231 of record NW_024062072.1, on the reverse strand, counting down.
TTGATTGATTTTTGATTTGAGTGATAAGAATTGATGTTACTGTCTACAGGATAAGTAACATTATATGAATGAAATCAGAGTTATGAATTTAAAACAAAGGGATAGTATTGTGTATAAGAAAGAGTGTGGAGATGATAAGGATTTGTACTTTAGAATGAAAGAGTTAGCGTTGACTAACAAGATTTTGTGATGAAATTGTATTAGATATAGTTGTATATTTTGATTACGTAAATGTGATATAGTGAATGAAGTGAGGATTCGTATGGAAGTGTAAATGATAAGTTCGATATAGAAACACGAAAAGTGTGCAAGGTGATGTGAAAATATTGTTTGACTCCTTAAAAGTATATGTTTAATCACAATTGAAGAAGATTTAAAGTTGAGTTTTGGTCAAATGATGACGAAATACAAGTTTGGTATGGTTATAAGGTAATTAGAGAGTTATGAAGAAATAGATGGATTTATGATATAGAGTGATGAGATGGATGTTACTATCAACGTGATGAGTGACATTATATGGAATTTTAGAAAGGTCAAAGGAAAAATGCATAATCGAATGAGAGAAAAGACAACAATGGATTGGTATTACTGGTTATTGTTTATATGATAAGCAACAGAAGATGAATGTATAAACGAAAAAGATAGTTGGAAAACTAAAGGATTGAAAAGTAAGTTTCTGATGATGACAAGAAAGAATAAGTCAGGGAAGCAACATAAGAACATTAGAATATATGTTCTTATTAAGATGTTCAGTGAAAATTCGAGGGCGAATTTTCTTAAAAGGAGGGGAGATTTGTAACATCCGCAATATCGGGTTAGTGACTAAATTGAAAAGTTTCAGAATTTGGTGATCAATTTAGGAAAAATTGAAAAGTTTAGGGATTTAAAGTGTAATATTTTGATAGTGGATTAAATGGTAATTATGGAAGAATTGAAAGGGTATTATGGTCTTTTTATGTAAAAGATATTTATCTTTTATTTAAAGAGAGAAGCTTATGGGTGAGGAAGTATCTGGAAAGCTTCATTCTTCTTCTTTCTTCTTCCCGTTGGTTTACTTCATAAGGGTGAGTTTAATTTCAGCTTCTTAATTCCTGAATTATAAATTAGTTTTGATTCTTTGGGTATTAAATAAGCTTAAGGAAAGCTTATATGGGATTTAAACAATAAGATAAAGGAATTAAGAAGGAATTTGTAATATGAGTTTTAAGATGAAATTTTAATATGGTATGGTTGTTGAAGTTTTATAAATGAATTTGACTTGTCATCAATCTAATTAAGAAGTATGAAGTGTTAGAATTGGAATTAGAACACATTAAAAATTTAGTGTGATTCTTGAATGCTATGTAAATGATGGAATTTTGGGTTTAAAGAAGTGATTATGGAATAGAAATGAGTTTAAATATGTGTATGGAAGTTAGGAATATTAAAGGAAGTAAAATATGAAGGTTTAAGCTGAAATGAAGTGAATTTCGAGCTCAAAAATATGATTTCTGGGCAAGGGGAATCGGTACCCATTCAAGGGGAACCGATACCCCTTCAAACGAACAAAATTTCCAGAATGTCATGATGGAATCGATACCCCCATAGTAGGGAACCGATTCCCCCTAAAGGAAAATTGTAAATATTGGTTTAATAAGTTCGTTTAAGTTGTTAGTATCAAATTACAAGGTGTAGGTATCTAATAATTGTCTTAAAATGTATAATTATGTAGATTCAGAGCCTAAACGAGTTCCGGAATCATTGACAAGTAAGATCGATAAAAAGGGAAGATAAGAGATTGGAATGGACTAGTGAGGCCAGGTGAGTGCATATTAGTATTATATGATGTTAAATGGAAATAAGACTTGCAACAAGTCTATTTCCATAGTAAAATGCATGAATTTATAAATAGAAGTATATACATGTATGATTTATATGTGTTGACATGTTATTGTATATATGTATTATATGGTTGATGTGAATGTGTGATATGTTATGATGATATAAGAATCCATTATAAGATATATGATATGAAAATATGATAGTGAGCTATGTGAAAGAACTATGAGATCAATGATTACACGTACATGTGATACGTGACTGAAAGGAAAATATATGTGTTTATAAGAGAAAGAATATGAATAAGTAATGTGAACTGTTATAAATGATAATGCTCATATTATGTGATATGAGAGCTAGGGGTATAGTTGGCATGCCAAGGGTCGAGGGTTTACCTATGTTCTTCGGGACATATGGACTGTTTACCTATGTTCTTCGGGACATATAGACTGTTTACCTATGTTCTTCGGGACATATGGACTGATTACCTAGGTTCTTCGGAATCTATGGACTGGTCCTTCGGGACATTGATCGAGCTGTGGTGATAGCATATGTGTGCACAACCTCAATGTACTCACATACCTTAAGTTCTCACTAGTGTACATGGGCTAATAAAGTGATTAAACAAGCATACTGAAGGTGATATGTATACGATGGGTTTATAAATGGTTATCAAAGGTAAGTGGTTTGAAATGTGTTACATGAACCATATGATGTTATGTGTATTTCTTAATGATAATGATGGTATATGTTTATGTATGCTTTATGTTATATGAAATATTATATGTTTTATATGCCTCACTAAGTCAACGACTTAGCGTGTGATTGTTTCACACGTAGGTTTCGAGAAGAGTAAAGAGTAATGCGGGGCAAGACAGGTCAGTTCTCCTTACCAAATGTCAGATCAGAAAATATATGTACTGTATATAGAGTGTAGTTGGCATGTAGTCTAAAGATATAAATTGTATGAACTCTGATATATATTTTGTAAATGTTTTGAATAAGTTAAATGTTATCAAAGTTTTTAAATTACTCACTATTTTATACAAATAAATGTTTGAAAATGTCAATGTGACATCTCGGACTCGTATTCAGGTCGGGTACGGGTTGGGGTGTTACATTCTTTCACTCAAAAAGGTTATCTCTTATTTGATTTAGCTTCTAAAAAATTCTTTTTTAATAGGGATGTTATCTTTCATGAAGATATTTTCCCATTTCAATTTCCTGTTGATAATTCTTCTAGAATTTTCCCCTCTTTTTCTGACATTTCAGATTCAGATTTTTTGCATATTGCACAATCATTACCAGTTCAACATTCTTCTTCACCGTCTACTTCAATTCAAAATTCTGCTCCGTCTTCCTCTGTTAATTATTCTACTTCAACAGGTACCCTTGGTCCATCCCATAGTGAGTCTTTAATGGTTCCCCGTAGGTCTTCCCAAGTTGCTAAATCTCTTGCCTGATTAAGTGAAGTATCCCATCAAAAATAAATTTCCTATATGCATTTGCCTCCTAAAACACAATGTTTCCTTACTGCCACGTATCATTTTGTTGGACCTACTTCCTACCAAGAAGCCATTTAAAATTCCCTTTGGGTTAAGGCCATGGAAGAGGAAATTTAGGCTTCGGAGTCAAATAAAATGTAGACTCTTGTACCTTTACCTTCTAGAAAAAAGACGATTGGTTGTAAGTGGGTTTACAAAGTCAAATACAAGGCTTCAAGGGAAGTTGAGTGATTCAAGGCCAGGATGGTGGCTAAAAGGTACAAACAGCGCGAGGGTGTAGATTATGTAGAAACATTTTCTCCTGTGGCGAAGATGGGTATTGTTCGACTTGTTTTGGCATTGGCTTCCATGTTTGACTAGCGTTTGTTACAAATAGACGTTTATAATGCCGTCTAGTAGGGGTTTATTAGAAGAAGTTTACATGTACCTGCCATATGGTTTTTGCAGTTAGGGGAGCATCAAGTGTGTCAACAGCAAAAATCGTTATACGGTTTGAAACAAGCCTCGAGACAGTAGAACTTGAAGTTAACTGAGGCTCTCGTGACTGTTGGATATGTGCATAGTAAAAACGATTACTCACTGTTCACCAAGAAGAAAGATGAATGAATTGTGATAATGCTTGTTTATGTAGATGACCTCTTAATTACTGGAAGTAGTGAGGCCATGATTGAAGAATTGAAGTTATTTTTACACCAGAAATTTAGAATGAAGGATTTTGGAAAATTAAAATTCTTTCTTGGATTGGAAATTTTAGGATCAAGTGAAGAAATTTTAATTAACCAACGCAGATATGCTCTTGAACTTATTGAAAGTGAGGGTTTGAGTGGAGCCAAGACAACATCAACTCCCCTTGAGTAGAATTGTAGACTTACCTCAGTAGAATATGATGAAGGGGCACAACAAAATGGTGATGATAAGTTGCTTCTTGACAGGGAATTGTTTCAGAGGCTTATTGGGAGGCTTATCTATTTGATGCATACTCGACCATATATAACTTAGTTCATCATCTGAGTCACTTTATGCAGCAGCCAAAGAGGACTCATCTAAAAGTAGCACTTAGGGTTGTGAGATACATAAAGAAACCAGGGCAAAGGATTTTAATGGACAAAATGAGTAATTGTAAATTACTTGCATACTGTGATTCAGACTGGGCGTCTTGTCCAATAACAAGAAAGTCTGTAACAAGTTTTTGAGTCAAGATTGAGAATTCTCTGATTTCTTGGAAGTCGAAGAAACAAAACATTGTTACAAGGTCTTCTACGGAGGCAGAATATCGAAGCATGGCAGTTACCACAACTGAAATAATTTGGTTGAAAGGTCTCCTAGCAGAATTGGGATTTGTTGATAAATGACCAGTCTCGTTATTTTGTGGCAGCAAAGTTGCCTTGTAGATAGCAGCCAACACTATTTTTCATGAGTATACCAAACATATAGAAATAGATTGCCACTTAAGTTGGGAGAAGATTCAAGCTAGACTGATTAAAACAACACATATTTCTTCAACTGAGCAGTTAGCAGATGTCTTAACCAAGCCGTTGAGTGTAAACCATCATGTTTATTTGATTTCTAAGTTGGGGTCAAAGATGTTTTTCACCCTCCAACTTGAGGGGGAGTTTTAGAACTGTAATATGCCAAAATTTAGACTAGTGTCTAGAATATAATTTATAAAAGTTCAGGGAGTAAAAATATAATTTTCGAAGGTTAAATATTTGGACTGTAATTGAGCACTCCAGCCCAAGAATAGAATTTTAGTGGGTTTAATTTTGATTTAAAGTTGGTATAAAAGTTTATTTAGTGATAGAGTCCGATAAAATATTCATATAATCAGATCGAATCGGAAGCTTACAAAAATTTGAAGGAAGGAAGGAAGTTTGAGGTTAGAAAAATTATATTGATATTTTTAATTAGTATAATTTGATGTGAATTAGTGGAATTTGGAGGAATTTCCATGTTAAAGTATAATAGTGAAATTTAGTGACTAAATTAAATTTTTGAAAAATTGGAAGAGTGAATATGGAAATTGATAAATGAGGTTGTTATATTTATTTAAGGATATTAAAATGGAGATAAAAGGATGGAATATATTGGTTGACTTTTAATTATATTGGTTGACTTTTAAAAGAAACAAATTTTTATCGATTTTTGAACAAAAATTTATTTTGTATGACTGATGTTTCATCTTTGACTCGTATACGGATACATATATGAGTTAAGGGAGTTACAAGAACAATAGTTGTTAGTTAGTTAGTTTTTCTGTTTAGAATTTGTTAGTGAGTTAGTTGAGGAGAATTTATATACAAGTACACTATTTGTAAAGTTAATTTTCTGATGGAATATATTGAATTAAATATTTCTACTAGTACTATGCACGCCAAATAATCGTTTATGATTGTGGTGTTAAACATGTGTGAAATAGTGTTAAATGATCCTACACTACTCTTATAAGTCTTAGAAATCAAGTAAAGCCTTAAAACAAGTATTTAGAGGGATGTTGTATGTGATTTTCGAGTTTAAAATTGCTAATTATGGGTTTTGATGTTGATATTATTATTATTATTATTTTGAACAATTCCTACTTAGGAAAAAGAGGAAAGGAGAATTTTACTCCAAATGAGTATTGAACCACAACCTAGGGAAAGGGATGTGTCAACCGAGAGCTTTTAACCTCATACTCTAGAGATTATTCATTTTATATTATTCTTATGGTATCGATATCGAATGAAATTATTTTAAAAATCTAGGTAAAATATGAAGGGAATATCGATACTCATTCTTGAGTTACCGATATTGACCCATCGATATTGGATGATGACATGTTTTACTATCTTATTGGATGATAAAATTTATTGGATTGTTTTGAATTAAAATTAAGATTAAATTGCTATAATGTATAAATAATGAAGATCAAATGTGTTATTATTCGGATTGGGACCAAAATGATAAAATGTATAAATCATAAGGATCAAATATTTCATTGCACAAATTTACTTAACTATCACGTCAATAATTTCGTTTAGAATTAACGATGGATGGTTCGATCAAAAACAAATTGAAAATTTAGTGAGTCATTGGAAAGGTCAAATAGAATTGAACCCATAGTTTAGTGACCTTGAAATTAGTTTACCCAAAAATAAAATAGGACTAAAATAGATTTTACTTCGAAAGAATCCCTGTATGTATACACAGTGAAACGACAGCGCTTTCACAAAAGTAAACAGAAAAATATCAATTGGGTCCCTGTGTGTACGCATATCATTTCGATTCTCGTGTACCGAAAATTCTGGATGTTTTTAAATTACTTATTCAATTTTTACAGTACTTCTGGATCTGATTTCAACAGAATCATTCTTAACATGATCCTGCTCACTAGGGTTATAAAAAGTTGACTTGAACTGTAAAATTGACTGAAATTGATTCGAGTTAAAATTATTTTTGACTTGCACTGAGGCGATCCGAAACCGACTCGAGTCGGAACTGGTGTTGACTTGAACCCGATTTGGACATGGAAATTGTGGATCCGAACCCGACTTGCATCCGACCTGAAAACGACCTGAACCCGAATTGAACCGAAAATATGATACCTGAACCCGAAATGCATCCGACTAATATGAACCTGAACCCGAGATTGACCTGGTAAATAACTGGTATTACCCGACCTGTTTTCAACCTGACATGTTTTCAACCTGGCATGTTTTTAACCTGACCTGTTTTTAACCTAACCTGTAAATGATCCGACTTGTTAATGATCTGATCTGATATTTATCTGACTTATATATTACCATGGAAATCTTATAAATTATCAGTTTTTTTAACTTATGATGTAATTAAAATATTAATATGATTACTTTTTAAATGTTATAATAAAATATTTATTATGATAATTATATTAATAAATAGACCTATTATATAAAATTATTTAAATGTAAATTAGATAAAACATGATTAATAATGTAAAGGAAAATTAATATAGTTTAATTTATATAAATTATATAGTTTAATTTATATAAAAAAAATAATATTAATAATAAAAGTATTTATTATGTAATATATTAATGGTTTACATTAATAATATAAATAATTTTGACAATAAAATAATAATTAATTTGATAATAAATGAATATTAGTATTAAACATGATTAATTCTCTAAAATATAAATATAAACTATACCGTTTAATTTTTGTATAAAAAATTATCTAACAATTATAACATAAATGAAAAACAATATAAATATAAACTATACCGTTTATATAAATTATATACTTTATTAATTTATATAGTTTATGCATAGTGTTTCTATAAATTGCATCGAATTGAAAATTTAAGAAGATATTTACAATTAAACAATGACTAAAATAAAAGAAATTAAAAATCAAATACAAGTGGAAAAATGATGATTGTTGGAGGAGCATGAGCCTAATTAACCCAAAATATATTGTTGGACACTATATTTGGCGCCAACTTCCCAAATTTTTCTATTCCCGCTAAATTTTCCAAATTCCCTCTAAATTCTCAATTTCCCTATATTCTCAAAATTTACTAATTTCTCTCTAAATTCCCAAATAAAATCAAAATTTTTCAAACAAAAATCTTTCTTTTAAAAAGTTTTCTCCCACCACTCACTTTGAATAATATATATATATATAAGTATATATATATATATATATATATATATATATAATTAAACATAAGTGACTAAAATAAAATATTCTAAAATTAACATTAACATTAACATTTAATAATTAGCCTACATGTATTACAAATATATGCATTTAATAAATAAAAAAACAAAAAACCCTAAACTACTCCTAATCATCGATTTTTGTGGTGTGGGAGGGAAAAATTTTGACTTTGGTTTTTGAAAGGAAACAAAACACTAAATGTTGGCCTAACTTTTTAGGTGGTGTGATGTCACTGATCCATGGCTAAAGGTACCAAAAAAATTCCAACCCTTGGATCAAAAGTAGATCCAATGGCCAAGATATTGTCTTCTCCAAGAAGACTCCAAGCTTTATTAACGTCCTATATATAAATTCTAATTATTTTTAATTTTCCCTTCTATCTTTAATGTGCATAATTATTAAATGTTAATGTTAATTTTAGAATATTTTATTTTAGTCACTTATGTTTAATTATATATATATATATATATATATATATATATATATATTTTCAAAGTGAGTTGTGGGAGAAAATTTTTTAAAAGAAAGATTTTTGTGTGAAATTTTTTGATTTTATTTGGAAATTTAGAGGGAAATTAAGAAATTTTGAGAATATAGGGAAATTGAGAATTTAGAGGGAAATTGGGAAACTTAGAGGGAATAGAAAAATTTGGGAAGTTGGCGTCAAATATAGTGTCCAACAAGATATTTGGGTTAATTAGGCTCATGCTCCTCCAATAATCATCATTTTTGCACTTGTATATGATTTTTAATTTATTTCATTTTAGTCATGCTTTAATTGTAAATATCTTCTTAAATTTTCAATTCGATGCAAGTTATAGAAACACTATGCATAAACTATATAAAGCAATAAAGTATATAATTTATATAAACCTTAAACCCTAAACCCTAAATACTAAACCATAAACCTTAAACATAAACCCTAATGTATGTATAAACCATGGTATATATAAACTATATATATATATACCTATATATATATATATATATATAAACTATATAAAGTAAATTACTTATATAGTGTTGAGTTAATCGATTGACGGAAATGGCCAAGAGGGGGGGTGAATTGGCAATTAAAATTTTGTGGAAGCTTTTGCAGAAAATTGAAAGTATTTGCACAACGATTTAGAGTGGTTCGACTTTCTCAACCAAAGTCTACGTCCACTACCTTAGCTATCCACACTAAGGATTTTCCAACAAATTCACTAATTTGTTCTTTCTTTTGAGGACAAAGAGTAACCTTATAACTCCCTCAAGAATTATACCCCAAATTCTTGAGCACACTCTTTTTCAAAGAGAAATACACAAATTTGCAAACTTACAAGGAAAACCTCACAAGGTAAGATGTTTGCACAATTCTAGAACAAGAAAAGAACACTCACAAATAATTACAAATGAGAACAAATGGTGTTCTTGAAAGCAAAATGAATATTGAAAGGAAAATTAGCTTGATTTGCACAAACTTGGTGTTTGATGCTTTCTCTCTTGTTTCTCTATAATTTCTTATTGATCAAAGGCTTCAGAACTTGTTTAAATACACCTTGAATCACTTCTGAACGTTGGGGATGATTAGTGGAGATAATAGAGTCGTTTAAGTGTGAAATCATTTAATAAAACAACTTGGAGTGTGGGGGGAATCGGTACCCCTCACGGGGAATCGGTTCCCTAAGTGTAAAATTTAAATATTTCGACCGTTGAACAGTGGGGGGAATCGGTACCCCTGGGGGGGAATCGGTTCCCTCCGAGCATACTAGAATTCTCGGAGCCAAACCATTTAGGGGGGAATCGGTACCCCTTGGGGGGAATCGGTTCCCTCTGGACAAACTGTAATTTTTGGCTTTGAAACAATTTGAAATACTTTGTAAAATTGTTTTAAAATTATTTTAACATTAAAACATAATTTTACACTTTAGTAAGGATTTAAAATAAACTTTGAAATACTTTGAGTAATATTTTGATATTCGATTAATATATCGAATGTGCTTAGAAAAATCTTTTTCAAAATTAAAATTCTTTTAATTTAATTTGTTATATCGAAACATCAAAATGTTTTCAACAATCTCTCCCTTTTTGATATAACAAAACATTTTAAGATTTTCTAATTTCAAAATGAATTTTGATTTTGAAAAATACTACTCCCCCTTACTTTAACACTACTCATGTTCAAAAACGCTTTTAAACATTTCTCCTCCTTTTGTTTAAATCAAAAAGACTTGTAAAAGTTTTTTTTAAACAAGGTTTTGAAATCATTTAGCCAATTGATTATATATATAAAAATACGCTGCTAAGAACACAATCAAGAGAAACGTTAGCCATTAGTTCCATAATCAATATTCATAAACAATGTGACATGGCAAAATTGGTCAGAATGCAACTAATATGTAAATGATGCAAAAATAAACATTAAGCTCAAAATGAAAGTGAAAATCAAACCAAATATATAAGCATGTAAGTTTAAATATCCAATTATCCAACAAATTCAAACACCCAAAATAAAACAATCCATGAACATCAAAATGTTTCACAATTCAAAGTTCTGAGTTCGGGATGATAAATCCATTGGCCCGTTTCCTTATCTTTTTTCCAACTTGCTTTCTTCAAGAAATTAAGATTGATTTGGTTTTGAAGAGGGTTAGGAATATCAAAAGAGACCTTAAGACCGAGTTTGATAAACAAATTACAAAGGAGACAACCATAAACCAATGTTTTTATATTCTTGGAAGGACTAGTGTTTATGGAAACTCACTAAAGATGATTTGTGGCAGATTAATCTTATTTTTATGTTGGATACAATATATCCACCATATATCTATGTTCCTAAGGGAGGAGTACCTACCTCCGGATGGTCTAAACCACCAAGAGATCAAATAATGAAGGAATCTATCACGATGAGTTCTTAGAGTACTCTCACTATCCTTAGACTTATAGGGTGAATCCACAGTCTCTTTTTCATTAAACCTGAGTTATCTAGTCCAAAATGGGTAGCGATTGTGCCGGTGTAACACCCCCAACTCGTATCCGACCCGGATATGAGTCCGAAGTGTCACATTGACTTTTCAAACCTTGACTCTTAAGAAAAATCCCGGGAAATTTAAAACTTTATTTAAATCAAAATAAAGACTTTATCAGAGTGCTCGTACTTAATGACTTATTACATGCCAACACTTTATACATAACCAAATACATACTTTGTCAAATATTTCTGATCTGATCTTTTGGTAAGGAAAACTGACCTGTCTTGTTTCGCATCACTCCTTACTCTTCTCGAAACCTACGTGTGAAACAATCACACGCTAAGTCGAAGACTTAGTGAGGCATAACAACTTATAATGCACTTTACAACATATATTGATACATGCATGTTCTGTTCTATCATGTTATAGCAATTCCATGCATTTTTCATATCGTATAAAATCATATCAGATTAATTGCAGTAAATACATACATACACATAATTCATCATTAACAGTTTATCATATAATCACATACTTTTTCAATCAAACACTATACACACACAACATCATATCATTTCTATAGCATTTATCATACCACTAACTTATATGTGTTCATATCTCTGGATTAGCCCATGTACATATGTGAGAACTATCGATATGTGAGTCTATAGAGGTTGTGCACTATGCTGTCACCACAGCTCGTATAAACGCACCGAAGTGCCCCGTAGAATTGCACCGTAGTGCCATATAATGATGTCCATAAGGACCACATAGAATTCTTTAAGAATCATATACATATGCTAGGGATCAAGTATGTGTCTTTCCAGACTTCACACATGTTCCAAAGAATATACATATGTCCCGAAGAACCGCGTAGAATTGCACCGTAGTGCCATATAATAATGTCCATAAGGACCACATAGAATTCTTTAAGAATCATATACATATGCTAGGGATCAAGTATGTGTCTTTCCAGACTTCACACATGTTCCAAAGAATATACATATGTCCCGAAGAACCGCGTAGACCCTCGACTCTTGGCATGCCAACTATACCCCTAGCTCTCATGACACATAACATGGGCGTTATCATTTATTTCATTTCAAATATTCACATAAACTTGTAATTCACTTTCACATATCACTTATCACATAGCTTCTTTCCATATGATCACATAGTCACGTAGTTCACTTACACGTAGATCATTTCCATATAATTCACATGTCACATATGTCATGTTTTCATATAATTTCTATCATTTCTCACCCAATCACCTTTATTCATGTACACATACTCATCATATCTTGTTCACATATGATCATATACTTCATATAACAGATAGGAACACTTTCACGTAGCTTATAATCATAGGTTTTGTCTCATAACATATACTTGTTTTCACATATATATTTCATATCAATTCTTATACCATCACATAATTCCTTAACATACATAACATATCGTGTAACATTATAATAGAAATACTTATAAGTCATATCACTTAGAGCACATATACTTATAGTCACATTGCTTATATCTTAATCTTATGCCTTCTCTTAGATATATATATATATTCACATGTTCAGGTAATCCACCATTTCATCACATAATTGTGTATTCATATAACTCATTTCATTTCATTTCATATCTATCTATATATATATCCTCAAGATTATCCTAATATAAATCATATAGCACTCTTATATTTCGTATTCATATTCATCTAGGGCAGACTTATAAACATATCTCACTTCTATTATTTCTCTATATATAATATAATCTGTTTACTTAATTCAATTTCATATAACTCCTATAATCTTCTCATATAACTTCATAATTTTCTATCATACAACCCATGTGTTATAGTTTTATTTAAACATATGAATCTTTCCCATCTAGCTTATCTTATATGTTCATCTTATCATTTATGTTCAAATCTCCTAGTTAGTGTACTATTCTCACTTCATCCTATAGATCAATATTATCCAGCTTATTTCACTTATCATATAATAATAATTATATTTTTCTATGATCACATAGTTTATATCTCATATAATTCATAACCTTTCTTATGGAATTACTTATACTTTATCATCCAACACATAAAAGAACAGATCAATCCATATAATCAAGCATACATACATGCATATTCCACTCATGCCTTTAATCATGAATTCATGTGTAACACTTTAGGAAATAGACTCATCGCAAGTCTTATTCCCATCGCACATCGTATACTATTGAATATGCACTCACCTGGCCTCACTAGTCAATTCCAATCTCTTATCTTTCCTTTGATCGATCTTACTTGCCAAACGTTCCGAAATTTCTTTATGCGTAGAATCTACATAAATGTACATTTCGAGGTAATCATTAGATACCTACACCTTTTAATTAGATACTAGCAACTTAAACGAACTTATTAAACCAATATTCCCATTTTTCCTTTAGGGGGAATCGGTTCCCTACTGAGGGGGTATCGATTCCCTCATGACATTCTGGAATTTTGTCGTTTGAAGGGGTATCGGTTCCCCTTGAATGGGTACCGATTCCCCTTGCCCAGAAATCATATTTTCAACCCGAAAATTACTTCATTTCCACTTAAACACTTCATATATCATCCCTTTTCATTCTTAACTCTAGTACACATACTTAAACCAATCTATATTCATTTATTTCATCTTAAACCTCAAAATCCTATCTTCCATATGAGATTCAAAAATCATACCAAATTTTCAATGTGTTCTAATTCCAATTCTAACACTTCATACTTCTTAATTTAACCCTTGACAAGTCAAATTCAACTTCACAATCTATTATCTCCTTCCATATCAAAAATTCACTTAAAAACTCGTTTTCTTAATTTCTCATAACTTGTTAATCTTTGAGGTTTAAGCCACCTAAAGCTTTCCTTAATCTTTCTTAATATCCCAAGAATCAAAACAAGCTTTAAAACGAAAGAATTAACCAACTAAATACCCACTTACCTTATACCAGGCTTCACGGTTGAGAGGAGGAAGAAGACTGAAGAATGCTCTGGACTTTTCTTCCTACGTGCTTATTACCCTTTATAAAGGGAAATAAAAATCTTCCCTGAAAAATTACCATAGTACCCTTAATATTTCCAAACTTAATCATTAAATCCAACATCAACTTTCTTCAATTAAATCCATGAACTTTTAACTTATTTCGAAATCGAGCACCTAGTTTCCAAAATTTACATTTTAGTCACTGATCCGGCTTTTGGGGATGTTACAGCCGGAGTCAATAAAAATGAATTGTCCTAAAAGATAGGATCGAATTCCTATAATTTCATGTCGGCGCTCGTTTTGGATACATACCACATTGGAATAGAAAAATACGGACTAATTGATGATAAACCAAAGGTTTGAGTTTAAAGAGTTTATCAAACTTCTAGGATTTAAGAGTAGGAAGATATTGGAAGTCCATATCTTCTATAGCTTGGATCGAAGTGATATGTTCTTCCCGGATTTTGTATGACTCAAAACAAGTATGGTACCTATGTTATAGATCTTGTCTACGACCAGGTACGTGAAACAAGAGTTCAAAATGGTCATATTTGGGTTATTTGGATTGGGTGGAGGTATAAGATGTCAGTTTTGACTTGAGCGACTAGACAATGTCCTAGGTCGTTTAGGATTTGACATGGTTTAAGAATCGGAATAGAATATGTAACCTGCAAATTTAAACACATGTATGCAATATAATTAAACTCAAAACTCAAATGAGTCATCAATATTTCAAGTTTCTATAAACCGAATTCTAAAGGGCAATGTTTTGAAAAACTATTTGGAAAATAATGTTTGAAAATCATAATACATATAGTTTTTATGAAAACACATAATTGAATAAAAAAACATCAATTAAAACAATAATTCTTGATTTTTTTTAATTTCAAAATTAAAATATAATTTTGAAAAATTGGGTGTTTTGACGAAATTGGTTGTAAATCATCATATAACCAATGCTCGATGTAATGTTATATTAGAAACTAATCAAAACTAGTCCTAAGTTCAAAAATCAATGAAATAGAGGATTTTGAAATGTTACCTTGAAAATTTGGATTTTATGAGAATGTGATGTTGTTTGCAAGGATTAGAAGTTGAAGAAAGATCTAATTCTGACTTGTATTTGATGGCTAAAAAAAAATGGTTGTCCCTTTTTCCCATATATATGGGTAAGGGGGAGGTAAGATAGTAGGCTACCCCCAACACCAGGTTGAGAGCAGCTTCCGTAAGAGACCTCCGAATTATGAAATGCCCTCCGTGGGACTCGATCCCACGACCTCAAGGTTAAGAACCTTGTACTCTACCAACTGAGCTGGATGGTCATTTAGAGAGAAAGAGAGGATGAACGACGTTTAAGAAAGAAGAGAGGTTTTGAGAGGATGGGTTTTCTGGTCGTGATATATCCAGAACCAGTGGGGGGTATCGATTCCCTCAAGGGAATCGGTTCCCATTCAAAGGGGGAATCGGTTCCCTTATGGGGGTATCGATTCCCTCTGCACCAAAATGCTAAAATCCGATTTTAGACACACAAAATGCTAAATTAACTTTCTCTAGTGGTATTGGCAACTCATATATTGAAAATTAATCATGTTCAAACAATCAAATTAATCTTTAAACTATATTTGAACATAAAGTTAATTTTCATCAAGAATCATAAACTCCCCCTAACTAATAGCAATGAATGCAATCAAAAATTACTATTCTAAGCATTTTTCATTTAGTCTTAAAAGTGCTAAAATTATTTTAAACACTAAGTGAAGATAGGTTGGTCAAACCTAATTCTCTCCTAAGTGTCCAAAATCTTTCCTTGTCTAAAGGTTTTGTAAAGATACCCGCTAATTGGTGCAAAGTATCAACAAATTCTAGAACTACACCTTCCTTAGTGACATGGTCTCTAATGAAGTGATGTCTTATTTCAATGTGCTTAGTTCTAGAGTGTTGGATGGGATTTTTAGTGAGACAAATAGCACTAGTATTGTCACACTTGATAAGAATGGTACCTACTTCAATTCCATAATCAAAAAGTTGTTGTTTCATCCATAAAACTTGTGCACAACAACTACGGCTGAAATGTATTCGACTTCAGTGGTAGATAATGCAACATAATTTTGTTTCTTGAAAACCAAGAAATCAACATATTTCCAAGGAATTGGCAAGTACCGGAGGTTATTTTCCTATCTAATTTGCATCCTCCATAATCCGCATCAGAAAAGGCATGCAAGCTAAAGCTAGAGTCTCTAAGATACCAAAGTCCTAAACTAGGAGTGTCCTTAAGGTATCTAAAGATTCTCTTAACAGCTAGTAAATGTGATTCCTTAGGGCATGATTGAAATCTAGCACATAAGCAAACACTAAACATAATGACAGGTCTACTTGCAGTTAGATAAAGTAGAGATCCAATCATTGACCTATATAATTTAACATCTACACATTTACCTCCTTCATCCAAGTCAAGCTTTGTAGAAGAGCTCATTGGAGTGTCATGAGGTTTCCCATTTTCCAGTTCAAACATCTTGAGCATATCTTTGACGTACTTAGCTTGATTGATGAAGATGTCATCTTTTCTTTGCTTGATTTGGAGTCCCAAGAAAAATGAAAGCTCCCACATCATGCTCATCTCGAATTCGCTTTGCATTAGCTTAGAAAATTCTTGGCAAAGAACATCATTAGTAGAACCAAATATTATATCATCAACATGAATTTGAACTACTAATAAATCTTTACCTTTATGCTTTAAAAACAATGTAGCGTCAACCTTCCCTTTTGAAAAACCTTTTTCAATTAAAAAATTTGACAGTCTTTCATACCAAGCTCTAGGAGCTTGTTTTAAACCATAAAGTGTTTTTGTCAATTTAAGAACATGATCCGGAAATTTTGAATCTTCAAAACCTGGAGGTTGTTCCACATACACTTCTTCTTTTATAAAACCATTTAAAAATGCACTTTTAACATCCATTTGATATAGTTTAAATTCATGAAAACATGCAAATGCTAATAACATTCTAATTGCTTCCATCCTAGCTATGGGAGCGTATGTTTCATCATAGTCTATGCCTTCTTCTTGAGTATACCCTTGAGCAGCAAGTCTAGCCTTGTTTCTCACTATATTACCACTCCCATCAAGCTTATTCTAAATACCCATCTAGTACCTACAGTAGATTTATTACTAGGCCTTTCAACTAATGTCCATACTTTACTTCTCTCAAATTGATTTAATTCTTCTTGCATAGCCATAATTCAATGTTCATCATTTAATGCTTCTTTAATATTCTTAGGCTCTATGCATGAAATAAATGCAACATAATAACAAATGTTTCTAAGAGAAGATCGAGTTGTTACCCCTTTGGATGGATCACCTATAATCTCACCATCCTTGACATAGTTGTACTCACTTGGATAAGATACTTCTCTTTCTTCAATGGTTGGATTCTCGAGAGGATCATGAGTTTCCTCATCTTTCGTTTCTTCCTTTGATGATGATTCTCCAACGTCATGTCTAACATCATTTGTATTTATAATACCTACATCATCATTAACACAAAAAACCTTCTTCGGAAGGGGATTATCATCGAAAACAACATGTATAGACTCTTATACAACTAAAGTTCTTTTATTAAATACTCGATAAGCTTTAGAATTTAAGGAATAACCCAGAAAAATTCCTTCATCACTTTTAGCATCAAATTTGCCAAGGTTTTCTTTACCGTTGTTCAAAACAAAACATTTACATCCAAAAGGATTAAAATAGCTAATGTTAGGCTTTTTATTTTTGAAAATTTCATATGGATTTTCTTTAAAATTGGCTTAATCATTACTCGATTTATAACATAACAAGCGGTATTTGTGGCTTCCGCCCAAAATATTTTGGCAAATTATTTTCACAAAGCATGGTTCTAGCCATTTTTTCTAAAATTCGATTTTTCCTCTCAACAACTCCATTTGTTGAGGGGTTCTAGGTGCTGAAAAATTATGGCTAATACCATTAGAATTACAAAACTCAATAAATCCAAGATTTTCAAATTCGGTGCCATGATCACTCCTAACACTAGTTATAGAGTAACCTTTTTCATTTTGGATTATTTTTGAAAATGTGTTGAAATGTTCTAATGCTTCATCTTTAGTACTTAAAAATAGAACCCAAGTATATCTAGAATAGTCATCTACCAAGACAAATGCATATTGTTTTCCACCCAAGCTAGTAGTTCTAGTTGGCCCAAAAAGATCTATATGGATCAATTGTAATACTCTACTAGTTTATACGTCATTAATGGTTTTAAAAGAAACTCGCTTTTGTTTTCCTTTAGCACAAGCATCACAAATTTTATCATTATCAAATTTTAGTTTAGGCAGCCCTCGAACCAATTCTCCTTGAACTAACCGTTGCAAAACACTCATGCTAGCATGTCCTAGTCTCCTATGCCATAACAAATTATCATGCTCATCCCTAGCAACTAGGCACAAAATAGTCATATCAATAAAATCTAAATGCATCATGTATATATCCCTATTTTATGACCAACAAGCATAATCGAAAATAGATGCAATGTCAATTAATTTTGCAATCATTTAAAATAAAACATTGTATCTTTTATCAAATTTATTTTTCAAAAGATTATGCTTTTAACCCATTCACATATAAAACATTATGCAATGTTGATTATAGAGATTAAGAGCACATGCATAAAGTTTTTGAAAATGTTATGCACTAAAACTTTATAATATTTAAACAAAAATCTATGCATAAACATTAAGAAAAATTTCAGGTCAAAATTTTGCAAAACCAAAGTTCTTGAAAAATCGATATCAATTGTTAAAGAGATATCAATTACATTTTAAAAACAATTTTGACCAAAAAAATAATATGATGAACTAGAGTTTATAAAACATTACCAAAAATTACCATGTTCATCATACAATATATTTTTTTAACATACATGAGATAAAACATAATTCAATATTTTAAAACCTCATGCATGCATAAACTAAATAAGCAACCAAATAATAAAAACATTAAGTTTAGAGGTTACCCATTCCCTTTTATGTGTGGCTAGAGCATCTTGAATATCATCATCTTTATCACCATTACTCTCACACACCTACAAGAGACATTTAAGTAGATTTTGGTATCCAAATTGCTTTGGATCCTTGAACATTAGTTTCAATGCCTCTTGTTCCTTTTGGAACCCATACTTATCTAATTTTAAATCATTTTCCTTTCTTTAAAGGACAAGTATGTTCCTTATGACCATGATAATGACAATGTGAACATATTGTCATTATTGAACTAGATGAATTATTTAGAATGATCTATTTTTCTCTTGTTAAACATTCAAGCTTATCTTTTAAATTGAAATTTTCTTTTTCAATACTTTCAAATTTCATTTTTTGAGAGTTATAAATCCTTCTTCAAGATTTCATTTTGATTTTCAAATCCATTTTCATTTCTAGAAGAAGTTTGTTTAATTGAAAATTTCTTTTTCAAAGTTTTCAGATTTTATTTTTGAAAGCTCTAACTCCTTTTTCAACATTTTATTTTGATTTTCCAAGTCTGTTTTAGCTTTCAAAAGAAGATCATTTTTAGCAATAAATTTAGAAATCAATTTATTGTATTTGGAGTTCATGGTCTCAAACTCCAAAAATAATTTATCATAAACATCTTGTAACTTATAAAAAGATTTTGAATTTGATATATTTGAGTTAGAAGATACATTTGGCTCTGTGAGAGCTAATAGAGACATCACTTTTATTGGTTATTCTTCTTCCTTGTCTCTATAGATCTCCTCAAGCTTATCCCACATTTCCTTGGCACTTGAACAAGAAGAAACTCCTTTATATACATTAGGATCAATTGCACAACATAACATGTGCATAGCCTTTGAGTTTTGTTGAGCTTCATTCCGTTCTTGAACACTCCACTTCTTTGCCTTCTTAGTAGGAGAGGAATATCCTTTCTTGATTATCATCCAAGCTTCCATATCAAATGCTTTGATGAATATCATCATACACCTCTTCCAATGACGATAATTTGTTCCATTGAAGTATGGAGACACGTCAATAGGTTTGGATTCTTCCATGGAGAATAAACCGGAAGTAGACGCCATCTTTATCGATTTAACTCTTCCCGGATCGACTCAAGAGGCGATTAAACCTTCAAATGAGTGAGGCTTTGATACCAATTGTTGAGTTAATCGATTGATGGAAATGGCCAAGAGGGGGGGTGAATTGGCAATTAAAATTTTGTGGAAGCTTTTGCAGAAAATTGAAAGTATTTGCACAACGATTTAGAGTGGTTCGACTTTCTCAACCAAAGTCTACGTCCACTACCTTAGCTATCCACACTAAGGATTTTCCAACAAATTCACTAATCTGTTCTTTCTTTTGAGGACAAAGAGTAACCTTACAACTCCCTCAAGAATTATACCCCAAATTCTTGAGCACATTCTTTTTCAAAGAGAAATACACAAATTTACAAACTTACAAGGAAAACCTTACAAGGTAAGACGTTTGCACAATTCTAGAACAAGAAAAGAACACTCACAAATAATTACAAATGAGCACAAATGGTGTTCTTGAAAGCAAAATGAATATTGAAAGGAAAATTGGCTTGATTTGCACAAACTTGGTGTTTGATGCTTTCTCTCTTGTTTCTCTATAATTTCTTATTGATCAAAAGCTTCAGAACTTGTTTAAATACACATTGAATCACTTCTGAACGTTTGGGATGATTAGTGGAGATAATAGAGTCGTTTAAGTGTGAAATCATTTAATAAAACAACTTGGAACGTGGGGGGAATCGGTACCCCTCATGAGGAATCGGTTCCCTAAGTGTAAAATTCAAATATTCGACCGTTGAACAGTGGGGGGAATCGGTACCCCTGGGGAGGAATCGGTTCCCTCCGAGCATACTGGAATTCTCGGAGCTAAACCATTCAGGGGGAATCGGTACCCCCTTGGGGGGAAATCGGTTCCCTATGGACAAACTGTAATTTTTGGCTTTGAAACGGTTCGAAATACTTTGTAAAATTGTTTTAAAATTATTTTAACATTAAAACTTAATTTTACACTTTAGTAAGGATTTAAAATAAACTTTGAAATACTTTGAGTAATTTTGATATTCGATTAATATATCGAATGTGCTTAGAAAATCTTTTCAAAATTAAAATTCTTTTAATTTAATTTGTTATATTGAAACATCAAAATGTTTTCAACATATAGTTTATAGAAATACTATGCATAAACTATATAAAATAATAAAGTATATAGTTTATAGAAACCCTAACCCTAAATAGACTATATATATATATATATATTATATTAATATAAATTATAACATATAAACTATATTTTATATAGTTTATATGTATATATATATACTATATTAATATAAATAATATTTTATAAACTATATACTTTTTATAGTTTTATACTTTTTATAGTTTATACATATATAGTTTATATGCATAGTTTATATATATAGTTCACATAAACATAATTTATATATATAGCTTATAATAATTATATAGTTTATAATATAAATATAGTTTATAATTTTATATACGTAGTTTATATATAGTTCACATAAATATATTTATATATATAGTTTATAATAATTATATAGTTTATAATATAATTATAGTTTATATAATTTTATTATATATATATTATATTTTTTAATTTTTTAAATGAATGCAAGTTAGTATATTTTTCATTATTTTATCACATTTTGCATTTATTTCTATTTAATCCTTTTTGTTTTTTATTTATTTCAATTTTAAGTCTTTCACTTTTATATGTATTCAATTTAGTCCTTAAATTTATATTTACATATTCCATTTTTAGTTGTTATTTATTTATATTTTGTAATTGGCCCATAATTTTTTAAATGTGTTTAATTTAGTCCTTTTTATATTAATTTAAACCTCACATTTTAAATTTATTTCGATTTAGTCCCTTACCTATGTGTGTTTAATTATTTTAAGATTTTATTTGTAATTTTACATTTCTTCAATTTTTTTCATTAAATTTATTTTTTACAAATTGATCCATGAATATTTATTTTTCTCTTAATTTACTCGAAATCATATACAATTACAACTTGCAATTCAACAATCACGAAAGATAACAAAATAATTAATCCAAAAAATAAAAACGACCCGACCTGAACTCAATCCGTATCTGATAAACATCCGACCTGAATTTTATCTGTCAATGATGTGACTTGATCTGAACGAGATCCGACTGAAGTCCACCCGAACCTGAATTAACCTGGTCTTTATATGCTTCGGACCTGAACTGACATCGATCCGAACTGAAAATGACCCGACCTGAACCCGATCTGGATATGGTGTCAAATCAACATGAAAATAATCCGAACTGATTTAACCTGACCTAAATTTGATCTAGATCTAATATCAAATCAATCTAAATTGACCTGTACCCGATATACCAAGATCCGATTGAAACCTGTCTGATTACCTGATTTTACATCCTACTGCTCACACCGAATCTTAACTCCTCCTTCCCTTCATTAAACTAAAGTTTTTCTCAGATGCAAGAAATGTAAACCCTTATTAAACAAAGCTCTGATATTTTTTAATATATTGTTTTCATTTTAGCTTTCCTCAAAAAGCTTCAACATAATCAAATCAAGTTTGGGATCAGTGTTCGAACTTCAAGACACAGGAAAAATAAGGTATTTTATTTTCTGTATTTGTTTTCTTTGATTCTTCTTATCATGAATTATGCTTTGATGTTGGGATCTTATTTGATTTCTTATTTCTTGAATCTTCCTTTTTTGGGGTTAAAATTATCCCTGCTGTTATTTTTCAGTGTAAAATGAATATGGAATTATCTAGCTGAGTTTGTATATGGATTGAACTGAATTTCATTTGTGAGCAGTAGCTGGAAAAGATGAACTACATGCTGATATCTTTTTCCTTTCTTTTGTTGATGCTTTTATGTATTGCAAGTTAAAGATTTTGAGGGTTTAAATTGTTCTCTTTGCAGGTTTTGAATCAATTTTGAGTTATAAATAATATTTGCTGATTTTTTGATCGAGGGTACTTTAGATATCCTTTGGTACATCCTTTCAGCATTCTCAAGTTCGTTTTCAAGGAGAGAGTAAAAGTCCCGGGAATGCTGGAAGATGTGCCTCATCCTCCAGAATTCCATCTTTGAAGTTGATGAACTTACCGGTTTTCGAAACTTGACCTTATTCATCTTTGATGATATTGGATTTGGAGTTATTGGCGAACCATCATTAAATTTCGATGCACAGAAGCAGAAAAGGCTTGTAAGTACTTTGAGAGCGCCTTTTCTGTTTTTACATGAACTTTGTGGAGCCGGTTGAGCTTGATATATAACAGATACTACCTGTTCTGTAAATCACATAAATTGTGCTTGCAAGGTGTGTTAGTTGATATTGCTAAATATTAGGTTAGTTTGGAATGGAAAATAACCGAGTGTATTGACCCGACGATATGAAATTGGGCGACAACTTGGCCAAGGTGCCTTTGCAAAGGTGTATTATGCGAGGAGTATACAAACCAACCAGAGTGTGGCCATAAAAGTGATAGACAAAGAAAAGGTCACGAAGGTCGGGACGATTAATCAGATCAAGCGAGAGATTTCGGTGATGAGAATCGCTAAACACCCTAATATTGTGCAGCTTTATGAGGTAATGGCCACCAAAACTAAGATTTTCTTTGTTATGGAATACTGCAAAGGTGGTGAGCTCTTTAACAAAGTTGCTAATGGAAGACTAAAGGTTGATGTTGCAAGAAAGTATTTTATCCAGCTGATTAATGCAGTTGATTTCTGCCATAGTAGGGGTGTTTATCACCGCGATATAAAGCCTGAGAACTTGCTGTTGGATGAGAATGAGAATCTAAAGGTCTCTGACTTTGGGTTAAGTGCGCTAGCGGAATCAAAGCGTCAAGATGGCCTGCTTCATACTACTTGCGGTACTCCTGCATATGTTGCTCCTGAAGTGATCAGCAGAAAAGGTTATGATGGAGTAGCAGCTGATATTTGGTCGTGCGGAGTTGTGCTATACGTCTTACTATCAGGTTATCTCCCATTTCATGATTCAAACTTGATGGAGATGTATAAGAAAATTGGCAAAGCAGATTTCAGATATCCTAGCTGGTTCCCTCCGGAAGCACGCAGGCTGGTCTCTAAGATGTTGGATCCAAACCCAACTTCTAGGATTTCAATGTCTAAGATTAGGGGAAGTGGTTGGTTTAAGAGAGGATTGATTGCCGAACTAAAAAAACCTGAAATGGAAAACGAGCAAGCTTCTCAGGATAGTGGGAATAGCAATCACAATGCCGAGACTAAACAAGAATCAGTTCAACTTCCAAACCTAAACGCATTTGATATCATATCACTTTCAGATGGGTTTGATCTGTCAGGATTGTTTGACAGAATTTCTGAAAAGAGAGAAACAAGATTTTCTTCCAGACAACCTGCCTCGGTCATCATCTCTAAGCTGGAAGAAGCTGCTAGACGTTTGAAACTAAAGGTGAAAAAGAAGGATGCAGGTGTGTGGAAACTGGAAAGGCTAAAGGAGGGTCGAAAAGGGATCTTGTCAATCGATGCGGAGATCTTTCAAGTGACTCCGACATTTCATCTAGTGGAGATTAAGAAATCTAATGGAGACACTTTGGAATATCAGAAGATGGTTAAAGAGGATATGAAGCCTGCTCTCCAGGATATTGTATGGGTTTGGCAGGGTGATCAACAACAGCAACACGAGGAACACCAGGAGCAACCTCAACAACAGAATGATTCTAGCTCTGCCTCCACCAGCAACTATGACTAACCTTCTTAAAACTGCTAATTTTCTCAAGATGTTTGTACATTGCCATACTGTGTTTTTGAACTCTTTTGTTTGATCTTCATATGATTGTATTAAGCCTGTTTCAGTAAAGTTACTGTCCTTTGGCAAACGTAACTGATAGCTGACTAGACTATCATTGGACATCGTCCTACTTGTACAGATACCATCTCTCTCAATCTAGCGTTATTAGGTGAATGAAATTGGGATTAGTGCGGCCTGCACTTGATTTTGAGTGTGTTCATATTCTTGTTTGACATTGAAATTTATTAAATTGTTCGGAAATCAGCTGTAAGTGGCTTCAGAATACTTGCACCTCAGGGGAAAAAAAGAAATCATAAAATTGCAATTAAAAAGGAGAACTTATGGAGACACAAGTCCAACCATGAGACTAGAGACCATTAAATCACATGTTGAGCCTTTCTTATTTCAATTTGTAGAAAGAAAATTAGTGATTCATTTATTGGATGATGATGATCATTAGTGGGATTTGAGATATTTAAGATGTGTGGTTCAAAAACTTCAAATAATATTGAATAGCCCAAAGGCCATACTTTTCCTTTTATAAAGATGTGTGGTTCATATTTTTAAGCCAATAAAGGCAACAATTGCGATTGATAGCTAAGCCACTTACCACTCACCAGGTGTCTTTCTAATAAGAGTGAGAATAGGCCACGACCTACATAAAACCTGACTTGAATTAACCTATTTAATAAAAAGGTTAGGCTCAAACTTTTTTAAAAACATATTAAATTAAATAGATCAGATTTAGTTTTATTAAAAAGCTTGATAGGTCGGCTTATATATACTTATATTATTTTTTGGATGACTATTTTATTACCATAGACCTTATTGAATCTTTTAATGTGGCACATTTGCGTTAAAATTTATTATATTTTAATAAATAATGATAGGTTTAGACCCTACACCTTATTAAAATATAATTAAATTAGTGGTTGGAAAATTACTATATTTTAATAAATAATGACCGGCTTAGAGTCTCTAGTCGAAAATCCATTCATTCCTAGGCAACTTTCATGATTTTCGAGGGAGGGAAGACAATTGTGGCAAGCATGATATCAAGGTGTGGGTTTCAACAATTATTTTAGCTATATTTTTTTTTAACTCTTTTAATACTTTTTCACTTTTTTTTAGTTAAAATGCGGGACCAAATTTATATTAGGGTGTGACTTTCAACAATTATTTTATGTATTTTTATATTTTAAATTAAAAAATTTTGTGGGTTTTAATAAATAAAAAATTAAATCGGATTGGGTTGGGTCGACTCGGGTCAGATGAAATTTAATGTGAAGAAGGCTTTTAAAAAGACTATCAGGCCAGGCTTTTAAAAAGGCCAGGTCGAGCCAAAATAAAAGCCTTTGATAGTCTATAGGCTAGGCTCGACCTAAAAAATTTATCATAGGCCAGACTCAGGCCTTTAAAAGCCTGACCTATTCCCACCCGTATTTCTCAGTGATTACGTGCTTTGCTTTGGATTAAGCGGAAGGGCATCCCTCAACCACACGCCTAGGAACGGACATTCTATCCGAATCCGAAAGGTTTTGATTCGATCCGATTTAATTGGGTTATGTTTTTAAAAAAAATTAGATTCAAGTCGGGTCATGTCAGATTTTTTAAAGGTGATATTCAGTCCTGATTCGGGTTTAGGGTGAAAAAAAACATGACCTGACCAACTTGGAAAAAAATATAATTTTATCTTATATATTTAGAAATAATATATATAATATCTCTATATATTATTTTTTACACGCGCCATTGTCTCTCCACACTTGGAGTCATGTTATCATGACCTACTTCACGTCTTACTTTTAGTGGTTGCTGCTTAAAAGCTTGATTCGATTTCACTTGATGCAAGTATTTTACCCAAATAATCACTCAATTCTTTTACTTCTATTTTGGTCATTTTTGTATAAAATTTTTTATTTTATCATTTGATTTTTATATTATTTCTATTGTGATCACTATATTATAAAATAATTAACGAATTATGATATAATAAACTGTACCAAAAAGATGTCATTTTATAAAGGCCTGCATATGCTCCTTTATACTGGATTGAAGCGAGCTCAAAATCTACTCACATCAAGGGGTAGTATCTTATAACGTTCGAATAAATTCGACATTAGTCACAAAATCTACAGAATCAAGAAAATAGAGGAAGCGAAGAAATAGAAATATGAGAAAGAAACTTTAGTACTTTTAACATAGAAAAAAGTTAACCCTTTCACTTCCTCTATTGGTTATACTACGTCATTTATGTAATTTTAAGGGAACCATCCATGAGCATGACACCATATAATTCATACCCGCAGTTCCTATCATGTCCCATTTCATTGCTTCATCTGCCATTATTTTCATATAACCTGCACAAGTTCGTATGCTCATTGTAAACAAGGTATTACTGTATCTACAGCCTGAATATATAATCCATTAGCCTAAGTTCTTGGTAGTATCTAAACATCATAATTCAATCAAACATCGATCCTTTTTCATGCATTGCAGCCCAGAATTCATAGAAAGTTTCTCATATTCGCATCTAGAAAGTGAATAAAAACTTACTATTGAACCAAGGTGGAAGAAAGAAAAGAAAGTTGAAGGAGGGAGACAAGGTGAAAGGGGGAGGGACAGTTTACAGAATGTGTAGACGGCTGGAAAGATTATGAAAGAATAAATGACAACCATTCAAAAAAAAAGGATCAAACAGTAATCCGATATCTTGAGTGAGATCTTTGACCAAGAGGAAAACTACTTAGTAATATCAAAACACCAACCATGTTAAATTGCAGTTGCAGTGTCTGTAGCAGATGTGGTTTGTGAATGTTGAAGATGTTACGTAACACGTAACAGTGTCGTAGACGTGATTTACTTCTTAAAAATCCCAATATTTTAAATTGTGGATGTGGTTCGGTGACCTTAAAAACTGTTATGAGACTGCCTTTACCCTACAATGCGGCCAAAATTTAGCACTATGTAAAGATACTGTAAACAGAAGTTACAAGATACCAATGCATAGTTACATAAATGGTGCCAGCAACAAATTGCAAGTCTGTAACCACCGAAAACCTGATACATGCACATATAGTTCAGAAACAAGAAGATGCTTATTCACAGTAACCTTTCAAGCTTTCATGAAGCAGCATGTCATTGATTTGGATATATTTCCACAAACAAGAAGTTGCATAGAAAACTGAAATACATATTTCCAGTAGCTTCCAACTATATAACTTTTCAATCTTACAGCCTCAATACATTTATTATTGATCCAGATATGCAGCTTATAAGCTTGAAGAGACCAGTCCAAATTGGAAGTTATTACAACTTTCATAAAGCATAAAAATTTACTATTTTATGAACAAATTGAATGGTGCACGGAGAAGCTGAAATACTATTTCCAGTAGCTTCCAACTATATAACTTTTCAATCTTACAGCCTCAATACATTTATTATTGATCCAGATATGCAGCTTATAAGCTTGAAGACCAGTCCAAATTGGAAGTTATTACAACTTTCATAAGCATAAAAATTTACTATTTTATGAACAAATTGAATGGGCACGGAGAAGCTGAGTCCAAGAACAAAGTCATTAGCTTTAGACAACAGACAATTTAAAGTAAGACTAGGGTATAATCAGAAGAAAGGAAACACGTTCCAAAGCACACAAGAAGCTCATAACAATATATATATATATACATATGTCCCTTTTAATCGAGAAGGAATTTATTATTTCTGTCAATCTGGGACCCAAATTGAAGCTACAGGAGCAAGATCCAGGAAATATGTACAACTGTAGTTCTTCAAATACAAAGAACAATTGCAATGACGAGGAAGAATAGCAAACCCCCAAAATAACGAGATCAAGAAAACGTATTTGCACAAGATTTGTTGAATACAATTAAAGGAGTGGAATCAAGTGGAGTGCTTTGAGTTTGAGGAAACCAAATGCCTCCACAAGTAACGACCACTGGCCATGTCGACGCACGTCCAGACCCAGATTCTATAGCTTGCCGGACCTAGTTCAAAACAAATTAAGGTTTTATTGTTAATACAAGAGGGTAAGGAAACAGATATGAAGAAAAGAAGATACCTTGGAGAAGGCAGAGTGGGAGTTGTTTGTTTGTAATAAGGAAAGTCCGGCGAGAGTTGCAGACAGAAAAATCAGGATCAGCCTCAGCGGACATTCTCCAAATTCGCCCGCCCTAATTTCTAATTTACTTCGACGTTCTAATTTCTAATATACTGTCCAGATCTATGAATATTGATTATACTCAAATATCAAATTAATTATTTCTAAATTAGTTTTTGCTTTTAATTGATTTTTAAAATCTCATCCTTTGCTAATTGAATTTGTGACTGTAATGTAAAATTATATTTTATTAGTCTACCTTTTAAAAGTATAATTAATAGATATTTTGATCTATTAATAAAAGATGAAATTTTGTTGGTTGAAAACAAATACGAATAAAATATTTTTTCTTAATTTTAATTTTATTTTAATCACCCACAGTTTAAAAAATTAATGATATACTAACATGTCACATAAGATAATATCACATCATCATTATAAAAAATAAAAAAATAACACTCAACAATTCTATTAATTTTTTTGAAGAAAAGTGACAAAAAAAAACAACTAAACTAAACTAAACATTATGTATGATTTTGAAACAAAAATAGTTGAATGACCAAAACAAAATAAAAGTAATGGCTAGAATACTAAACATTTAGTTTGCCCTTTTATCTAATTAATTTCATATCCAGAGTGCCAATTTTGGTCTGGCACCAGCATCAACCTACAAGTAACATTGGTCACATCCTAATCCTATTTCGGCTTTTGGCAAATCTTTTTAGTTGGGTTAGATAGCAATTTTAGTCTTACCAATGCATCAATAATAAGCTTTGAACACCCTATGGTTGCCCAATGAATGAACCCACAACTTCACCGTGCTTTTGCTTTTTGAGAAATACCAAGCTTATACAAACATCTGGTACCTTCTTTATACTACCAACAAAGTATCTTATCCCTAAAGCTTTGTTTTATAAGGCTTTTTTAAAATAAAAACAAATCCTCAAAAAGTTTCTTGTGATGCTGCAGAAAGAGTGGGGACTCCCCATCAATACCTCTCCATATATATCAATTCCTGTGAGCTTCTATGCTGATTAAATAACTTGAAGCTGATAACAATGACAAGAGCAGGTCCACTAAATGAATATATCAACTTCTGCCCTTCACCCTGCCAACTCTAAAGCAGAAGCAAAAAAGACTAAAAACAATGAGTTGAGGTTAAAATTTTAGACGCATAAACTAGTCAAAAGGTAAACCCTTATCAAGTTGGAAGCCATTCCTGATGCACTGATTAGTAAACGATACCCGTCAATCACAGTTTACAAGGTTTGGGGGAAAATTTCATCAGTTCACATCTAAAGAATCCAAAATGTTTTTAATTTCATCAACAGTTAAAGAACTACATGAGACATTATGGACAAGAAGCGAAATAATCACCTGGCCAGAATTA
This sequence comes from Hibiscus syriacus, assembly GCF_006381635.1. NCBI lineage: Eukaryota > Viridiplantae > Streptophyta > Magnoliopsida > Malvales > Malvaceae > Hibiscus > Hibiscus syriacus. The sequence goes on along the minus strand of NW_024062072.1, from coordinate 296,874 downwards.
GAGCTTGGCAAACCTAGCAATCTTAGATAAGACAGTTCTTAAACTTCGGATACCAGCTCCAGTTTTTGAGCTCACCATCACCTGAAATAAAATCAATATCCATTTACATAGGCATCCTACTCGATAATTTATAGAACATCAAACAAGTTTGTTTCTTCATACCACCGGTTGAACAAGAGATCTATTTGCATTGAGGCTCTGCAAAGCCACATGGATTTTAGAAACTGGTCAGCATCAAAGGCAAGATGCTAATTTCAATGAAAATGTGAAACATCAATGCATAAAATCACCTCTTCGATTTGCATTGCACGACGTGCCACATCAATTGGGAACACCGTATCCGTCTTGGTTAAGACAATCTGGAATTTTGTTTGAGATCTGTATATTAATAAATGAGAAATCAACAAAATAAATCAAGTACATGCAATACTCCTAGTGTGGTTTATGTTCCCTTATGCATAAAGGTCAACAGACATGCAAGATCGCTGCCTAGTCATACCACGCCATCTAAGGTAGTATCTCCAGAACGGCAAATAATGATCTTCACCTCACCTCCTCCTTTCCCTCTTAACCAAATAATGAAACTTGAGTCTCAAATCTTCATTGCCATTTGCCGATTGAGACAGTGTCAGTTATGCAACGTATGGGGTCCCCCGGGTCCACACACAAAGGATGTGTTGTTCTAAAAAGTTATCTTAACTCTTAGGCATTTGCACTCCTTTAAATGCCTACATCAACCAAAATCTTCATGTTGTACAATAAGATTTTAATCTACTCTTATCCAGGGAAAGGAGGCAACACCCAGAGTACCAAACGATATGCAACTATAATACCAAATTAAGTTTCCTCTTCCTTACATGCCTTTTTATGCAAATAAAATATTAATTACAGGCTTAAAAGTCACCAGTTTGATATCGAGAAAATAAAACAGAAATATACCTTTCCATTAAATCAATGAGTTCATTGTCTCTAGGCTTCATACCCCACTTTGTATCAATGAGAAGGCACACTCGTTTTAGACCAATTCTTGTTGAAACATACTCCTTGACCTGCAAGTTTTAACAGTTAACAAGTACTTAACTGCAAGAGGTTAAATCATACCTTACTGGTTTTGACAAGAAACTAACAAGAAGAAAAACCATAAAACGTAGACTGTAACTCAGTCAGTTCTCAGATTTTCAACTCGGAAAACATTCCAAACAAATAATTTCAGCCTCCCATTGTCAATTACCAGTACACACAAACTTGTCTAACACTTGATTGGTTCAGAAAAAACAAATGTCTACCTTGTCCAACAACTGATGAAAACAATCATGCTCACTAGCAAAGCAATCTGATAACTAGGACCGGCACAGATTAATTATCGTGTTCAGCACCAATAAGGTGTTAAAAAATGCAAAGGCTAACTAAAAGATAAAAAACAGCAGCTGGCAAAGGCTGGATGCCTGGATCCAAACACAATGTACTCACCAGGTCTTCCCATGCCTCCTTAACTTCTTCCTTTGCATAGGCAAAGCCATAGCCAGGCAAATCAACCAAGCAGAGCTTTGATCCCAACTCGAAGAAATTAATACTCTGCAACAAAAACAGTTTCTGTAACCTTTGCAAGAAAGATATATTACCAGGAAATTGAAAGCATAGATTTAAGAAAATTGGGAGGACTTGAGTGTGGCCTGGTTTGTCTGATGTCCGTACAACACCCCATTGCCTAGTAAGTGCATTGAGAAGAGATGACTTCCCAACATTTGACCTACTAACAAGGGCAATAAAGATGTATATTCTTAACATGAATATATGTAGATAAGATTTTAGAGACTACAACAAGTTGTCATATGTCGCATCAAAACAAAAATGAGCAGACGGTAAGCAAAGCGTCAAACCAGCTTAATGTGAAAATAAGATAATCCAATCTTAGAAACTCATTAAAATTGGACAATGAAAGGAAGGTCGCATGCAGAAAAAGAAAGTCAATCCAGCAGTCTCATCATAAGTCCCCACAGACAAACTTGGAAAGAGTACAGATACAGAGCATAGTTACTATAGCTGCTGGCGTACAACTTTCCCAATTGATACTTGCAATAACCATAGAGTGAGAATTATACTCTTTCAATTGGTATATGAGACAATAGAATGTTATACTGAGAAAACGAACACTTTTGAAGCCATCAATATGGAAAGCGTACAATATCCAGAAAAATTGAAACCTAAAATAAAACCAACAGATGTGGAAGGAAAGAATGAAAAACATCAGGTATCTACTGCAAATGCAATCTCTGGAATATCAGGTGAGGGAAATGACGATGAAACCTTTGCTGCAGCAAAAAAATGCAACTTGTTCCTAAATATCTGCAAAAAACATTGACCTATAGATGAACACAGCAGAAAAAAGAGTAACTTTAGCTAATTATCACATTGATAATAATAAAAAAGACACACGTTTCCTCAATGCGTTCCCTTTCAGGATTGGTAGAGAAAGGGATGTTGTCTAACGGGGCAGAGAGCTCAGTGTTATAGCCTGCTCTCTGGATCTCAATAGTTCGTCTACGCCCTAGCAACTGTAAATGGTATTTAAAAGTCAGAATGCAGAATCAATAAAAAGATTTGAATTTAAAGTCCAAACATCTCAAGGCACTAGGCGAACAAATTACATTATCTTCCACAAAGGAAAGGATGGAGGGACTCGGCTGTATTCCACGAAATTGCGCATTCTTTGACATGGGAGCATTTTCCGCCAAATCTTTTTATCCTTTTTACATTCTGAAGAGGAATAAAGAAACAGAAAAAATAAAAGTTCAAACAAAAAATTCCATTTCAAACAAGTATAATTACAAAGTGGTGCAAATAAAAGAACACCAGACAAATTGGGGAAGTGTAAGGAAAAACCGACCATTGATTGCAGTGCCATCATCTAGCCGCTTGTTTGAGGTATCATAAGGATCTAAGAATTCTCTTTTTCTTCTTTGGTTTATCATCTACAACTCTGAATCAGTTTTTAAGCTTTTTTATCCCGAGATGTTTTTTTAGTTGAGTTGGATCTGGCATTAGCATTGGCATATTTCTTTGATGAATCAATTGGAGCACTACCCATTTCAGCTTCATCTTTCGCACTTCTGCTGGCATTCTTAGGGTTACGAGAAGTAGCTTCACCTGATTAGTAACATACTCTAACGGAGGAGAAGCTTTGCCATTGCCTTTTCTCCCTTTGTTTAGGTCACTCTTGACCATCTTCGAGTGTTTTCCAGACGAAGCCTTCGTCTTGGTTGCCTCTAAATTCTTATCAATCTTAAATGAACTTAATTGATGAGAATCAACTCGCTTTCTTCTCCCATCATCCGCACCCTTGAGTTTTCTACTATTAGAGTTGCTCTTCCCAAGAGTAACAACCCATTTCAACACTAGGTTTAGGGCCTTCCCTGTTAATGTAATTCTTAGGCTTCCCCATGGAAATCTTTGGTTTTTTGTTGAGCTTAAGATTTATCCCTGCCTTTCCAGACATTCTCAACTTCCCAGTTCACCGGAACAGAAGAAAAAGAAGCAGTCCCAAAACCCGATAACGTACCTTACGAACAAATTTTCTTCAGTTCTAAACCTCCATGAACGGCTAGGTTAGCCATTACCTCTTTCTGTGTTTTGGGTTTTGTTTTTCCTTCATGGTGATTCTGCCCTAATTTGAAGTTGGAAGATTTTAGAGTAAATTGGGCCAGACATTGTTGCTGCATAAATGAATAGACCCACAAATTTTGCCTGCGAATGTGAGCTTAACTTTTGGGCCATTCAGTGTATGCATATACAATGCATCCGCATATGGACTATTTTATAAGATTGGATTACGTTTTTGCTCTGCCCCGTTTCATCTTATAGATAATTAATTCAATCATATTCTTATCATTGCAGTTCGAGGATAATGCCATAGCTCCATTAATGAATTTATTATTCTCTTTGTCCCCACTTCTCTTATATACACAAACAGAGAAATACAACAGTAGAGGTAATGTTGGGGGTGTGAATTTTGTTCTTCCCCCCAAAACAAGCGATTATCTTACAAAAATGCTGCTAACATACTTCAACTTGCATTATTATTATACCAACTGCTGTATGTTACAGAAGTAAGTTTCACCCTTCCTTTTCCTCCAAAGGAAAATTCTTCCATTGAGAAAAAAGCATATTGCCTGTATTCTTCCCTTTTATATCATCAACTCTAACAACAAATAAAAATGATAACAAAAAGCAGCCATTTTGAAATTAACAATCTTGTTAAACTTCCATCTCTATGTTTCCACCAGGGCGGGCCTCATCTTTTCGTTCCAGAATTCCTTGTACCATTGCACATCACTGCCCCTTCTCTTGGCTTCTACCACCACCAGCTCATCGGTTAACCGGTAAACTTCGACAGCTACACCAAAATTTCCGTCTTTTCCCTCCAATTCAACACCCCATTCTTTCCCCTTCTTCACCCTCAATCTCGCCCTTGCCTACTTCCTTCACTTTCTCCACCAATTTCTCCGGTGCCTCTTTTAACACCAAACGTTCACCGAAATCATGGGATTCATCTAACAACCCGACAGGTCCAAACCCGATGAGAAGGATCAAATCGAATGCATTCAACTCCAAGCTTTTGATCTGAGCTTCGTCCTTGACTTGATCCTCATGGAATTTGGGTTCATTGTAGCCCTTCCTGAACCATGGATCCTTTAGGATCTCATCAATGGTGATCCTCGTCTCGGGATTCGTGTCTAAAAGCCGAGACAGGAACCATTTCGTATCGTGGACATCCATTTAGGGCACTTAAACTCACCCTTGTAGATCTTCTTGTACATAACCATGAGATTGGGATCGTTAAAAGGGAGGTAACCGGCGTGCAACACGAAGAGAATGATGCCATGACCAGACGTCCACCTTAGCTCCATCGTATCCCTTCTTTGTCAAGATCTCAGCGCCACGTAAGCAGGAGTCCCACACAAGGTGTGAAGCATGCCGTCGGCTCGGATCTGATCGGTGACGGCGCTGAGACCGAAATCCGAAACCTTCAAGTTCCCGTTGTCGTCAAGGAGTAGGTTCTCAGGTTTCAGATCACGGTGGAATATGCCGCGAGCGTGGCAATACCCGACGGCGGAGATGAGCTGTTGGAAATACTTACGGCTGAGATCCTCGGTGAACCTCCTTTAGCAACCTTGGCGAACAATTCCCCACCTTTAACGAACTCCATTACGACGTAGATCTTGGTTTTGGTGGCCAATACCTCGTAAAGCTTGACGATATAAGGGTGGTTCAAGCAACTCATGATGGAGATCTCGCGCTTGACGTTGGACACCGAGTTGGGGCTGGACAGCCGTTTCTTGTTGATGACCTTAATGGCCACGCTGAGCCCGGTACGGACGTTCCTCGCATGGTAAACCTTGGCGAAGGCGCCGCAACCGGAGCCTGCCGATCTCGTATTTGCCGAAGAGGGCATTCTTTGGGACATGTTCAATCTCTGGCATAGGTGGTGGAGCCAGAGATCGAACCCAAACGGCGGATTGCTTCGGCAAAAATACGGAAAGAAAAACTAAAAAAGAAAAAAATAATGGAGATCTTAGTTGGCAGAGTTGGATTGTATAAGAATTCAAACGTTGACGGAGAAGATATATGAAAACGTACATGAATTTTAACGACGAGAGCGTTCTTCTGAATTATCGGTGGAAGTTCGGAGGGAGGCCGACCGGCGGAAGAGTCTTTAACCTTAACACGGTTTCTCTCTTTTTTTTTTTTGAATAAATAATAAAATATGTAAGATGTTGTTGCAGGTGATTATTGGAAGACGAGTTGATAACGAATAAGCGAACAGCCTGTTGAATGTTGAATACAATAATATTGCCGTCCAAGTTGTCTCAACTGTTTGCAATTGTATCGTTTTTTAGGGTAAACAATAATGATCCCTTATGACTTTGGTCTCTTTGGTTTTGGTCACTTCTTTTAAAAACATTTAGTTTGCTCACTTATTTTCAACCCTTCTTATTTTAATCACTGAGTCGTTAACTTCTACTTTGCAAATGTGACATATTTATAAAAATAGTTAAATTTTAACCTGACCCATGAATTTTAGACATAATACTAATTTGACCTTAAATTTTATAAATACTAATTTAACCTCTAAAATTTATATAAAATATCAATTTGACCCCTAAATCCAATTAAAGTTCACATTGTTAGTCATCACTTATCACCTTCGTCAACCACCGTTGATTGTTATCATTGATCAATAGCGACTACATCCTCAACGATTGTTGGACTTGAAATTTCATTTCACCTTTTTTTATCATTAAAATGGGAATCCACTTCTATTGCATCGAAAAAAAATTTAAAATAAAATTAATATAAAAATCAAAATTAATTTCATTTCATTTATAATCATGTTAACTTTGAATTTTGATTTTCAATTTTTTATATTAATTCTATTTTATTTTATTTTTAATCTTTTGTTTTTGTTACACTTCAATTTTGGGTTAGAAATTATGGGGACAAATTGAAATTCGATACCTAATTTGTAAAGGTAATGACAAAAATGAATTCTAGGTAAAATCTGATATCTGTTTTGAGAATCATAGAAAATTGGATGGCATATTTGGAAATTACTTTTTCTCTCTTTCAATTGGTTTTGGAGAACTTTTAGAATAAGAAAAGGCCAAAATGATTTCTATATCTTGACACCGCACACCTCCCTTCACCGGCCATTGGAGTTATCGCCGTCGTCGTTTGAGAACTCAACTGACGTTGTCAACCTTTGCCTCATCGGACAACCTCATCTCTATCTTTTTCTTTTATTTCTTCCAGACCTGATGCTCGCCTACGCCCAACCTTTTTAACTTCAATATGCTATCTAGGGTAAGCTTTCGATCGAGTCGAATCAAGGTGAATAAATTTTTTAAAGTTATTCTAGTTAACGAGTCCTATTTTATAACTCGGAGTCGACTTGAAATTTTTTCGAGTCAAATTTTTGAGTTTCTATTTAAATTTAATTCTAAATATTTACAATATTATAACATCATTTGATTTTTATTTAAATAATATTTTATAATCATATACAATATTTTTTCATATGTGATTTATATATATCATACAAAGTCTAGGGACTTAACTCAAGCTTCGATTAAAAATTAAAAATCAATTTACTAATTAGTAAAAAATTTTGAGTTATTCGAGTTGTATTTTACAACTCGATTTAAACTTAAATTTTTTTCGAGTTAAGAGAAGTCAATTGAAGTCGAATCGAAAAAATCAATTTTTCGAGTCGAGTTGAGTTTTGCTCACCCCTACTACCTCAAGGTCAACGCCGCCTCCTATTATTCAGTGATTCTGATGGGTTTACCTTACTAATCATTACCGGGATTGTCTCAGGAAAGGCGACTAATATATGGCTAAAATACGGCATTACCAGATATATTAAAAGATATTTAACAAATTCGGTTTAGCCCTATCTATTTGTTGACAGACTAATAATCTTTTAGGTAGAAAACATGAAAAACTATTAAAAATTTTGGTAATCGGTAAACTTTGGTTATCGGTAAGTATCGATACATATATATAAGTGCTCATACTTATTTCATGGAAAACATTAATTTAAGGTTATTTTTTTAGTGAGTTTTAAGATATTAATTTAGTAATTATACATGTCTAATGGTTTATTTTTATTTTACGGTATATATTATTATTAAATTAAAAATAATAAACATCGATATTACATATTATTATTTTTGGTTAAAATTGTTAAATTTAAATTTAGATAATATTTTATAAAATATCAAAACAATCAAATATTTTGTGTAAATGAAATTATTAAATTAATATTGTATGTGGAAAACATGATGCAATATTAAAAAATTTTTGAAACATAAATTACATAACTTTCAACAAAGTATCGATACATTTTTATAAAAAGTATCTATACTTTCAACATATCAGGTAAATTTTATCGGTTTTATCATAATGTTACCTAATATGTTGAAAGTATCGATCCTTTTTATAAAAATGATCGATACTTTACAATATAACAAGTAAAAATATGATGTAATAGGTAGCGCTTATATAATGTAATAGGTAGCGTTTATATAATGTAATAGGTAGCGCCAGGGCCGGTCCAATGAGTTTTAATGTCCTGGGCGATATAACAATTTTATGCCCCTATACTTGTATCGTATAATAGACAAAACATAAATAATTGTTTTAAAACAAAAATGTAATAGAAATTATAGTCAAACAATAACAATACTAATACAAACTAAAACCTACAAGGCTACAAATATCACCTAAAACGATGTCTTCATGCATTTTTTGAAGCAAAAACCTCTATTATTTTACGATAAGGGGACCTGGAACATTGTTTAGAGAAAAGGGATATGATCTCTTCATGCCAACCACCTACAAGTTATAACCAAATTTACATACCATCAAAGGTTTAGAAGAGAAAGAACGATGCATTCCTGAACTCAAAACTTAGCTCAATCCGCTCATGCAGATACTTTTTAAATGTGGTAGTTGGCAAATTCAAAGTTCGAATCTTAACATAAGTCCTTCTCTACCGGAAAAGTTTAACGAGGTAGTCGAAGAATAGGAAAATAGATTCCAGATGCTAAATACAAATCTCGGGCCGATTCGATACTACACTTCGAGGATGAGTTTATCATAGGATTAGTTCATGTCAACCACCAAATTCACACACTATAGAGAAAGAATAAGCATTCTTAAGTGAACTCGAAACTCAAATGGTTCATGCAGTCATCTTCAAAAACTGGCATCTAATAAATTCAAAGTTCGAATCCAAGCATAAATCCTTCCCCTATTAGATAAGTTTAACCGAGTAATCTAAGAATAAGAGATGCTAAATTCGAATCTCGGGCCTATTTGATTCCACATTCGGATTCATTTGGCATAAAATTCAGAATATAAACATCAAGAATTTCACAACTAACAACATAGTAGTAAATGGAAAGAATTGAAGGGAAATTGTGCACAGGTAATAAGTTTCCAACAAGTTTTCGGTAGAAAACCTAGATCAAAGGTAAATATGGTTCCTGTAGTGTTTAATGTTAGATTTATGATTTAAACAGATAACTACTTTGTTCAATCAAGTTCTTAAAGCAAGATTAGTCGTTGGAATCTCAAGATCAAAGTGCAAGTCAAGGTGCCAGTCGAGAACAAGGTACTGATTTTATATCAAACACATGTTACACATCATTAATCATAACAAATACAAATAGATTAATCAACAACTAAATCATGATTTAGGAATACATAACAATAACTAAAAATCTCAAATGCACTAAGCTTAATGTAGGAAAGATTATCCAAAAAGTACATTGGTATATTTGTACATTGATTGGGTAATCTTATGAAAAAGAATGAGAAGGATATAATTTTTAGTTCGTTTTCATTGAAAGTTTGAAGCTGAAACACTAAAAGAATAAGATTTTCTTACGTTATATAGCCATATGTATCCAGCTCAGTTGGTAGAGCACAAGGTTCTTAACCTTGACGTCGTGGGATCGAGTCCTACGGAGGGCATTTCATAATTCAAAGGTCTTCTACGGAAGTTGCTCTCAACCTGGTGTTGGGGGCAGCCTACAATCTTACCTCCCCCTTATCCCATTACATATGGGAACAAGGGACAGTCATATAGCCATATGTATCAGCTGTGTTCAAAGAGTTCTTCACCATTAACAACTCCCCAATGCACACCTTCTAAGTTAAGAACCAAATGAGAAAACTACCCTGGTTGACAATGGAGTATGAAACTACCGATGAAAGTGAAATACAACCTAATACTTAAATATGTACAGAATTAATGAAGAAAAATGGTAAATCATTCAATTCCAAATCTGCTCAACCAGAGACTTCTTCAACTGGTTTAGGCGAGTAAAACCGTGTAACATAGAAATTAAGCCCTAGAAAACTTCCCCCCAACATGATGCCTTGGGCCGTCGCCCATGTGGCACATGTGTTGGGCCGGCCTTGGGTAGCGCTTATATAATGTAATAGGTAGCGCTTATATAATAAAATATGTTAATTACTGGAAACATTATCAAGCACAATAACATATTAGGTAGCGCTTATATAATGTAATAGGTAGCGCTTATATAATGTAATATGTAGCGCTTATATAATAAAATAGGTTAATTACTGGAAACATTATCAAACACAATAACTTATTAGGAAGCGCTTATATAACGTAATAGGTAGCACTTATATAATAAAATAGGTTAATTATTTAATTTGTTATTACAATATATTAGGTAAACGCCTAAAATATTACCAATGATAACATAACCGATTATTTATTGGAAACATTATCAAGTATAATAATGTAAACGATAAAAAAATAGGCGCTACCTATTACATTAAACTACCTACCGGATATGTTGAAAGTATCGATTCCATTTAAATAAGTATCGACACTTTTGGAATTTAAAAGAAATGCAGTAATAACACCTATAAACATCAAATACAATAAAACAATATTATTTATTAACAAAATAATATTATTATTTTTAAAATATTAGAATAATTTATTTAATATTATTTATGTAAATATTAATATTAAAATATTATATCTATAATTTTATAAATAAAAAATATGATTATTATATTTTATTAAAATAAAATTATTATAAATTATATTTTTTATTTTTTATAATAAGAATAATATATCATTAATTATATTATAATAAGAGAATAGTTAAACATATGTGTCGATACATTTTCTAAAAGTATCAACACATATGTTATAATTATAATGTAATAGGTAAATTTACAATATAACTGGTATACAACAATAACAAAACAAGTAAAAATTACCGAAAACATCATTATTTTAACAAAACAGGTAAAACGCTACAAGTTTTGTTATTTTTTTTACCGGTTTTGTTATTGTTGGGCATTTTACCGGAAATGTTAATGATGTTTTAGGTAGAAATAATAATGTTTTAGGTAATTTTTACCGGTTTTGTTATGCCCAACAATAACAAAACCAGATAACAAAACCGGTAAAAATATACTTTTTAATGATAAAATTAGCAAACACAAATTATACAAATTAATTTTAATTTTTTAGTTTGTAAGTTGCCACAATATAACTAATGAAAAAAAGGACACGGTATTTCTATTTCGATATTAGCTTTCAAATAATAAAAATATATATATATAATTATAATATAATTTTAAAAAATAATCATAATGAAGTGATGAAAATAGAATTTGACATTAATAATAATAAATTCGTCATGTCATATTAAAAAAAAATAATAAAATAATCCACATCATCAAAGAGAGATTAAAATAAAAGTAATTTGAAAGTTTAATGATTAAATTGAATTTTTTTAAAATTTAGTGACCAAAATAGAAGTGAGAATATAGTTGAGTGATGAATCATGTAATTTACCTAAATTAAAAATTTCACGTCAGGTGTGCCGTTAACTTTTTAACGGCATGGTACTAAAATTAAATAAAAAATAAATGTTAGGTATGATATTGAAAAAATGAAAGTTGAGGTACTAAATCGGAACAAAAGTGATAATTTATGTACTAAACATGGAATTTTCCCTAAAGAGTTATAATTCAATTATAATGGATTTTTAATAAATGATTAATTTTAAAAAAATCCTTATACTTTTTAATATTTATATAATAAGGACAATTTTGCTTGTGGTGTGTTTCAGTTCGTCGTTTTAGTAGTATGTTACGATATGCGACATGCACTAAATAATTTTTTAAAATTTTTATTAAACATTTAATGTTAACTCTTGGTTAAGATGAAACAACCCTAATCAACTAATCCAAACACTTGCGAAAGATTTCTTTTCTTTTTTGATATATATAGAGTAAATATAAGACATATATATTTAAAGATCTTCAACTAATTAACTATGAATGTCCATACTCTTGTCGATATTCAAACTCATAATCTCTATGGAGAATAACAAATCATTTTACCACTAAAGTCAATTAATTCATGCTAACCCATGCGATAGTTTGAATATATATAATAGTAAATTAAACCCAGATTCATCTGTTACAACATTTTTTGATTTTAAAATTAAATTAAATCAATTAACTTTTAAAATTGAATTAAAATCAAAACATATCAAATTAATTTTTTCAGTAATTTAAGTAATTACAAGATAATACATGTTAATGATTTTTCGTAGTTATTGACAACATATACTCTACAGACACAACTGTTCAAACTCATGATCTAAAGAAAGAACAACAGTCTCTGCAACCACTAATATCATTAAGTGAGTTCAAATTAAATTAAATTAATGCGATAAAATTTCCATCAAATTTTATTTGCACCTAATTTAAAATAATTATCTTATACAAATTATTTTATACGATAACTTTCTCTTAAATTCACACTATTTTAAGATTTTAACATAGAATTTTGCATTTTTTTTAAATGAGCAACTCCTCTGTTAAGTTGTTAATTAACAAATACTATATAAATGCTACAATTATTTACATATATATGTATTTAAAGTAAAAGAAAAAAATTATCACAGCAAAACCAGCAATAGTCTCTCCATCGTCACATGCAATAGCATTACTCATATGTTTACATGACCAAACAAAATTACACGAGCATCATGGCATATACAACTTATTGCCACACTTACACCTCCATGCTTCTGGATAATACTCCGCGGTGACCGGTGTTCCGGGCGGCACCGACACGTGAACAGGCTTGCATGGTGTGCAGTCGCCGCATTTTGAGATGCACCGTGGCGGGGATGATCCCGGGCCACTCAACAATCTCCTGGTCAAGCTTAAAGGGCGTACTGGGATGTCAACGGCATTCTTCTGGGCAGTTTCCTGTGACAAATGAATCGTAATAATCACCTTATACTATTACTTAGTTGATAATTTACCACAAAAATCAAAATCTATGACCCCTACAAATACCATGCGCGCTCTGAGCCGAGAACAAAAACCAATGTACACGGGAAGTCAAAACAAATAAACAATACAAATATATAACCTATTCCTAGACAGTAAGTGGTTTGGGTTAAAGCGCTGAGCTCTGCTACCTCAAGTTACCGAGACTCGTTAAAATTAAGAAGATAATCCTAAATTCTGCAGTACTGCCGCAGGGTTCACATGTGTTGCTTTCTTTTTGTTATTTTTCGGATGGAGATGGACCTGGCGTGAAGCCCTAGTCATATAGCATGGTTCCATTCGATGCATCAGAAGGCTCGTGGTGGTTTATGGAGAAGGGCCGCAATAATTTTTCTTAGCCTATTGTTACCGTACACACACTGTACAGACACAATAACTCAATCTAAAATCTTTTAAGAAGATCATTTTATTTTACTAGTGAATCCAATATCATATGAAATTTTAACCCTCAAACAATGATGTATAGATCGATTGTCCATGAACGATTCTTGTATTAGATCAGAGAAACATATGTTAAGAGTTAATAAGTAATACTGTGTAGGAGCAGGACACAGATAAATAGTACAGTTCACTGACTCACCTGAGAACAAATACCAACTGCAGCTTTAGCAAACAGTAGAAACCTAAAATCTACCGTCAAAAATGGAGTGTCATCAATCATCATATCAGATATATATATATATACACACACACACCAGGGTTTCGTTTCTGCCATGTTAGATGAGAAAGAGCAAACCTTGTTGATATCTGGTTGTAGTGCCGCTGATGCCAACCAATAAGCAAACTGAGAAAAGGATGAGGGAGAATAAACAGTAAAGCAACTGAGATTTGTGGGTGAGGTTTGGTTTTCTGCATCCCTTACTCTCCATGAAAGACAGCTTGAGCTTGTGCTTTCTTTTTGAGATTTTGAGGATTGGATTTTGAAGCTAAGTAGAAGAGAGGAAGTATTTGTCGTCTTCAACCCCACATATTCCATGCAAGTGTCACGCCAAACCAGTAGCTAACAATGTTGCGGATCAATGGATGCAGCGGCCCGAATCAAAGAACAAAAAGGAGATGAAAGAAGAGATTGTGAATCTAGGCGGACGGTGGATTCCTAAGGTTTTCCATGTTTGGGTGCTGGATTCTCTTGCAGGTTTTGCTCACTGTCTCTCATGATTCCCAAACGCAGAGATACAGTCATAAACAACACCAACAACACCCACCCCTCTGCTCCATTCATCCAAACCAAACCCCACACGTTCTCTCTCTCTCTCTCTCTCAAGCTTTCTTTGTCTCATCCGTTGCTTTCGAGTTTTTCTTTTATTTTCCACATTATGTGAATGTCAATGTCATTGTCGTAAAACCCAGGAAGATTATACTCTCGTAACTAGTTTACGACTCATTAGCTAATAGCTATTGATTAAATTCCAAGGACACAAAAAGAGAAAAACTAATTAATTAATTAATCAATCAGATTATATATAAGTAAGAAACTAATTAATAGATGTATAATGATATTGTCATACCATCATAACCTTCAAGCCCAAATTGTCGTAATATCAGAGTTAAGGTCTAACGGGACGTACGACCTTAGACGCTTCTTGACACTTATGATTTTTCTTTGTGACTAAGCAAGCCTTACCCAAACCTAATGAGCATGCAAAATCACCAAGGTTGGAACCAAGCCCTTAAGGCTTCTAGGATGCGGAAGCTTTAACATCAACATGGGTACTCCAAGCCACCAAGGTTGGACTATGGTGTGGAAGTGCAAACACAAGTGGAGCTACTCCTAGCAACCAAGAGAGAAAACAAGCACAAAGAGAATAAAGAACAAAGAACACAAGAACTAGAGTAAGTGCCTCAGAGTTTTATTACTCTCTCCCAAGAGAATGAATGAATGAATGAATACAAATAAGGAGGAGAGGCTTTCTATTTATAGTTGAGCTCACTCTCAATCAATGGCCTAGATCGATTTTGTTCAACGGCTAAGATCTGCCCAATCAATACAAGATCCCCTAAATCAAGGAAACACAACCCAATATATCTAATTACATCCATTAGTAGGATTCTTTCCTTGGATAGGTGTTCACACTAGATATGGTAAGATTCCCCCACAATATCTTCATGATTTGTTGTCTCTTTCCATATTTACTGAACTTCTTTGATCATCTTCGAATATGATACCAGTTTCCTTTTCTACACAACGAATGTGAACGGGCTCCACAATCTTCTCCAAGTGATGGGCCAAGTTTGGTGACCATGACAAGCCCGCACTATGTATAGAACCTCTTTAGCAGACACTTGCGCCAATATCTTGGACCCAAATATCACGGCCTGTGACATTCTCCCCCACTGAACCTAGTGATGGGCTCGTCGCTCCACTCAATGATCCTAGGCAACATCACCTTGGACACTTCTCAATGCCTTGGCTTGTTGCGATCCCCACTTACGAACTCCTTGCCTTGGCTTCTGTCGCATGTAACTTCACGATCCCTCACGCCATACTTCACATCAACTTAGTTGCCTTTTGACGCCTCTACTTGCTCATGTCTACCCATAAGGACTCGACCTCCCCCATAAAGGGTTTACTTGCTTTGGCTCTTGTCGCTAAGTGATGAAATGGGCTAACACATCCACAAGTAAATCTCTATCGTAGGAACCCTTTCCTACAAGTCTTGATTTATCTCGGCTTAGACCCTCCTGGCCCTGTTGCAAAGTCTTGGATCCCTTCCAAACTTTGTTTCCTCCACGCTAAAGGTTAGGTCTTACTCGACCTATGCTCACTAAAGACAATAAATCAAACCCAAAAGAACACTAGAATCGTGTTGAGATGTACCTTCCCCTATATTTCGTGGCATTTACTCAAAAATGTATCAACCATTCTTACTCCATGAAGTTTGATACTCCTCACATTGAACCCTCCTCATTGAGTTCTTTGTGTCACCATGCATCAAAACTTTCTCACAGTAAAGTATGATGTCCCTTCTCGCCTCTTCCCTTCTAACCCGAAGGTTGGAGTTCACTTCTCACCTTGCAAATGGGTAGTTTCTCCATGGTTGCCTTGTCTTTCAACGTCTTGGCCCCCTTCGACTTTTGTCTAATAGTCTTTGAAGAATGTTCTTCACGTGAACATCCTCGTCAAATACCTCATTCAACCCTTCTCTTATGATGGTCTCTGAAGCTATGTTCTCTACACGAACCTGCTCGGTAAACTCCTCGGACACGGATAACCCTTCCTGCACTTGGTTCCCACTCAACTTGGCAGAAACAAATATTATTGAGCCAAGTCTCAATGCCTCTTCGATCTTGGGTTCGTCATCTTCTCTGGACAACTCGATCTTGGGCTCATCCATCACCTTGGATGACTCGCCTCCCATCGGGTAATCTTGTAACACCTTTGTAATCTTAATTTGGAGACCCTTTGTTTGCTCAACTCTTACCTTTGGCGTAGCATCTTTGACACTTGTACTTATGCCAAGTCTAAAACATCTTCCCCAGACTCACCATCTGGTTCATCATTGAGTGGATTTTCACTGCCACTCAATGAATACATTCATCATCCTTTGACTTACCTTCATCACGGATTCCCTCACCACTACCCTCGACTTTCACCTTTGCCTTGGAAGTCTTGCTCTTCTTGACTCCAAATTCTCTGATAGACTCAGTGGTTTTCAAGGCTTTAGATAACTCATTGACTTCTCTTCGCTCCAACACTTTCTTCGCCCATGGCTTCAATCCAAATATGAAGGTGAAGAACCCATCTTCTTCAACCAAACTCGAGACTCTGAGCATACACACCTCCATCTTGGCATACTGTAAGCAACTTGCTCATTCTCCACCATCGGCTTGACAGTTTTATCTTTAGCTATCGCACCGGGTCTCTTCCTGTTCTTGACTGCTTTGACACCTGCAGTCTCGTCGCTTCTCGATCATGGATTGAGTAATTTGGAACTTATAGTCGTACCACTTTCTGGCCTGACGGCATTAACATCTACAATCACACCGGGTCTCTTTTCGGGTTTAGTTGTCTTAACATCCGTAGTCGCACCTTGTCTTTCTCTTGGCTTTGCTGTATTAGGACTCACAATCAATCCAAGTCCCTTTCTTGGCTTGGTTTTTTTACTTGCAGTTGCGACATTGACATTACAATCGTATAAAGTCTTGCTACTCTTTATTATGGCTTGGCTACTCCCCTGACGATGGTAGTAAGGCGACTTTTCTCGAGATATCCTCTAATCAAATGAGGATAATCGCAGAAATAACACTTCAACTTTTCTTTGCTCACCTTCTTCTTCACACCGGCCTTAGCCATGCCATTATTTCCCTATGGCTTTCCTTGGCTATGAACAATCGATGGCTCACATTGGCCAATCGTAGAGATTCTTTTATCATCTACCAACTGCACTTCTTCCTAGTCTACCCCACTATTGCCACTATCCCTGGCATGGGCCTGGACAACACAATGCTAGTTGGCTTGTCTCCCACAAGATCGATCAACTTTTCAGCTACAACTATGGCCTCCGAAAGTCTTTGGGCATCTATTTGCTCTCTCCCGAGTATCACCTCTGGACTGAGTCCCTCCAAGAAGGTCTTGAGCACACCATTCACTCATTGCTCTTTTGTATATGAGGATCTCCTTCTTTAGGTCATCCTCATCGTTTCTCAAAGCTATTACATTGGCTTCATGGGCATTACTCCCTCGAGCCATCTCCAACTCGTTGAGAACATGTTACGCCTCATCCTTGAACCTATCATCTATAGACTTCATTTTGTCAAGACGGGATTCTACAACACCCTGGGTCTCCTTGGCCTCTTCCTTGGATTTTTCAAGTCTTATGACCCTCATTTCCAACAAAGTTAAGATCTCTTCCTTCTCATTCCCTAAAACCAACATCTCAGCCCTAACAAAATCACATACTTTAGTCGACTTCTCTTTGAGCTGATAAAGAATCTCTTAAACATCGTCATTGATCGAGTATATAAACTCTTTCAAACTAGTGGCCCTCTTTTCTGTGGAAGAACCAACATCTATTAGATCATCTATCCAAGATTTACAATCATTACCTCAACCTTACAAATCTTCGATGTAATCCTCAATGGGTTTTGTCCACTTTTACTTTTCACTATGGCTCTCCTCGCCTTTTCGTGTAGAAAATCTTCCTCTTTTACCTGCCATCTCAAAACTAGTTCAATCACCCTTGACTAGCTCGAACACAAATCCTTGCAACTTAACTACAAAAGCAAATTAACTGAATAGTAAGTAAACTTAACTTACCCGGTTTACCACCTTCAACCAAACATGTACGAAACAATCGTTTTCTCCCCACAATGACTTTCTCTGATACCAATTATTAAGTCCTCAGAACCATCAAGCCTAAACTGTCGTAATATCAAAGTTAATGTATGACGAGACGTGTAAACTTTGATATTTCTTGACACTTTGGGGTATTCTCTACAACTAAATAAGTCTTACCCAAGCTTAGTGAGCATCCAAACTCATCAAGCTTGGAATTAAGCCCTCAAGGATTCTAGGATGCGGAAGATTTAACACCAATGAGGTTACTCCAAACCATCAAGGTTGGATTATGGTATGAAAGTGCAAACTCAAGTGGGGCTACTCCTAGCCACCAAGAGAGGTAACAAACACAAAGGGAATAAAGAACAAATAACACAATAACTAGAGTAAGTGTCTCAGAGTTTTATTACTCTCTTCCAAGAGAATGGATGAATGAATTAATGAATACAAATGAGGAGGAGAAACTTTCTATTTATAGTTGAGCTCTCTCTCAAGCAATGACCTAGATCAATTTACATCAACAGCTAAGGTATGCCCAATCAATACAAGATCACCTAAATCAAGGAAAACCCAACCTAATCCTATCTAATTACATTCATTAGTAGGATTCTTTTCTTGGATGGATGTTCACACTAGATATGGTAGGATTCCCCCACAATATCTTCCTGATTTTGTGTTTCTTGCCATATTTACTGAGTTTCTGTGATCATCTTTGAATATGATGTCACTTTCCTTTTCTACAAGGCTAATGTGAACGGGCTCCATAGTATTGTTCAAGTGATGAGCCAAGTCTGGTGGCCTTGGGAAGCCCACACTCTACATAAAACCTCTTTAGTAGACAATTACGTCAATGTCTCAGACCCAAATATCATGGTCTGTGACATTATACTACAACTTTTATCAGCTGTTTTAGAAATTTTAGTACTTGGCATGAAAATTCTTAATCTTTCACTAAATTACAGTCAAATATATTATATGATATAAATATATATAGTTGTAACCAAAGGGCCTTGTGGGCACAACGAGAATAGGATATTGAAATCAAAGTGAATGATGAAGTTTGTGTGTCCTCTTTATTTATTAGTGAATTTGTGGATTCCAAAGTAAGGAAGTATGGACAAATAATTCAAGTAATAATAGCATAGTGATTTAAGAATGTATTTTAATAAATAGAATGTATTTTAATAAATGGAATGTACTTTGCTGTATTTTCAGAAGACTTAACTTCTCAAGTCTCTCCCAAATTTGACATATATAAGTTGTTAGTTATTTATAAGTTACGATCTCTAAATAGACTTTTTGTTTATTGAAGTCTTAGAGGAGTAGATATCCACTTAACATAAATCCTTGCATCAAACACAATATATAAATAAGACCTCTAATCGGCTCATGTGATCTACCAGAGCAAAATTTAAGATATGACCCTTAGATCTATTTAATTAGTGGACCTGCAAATAGTCATAATGATATTATGCTTGACACAACCAACTAAAAGCCACTATAAATACCCTCAATCATGAATGATAAAGGGGTTGACACCTTCATAACCTATAGATCATTTCTCATTCATCTTCTTCATGACCTAGACTCTCTCACAAAGAAACACAGGTCAACACCAGCTAGACCTCTACCTTTGACTTAGACAAAACTTAAACTTAAACGTAGCCACCTCTCAAATAAATATAAGAGATAACCTCTTTCTAGTATACCATGTAGCACTAAGATACTTCTAATACATGAGAGGATCGAGATTCTTCTTTATATGTTAGAGTATAAAAACTCTATAGACTTTGCTAAATACTAGGATAAGGGTACCCATATCTGCAGTCATGTTGCCAAGATGTTTATATGTCTCCAATGTGCTACCATAGTGGAAATTCCCCTAATCTATAGATAAAAGAGCGCCAAGTTGCCAGTACTCTGAGTGTTAAGATGTTTCAACTCTTTGAAAGAGACGAGATGTCTTCGAATGTAGAGAAGCATTTGTTCGTTAACTGCAGAAATGTTGAGTTGCCTCAGTACCTACAGAATCATGAGTTACCTTCGAAGGGTGTTGAGTTGCCTTTACCCAACTTATGGCCACTGATTTGCCCGATGGGTTGAAATACCTCCGCTTTAGCATCGAGATGCATTTGCCCTATTTCCCCCTTGACAAAGATATCTACGTTCTACATGTAGTGTATGGTACAAATTAAGATGTCTCTAAACCCACCATTATGTGTTACTGCAAACTGAGTAGCCTCATCTACCTGGTCAAATAACATTGAGATGTCTTACGCTGTTCTCAATTATGCACTAAAATTGATAGAAAGAGTTGAGAGTATCCCCTTTAGTGTCGAGATGAATTTGTCATGTTTTCATCTTGATAAAGATGTCTATATTCTATCTGCAATGTATGGTACGTATTGAGATACTCTGCATCCTCCGTAGTGCGTTACTGTAGACTAACTTTTTCTACCTTGTTGAATAGCATTGACAAACCTCACGATCTTATCAGATTAAGAGATTACAATCTAAAATTGGTCGAAAAAGTCAAGAGCTTATACTCTAATAGAGTGTCGAGATGCCCTACCCCCAAAATTATTGAGATACCTCAAGAAGCACGATTGATGTAGGGATGTATTCCACTCTTGCTGATACAACACGAAGTTGACTCTAAAGAATATTGAGATGCCTTCACTATAGTGTCGATATGTATTTACCCTAACAAGATAAAAGTTGGGTTTTTCTTTTTTTATGTCAGTACGATATAAATACCTCTACCTGACTATCAGACTTATATGAGAATGTCAAGTTATCCTTCTTTGGTTGAGGTCATAGAGAAATATTCACATACACATTTTTCATCGCTACCAATGAATCAACCAAAAAGACAGAAAACATTATTTTCCTTTCCATTGAGTTGAGATATGGACACATTCCATGAGATAAACAACAAGAAACAACACCTTTGTGAAAGACAACATGTAACACCCCCAACTCGTACCCGACCTGGATACGAGTCTAAGGTGTCACATAGACTTTTTAAACTTTGACTCTTAAAGAAAATCATGGAAATTTTAAACTTTCATTAAAATAAAAGTTGTTAACTTACACAAGTTCGACCAAAATAATACAAAAATTGATCAGAGCATTCGTAATTCACAAATTGTTTACATGTCAACACACTATATACAACAAAATACATACTTTGTCAATTACTTCTGATCTAATTTAGTAGGGTATGCTGTCAGTGCAACTCCTAATTCTTGTCTTCTTGCTTCTTGGTACCTACGTGTAAACCACTTACACACTAAGTCACAGACTTAGTGAGGCATAAAGTTAACATGTAACAATGAATTCATAAACATGTACTACTATTATTCTATCATAACATTCCACTTTGTATATAATTATTAAAATATCACATATATGATTATAATATGCACAAATGGAACTTAATTTCTTATGAGATTTCAAACTAATTTATCTCTGATTGTCCATGTCCATTATTGAGAACATAAGGTACATGTGTACATTGAGGTTGTACACTAATGCTGTCACCACAGCTCGAATAAATTTCCACTAGGGGAACTGAATATTTGTCCCGAAGGACCACTATGTCCCGAAGGACCGCTGATAATCCCTCAACTCTTGGCATGCCAATTATACCTACAACTCTTATATCATATAACATGGGCAAAATTATGAATAAATTTTCCATTTTCATATTTCTTTTATCACTTTTCATATGAACATACCATTTGTTTCATATGTACACATATAATCACTTTGCTTATTACTCATACATGGATTTGTTCTCTTATAATTGCATACATTTATAGTACATTATATTAAAGCATTTAAAGATATGCAAATACTTATTATAACCAAAACATATGCATATATAAAAGAAATCATAACATCAAATATAGGAAATAGACTTATCACAAGTCTTATTTCCATTGAACTATATCTATAGTATGCACTCACCTTAGCCACACTTGATTGGAATCAATACTAGCACTTTATCTCTCTTTTGACCGTTTCTAATTCTTCGATTATTCCAGAACGAGATTACGTTCAATATCTACATAATGATACATTGATTCATATCAGTATTCTAATTGGCATACTATAGTCTTTCATTTCTTAGACTAAAGGAAAGATAAATTTCATTTCTTATCTAAAATAGGTATCGATACCCTATAGAGGGTATCGATACATCCCTTAACTGATGTATCGGTACCATGCCTAGGTATCGATACCCATATTGCATTCTGTAATTTTTCGTTCAAGATGGTATCGATACATTCCTTAAGGTATCGTTAAACCTTGGTATCTGATAACTCCGTAAAAGGTCACATTTTTTTCACTTAAGTTATTGAGTGTCTAATAGTTCATTTAGGACCATATAGATGCATTTAGTTTCATGTGGTGGAATTCGGTTTGCCACGATATTTTATTTTTAAAGCGGTGCTGCCATATGGGAAAGGTGCTTGTTTGATGATGTACATGAATTGAAAGCAAGGAGATTGCTGAGAAAAATGAAATTGCCAAGTTCGAATGGTATTTTGATAGCGCTTGAAGTGCGAGAAGATATTTTTGAAGCCAGCAATCTCTGACTTTCCGGGAGCTCTGCCCGAGGAATCCACCTGGAGGGATCGACACTGCAACCGCCGGTCCTACTGATGACGTTGCCTGACCTGCAGATCATGTCTGTCTTTGGGTGCCTGCAACGGGATTATGCCGGTCACTCAGTCAGCTACCCAGGCTGTATCATAACCGTTTGTACGACTCCCAAGTAACTTAACCATGGTTTTGGGATTTCCTAGGAAAGTCAACACCAAGTCCTAGGATTAGTTTTCCCCTATAAATAGAGGATGAAGACACATTGTTGAAGACTTTGGTTCCACCCAGAATTGAGCTTAAAAGGTTAGAGAGAGAGAGTCTCATCTTTCTCCGTCAATCCTACTTGCCGTGGCATTTCTCCTTAACAAGTCTGAGGGAGTATCGTATTGAGCATCCGAGAGGAGCCAGTTCGTTGGGAGCAATTCTTGGTGGCCGAGGGAAGTTTAGACAGTGCACGTCGAAGGCTTTCTCTCATCCCTTTAGTTCTTTTCTTTCATATTTTGTTATTGGGTTATAAGGAACGGATGAAACTTGCTTTGTTCTTGTTTATTTCGAACCCCACCATGAACTAAACCTATTTGGTGGGAGTTCGCTTGGATGTTTAAGTTTTTATTTCAATGAATGGTTGTTTTTCTATGCTATATTATGTTTTGTTTATGAAACTTAACGCCTTAAGGTTGTAGAAGCTACGAGAGTAGCCTTTTCTTAGGAGGTCTTGAGGGTTCGAGAGAATGCCTTGGCAAAATATCCTTAGTATTCGAGAGAAACTAGGGATGAACTACATAAAAAAGAGGTTCTAGGTAGTAACTAGGCCTAATCCACCTTAGAGATAAGGTTTGGATTTTATTCGACTAAAAAGAGATGCAAGAACGATAAGTTAGATGTTAATGCTGCCGCAAAAAGGTATTGCCGAGACATATCCTGTTATCTGGACCAATAGGATCACTGCAGGGGTTTACGCCAATCGGTTTTACCAGGGCATCTTTAATCTGTCGAGTCCCTTACTAGAGATAGCATAGGGCACCCTAGTAGGCTATGTCGGCCAGGTTAGGCATAGAAGAAATACCATTCAGAGAAATAGACTTAGATTTTTCCTAGTGACTCCTATCACTCATTCCCATAGCAGCTTGTCGTGTGAGAAAGCTAAAGTCCTACATTTTAAATATAGTATTTACATTTTATCTTGCCTTGACATTTCCATTTGTTTGCACTTATCACAATTTAATTTGCCACGTCATTTCATCCAACTTGCCACGACATATTCAATTGCGACCACACTACCACCATTCCATTTTCACATCAGTCATTCCATTGTGCCACAACATTCTCATCTGTACATACCATCACTAACTTTACTTAGGTGACAAAGTAAAGTGCCTTGACAAACTTATTTGATTTCCCCAATTCCCTGTGGAGACGATACTCAACTTATCACTGTATTACTTGTTCGATTGTGTATACTTGCACATATATCTGTACTAATTTATAGTACTTACACCGAGTGGACAAGTTTTTGGCATCGTTGCCGGGGAATTGGCAACTGGAAGTTAAATTGTTTTGTCATATCATTTTTATTTTACTTGTTTATATTTCTTTTATATAGTTTTACCCTTTATTTTTCTTATCTTATTTAGGATTTCGTGGTGTATGACCAAAAGTAACCCTGACGAGCCATTAGAACCAGTTGAACCTGAGATCGAAAGGTTCTTTAGGAGAAGAAGACGTGCTCAACGTGCAAATATGTACCAAATTAGAAATCTAGGCATTGGTCATGAGGATGATCAGAATGCCGAGGCAAATCCATTTGCTGGGAATGCACCCAGACCTCGTACCATTTGTTATCACTTAAACCCAATTTTAGACGATTTAAATCCTGAAATTGTGGCACCAGAGATTCAAGCAGCCCACTTCGAGCTCAAACTTGTCATGTTCAATATGCTGAACTTAATAGGGCAATTCGGGGGCATGCCAAATGAAGATGCCAGGCAACATATTCATAACTTCTTGGAGGTGTGTGATTCTTTTCGCTAACAAGGGGTGCATGAAGATGTTCTGAAATTAAAGTTATTTCCATATTCTCTGCGTGACCGAGCAAGGGCTTGGTTGACTGGTGTTCCAGTGGGTTCAATGGAGTCGTGGACTGATATGTGCAAAAAAAATTTGTTGCGGTATAATCCTCCGAACATGAACACCCAAATGAGGAACGACATTGCTTTTTTTCATCAAGCTGATGACGAGTTGATGTATGAGTGTTGATATCGATATAAGGGATTGCTCCGCAAGTGCTCAAATCATGGGTTTCAAGATTGGACGCAAGTGGTGATGTTCTACAATGGAGTCAACGCGCCCACGAGGATGATGCTAGATGCCTCAACAAATGGGACGTTGCTTGACAAATCACCAGCAAAAGCATTTGACATTCTGAATAAGATTGCCACTAATGATTATCAGTTTTCATCCACAAGGCTTGGAGTTGAGCGAAAGTCTCATGGAGCTTTCGAGCTAGATTCTAAAGATTCGGTGTCTGCCCAACTTGCTGCTATCACCAATATGTTGAAGGACTTACAAAGGCCAAGTGAGGTGAGAGAAGTGAAGGCATCCAATTCAGCATGTCTAATATGACACGACAGTCACAATGAGAGTGACTGCCCCAATCAAGAATCCATCAAATTTATAGGAAACTTCAATCGAGGCAACAACAACCCCTACTCCAACACATATAATCCTGGATGGCGTCAACATCCAAACTTTTTCGTGGGGAAATCAAGGAAACAACAATGCTCATCATCCAGCTCGCGAGCATAATATCAATGACTCCCAGGGATTTCAATCGAATATTCCATGACATAATTCTAACAATGTAACATCCCAAATTAAGGGTTAGTGACTAAATTGTAAAGTTTTAGAATTTGGGGATAAAAGTAGAATAATTGAATAGTTCAATGATTTATGTGGGGATATTGTTTGAAAGTTGTTAGTAAATATTAGAGGAGTCAAAGGGAAAAATATGTAATTGAACAAAGAAAATAATTAAATAAATTAATGGGTATTATAATACCCATGTGGAGAATTATTGACGAGATAAGTTTCCAAGCAATTCTCTTCTTCATCTTCTTCTCTTCTCCATGTGAAAGCTCAAGCAAAAGGTAAGTTTCCTCATTAGTTGATTATTTGTTCAATTAAAGGTTGGGTTTTGAACTTTAGATGATAACTAAGCTTAAGGAAAGCTTAATTTGTGTTAAAATTAAAAGATTTAGAAGTTATGAAAGATTAAAGAAAATGGGTTTTTAAGTGAATTTCCGAAAAAGAGTTGATAAGTTGAATTTGAAACTAAATTTGACTTGTCATAAGGGTGAATAAGAAGTTATAAGTGTTAGAACTAAGTTTGGATAACAAGAAAAATTTGGGATGATTTTTAGCCTTAACAATTTGGATAGAATATGGGAGATTATAAAGTGTTGGAATGATATGAATTTGTTAAAGTTGTTATAGATGAATTTAGTAACATAATAAGGGTTTTATACATGAAAATTTGGGTGAAGTGTTGATGATTTTCAGATGAAATAGCCTATTCTGGGCAGGTGCATCGATTCACTATGAGTGTGTACCGATGCACTAAGACAAAATTTGAAGATACATCGATGCATGGGAATTTCGAAGCTATTTTGTGTACCGATGCACCCATAGTGCATCGATACACCCCTAAAGGAAAAATGAAATTTTGGTTCATTAAATAAGCCTAAGTTATTAATATCAAGTTATAGGGTTTAGGCTTTTGATAATTGTTTTGGAAATTATGTTTATGTAGATATTGAGCCTAAACGAGTTTTAGAACAATCAAAGAATTAGGATCGAATCAAAACAAGGCTAAGGTGAGTGCACATTATATAATAATGATGTTCAATGGAAAATAAGACTTGTGATAAGTCTATTTCCAATAGTAAAATGCATGAATTCATAGAAGTATGTGTTTGCTATGATTTATATGTGTGCATGAGTATATGTGTTATTGATATGAATATGGTAAGTAAAAGGGATTAATGGTGATGATAAGAATAATTGTAAAGATAATGAAATAATATGTATATGTGAATATATGTATATGAGAAGACATAAGAGTAAGATATAAGCAAGGTAACAAGAAGTGAGAAATGACATGAAAAGTTGATATAAGATATGCAAAAATGATTTACGTGACTATATGTATATTTGATTCAAGTTATGTGAATATTTGAGAATAAAATAGGAGAAAAGGAAATGTGATATGCGAAATGAACCATATATATATATATGAATATGAGAAATGATATAAGCTATGTGACATGATCTATATGATTACATGAATATGCAATATGTGATAGAAGAGAAGAAATATGTGATTATATGAATTGTGATAAAGAGCTATGTGAAAGAATGATGTGATATGAATGTGATATGTGAACATAAGTGACTAATTGACATGAGCTATGTGACTATATGAAAACAAGAACATGTGACATGAAATACATGATAAGAAGATATGATACTCTGTAAGGGTATTACATGGTATGAAATAAAAGAGTTATGAGTTATATGCATATGAGATATATATTTACACATACATGTGGTATGTGACAGAATAGAAGGAACATGCAATTATAAGAGAAATGATATGAATACAAAAATGTTATAAATGATAATGCCCATGTTATGTAATATGAGAACTAGTGGTATAGTTGGCATGCCAAGAGTCGAAGGTTTACCTATTTCTTTTGAGACATATGGATAGAATTACCTATTTCTTTTGAGACATATGGATAGAATTACCTATGTCTTTCGGGACATATGACAAATTACCTATGTCTTTCGGGACATATGGACAGTATACCTATGTTCTAAAGAACATATGGACAGTTTACCTAGGTTCTTCGGGACCTATGGACAGTTTCCGAGGTTCTTTATGACCTCTGGATAGGTCATTATGGACATTTATATGAGTTGTGGTGATAGCATAGTGGTGCACAACCTCAATGTAATCACATACCTTAAGTTCTCAAAAGTATACATGGGCTAATACATGATCTTTAAAGATAATCAATAACTTGATATGATACTATGTGTACTCTGTTGTGAAATGAAATGGATGCCCGATGGTGAGTATAGAAAGGTTCAATATATGCTTACATGATATAAAAGAATTAGTGATAGTAATATGAGTACTGATAAGTACTGTTAATGATATATGCTTTTATATGATATGATAATATTAATTGTTTATGCACTGATATGAGTAGAGTAATATCATATGTTTTCATGCCTCACTAAGTCATCGACTTAGCATGTAATTATTTCACGCGTAGGTTCCGAGAAGAGGAAGATCGGTAAAAGTTATGCAAGACATGTCAGTTTCTCCTTTCTAAATATCAAATCAGAAATGAAATGTATAGTATGTATTTTGTAATAAAGATAGTGGTTGGCATGTAAATAAAGGTTTAAATCTGATATGTTATAATCGGTTTTGTAAAGTCATACGATTGAGTTTGTAATGTTTTAAATGTATATATGTAATTGATAAATTTTATATGGATGAATGCCTAGATTTTTACGAGTTTATACGTATTTTTACGAAAGCACTGTAGCAGTACTATAATAGCACTGTAGTAGTGCATCGATACACAATTTATATTCAAAATTTTTAACTGTTCATGGTATTATTCACGATACTGTTCAAAAATACGTATTTTTTTCAAATTCTTGTAATGAAGCATAATTTAATAGAATATTGTGATATTTTCTTAAACTGAGTTCAAATGCTCTGATGTTTTGCCTGAATATCGTTTGTAAAAGTCAATGTGACTTCTGGGACTCGTATCCGGGTCGGGTACGAGTTGGGATGTTACATTTAATGGTATCAGAGCTACGGTTTAGCCGATTCTAAGTTAAAAGCGAAGTCAAAAGTATTTTAAAAAGTATACATGCCAACACAAAGTGGAAAATTTTCTGATCTGGTAAGGAGTGTGATGTCTTGTTAATACAGTTAAATTGTTATGTTATATAAGATAAGTGAATACCTGAGAATGAATTATGAGATATATATGTTTATATGATATGATAGATGATATGTGAACATATGCAAATGACATATGTTATATGATATGAATTAGATGATTAGGGCTTGTGCCCTAGATTGAACAATTGATGTTCCTTAATTGTAATAGTAAAGATGATAGAGTTGTAAGATTTGGAAAAGATATAAGGTTAAGTATGATGAATCCGAATTTGGTTGTGTTTTCTGATCATAAAGATATGATGTAGACAAATAAATAAGTATTTGTATAAGACTAAGGAAAAAAAATACCAAGTGCAAGAGATGGTAAAGAATGAGAGTATTAAAAGATATGTTCTTGTCAAAGTGTGCAATGAAAATTCGAGGACGAATTTTCTTAAAAGGAGGGGAGATTTGTAATATTCCAAATTAAGGGTTAGTGACTAAATTGTAAAATTTTAGAATTTAGGGATAAAAGTAGAATAGTTGAATAGTTAAATAGTTCAATGATTTATGTTGGGATATTTTCTGGAAGTTGTTAGTAAATATTAAAGGAGTCAAAGGGAAATGAGTAATTGACAAGGAAAATAATTAAATAAATTAATTGGTATTATAATACCCATGTGGAGAATGATTGAAGAGATAAGTTTCCAAGCAATTCTCTTCTTTATATTCTTCTCTTCTCCACATGAAAGCTCAAGCAAAAGGTAAGTTTCCTCATTAGTTGATTATTTGTTCAATTAAAGGTTGGGTTTTGATCCTTAGATGATAATTAAGCTTAAGGAAAGCTTAATTTGTGTTAAAATTAAAATATTAAAAAGTTATGAAAGATTAAAGAAAATGGGGTTTTAAGTGAATTTACGAAAAAGAGTTGATAAGTTGAATTTGAAACTAAATTTGATTTGTCATAAGGGTGAATAAGAAGTTATAAGTGTTAGAATTAAGTTTGGATAACATGCAAAATTTGGGATGATTTTTAGACTTAAGAGTTTGGATAGAATATGAGAGATTATAAAGTGTTGGAATGATAGGAATTTGTTAAAGTTGTTATAGATGAATTTAGTAACATAATAAGGGTTTTATACATGAAAATTGGGTGAAGAGTTGATGATTTTCGGATGAAATAGCATATTATGGGTAGGTGCATCGATGCACTATGAGTGTGTACCGATGCACTAAGACAAAATTTGAAGATACATCGATGCATGGGAATTTCAAAGCTATTTTGTGTACCGATGCACCCATAGTGCATCGATACACCCTAAAGGAAAAATGGAATTTTGGTTCATTAAATTAGCCTAAGTTATTAATATCAAGTTATAAGGTTTAGGCTTTATATAATTGTTTCAGAAATTATGTTTATGTAGATATTGAGCCTAAACGAGTTTTGGAACAATCAAAGAATTAGGATCGAATCAAAGCAAGGCTAAGGTGAGTGCCATTATTTAGTAATGGTGTTCAATGGAAAATAAGACTTGTGATAAGTCTATTTCCAATTGTAAAATGCATGAATTCATATAAGTATGTGTTTGCTATGATTTATATGTGTGCATGAGTATATGTGTTATTGATATGAATATGGTAAGTAAAAGGGATTAATGGTGATTATAAGAATAATAGTAAGGATAATGAAATAATATGTATATGTTAATATATGTATATGAGAAGACATAAGAGTAAGATATAAACAAGGTAACAAGAAGTGGGAAATGACATGAAAAGTTGATATAAGCTATGCAAAAATGATTTACGTGACTATATGTATATTTGATTCAAGTTATGTGAATATTTGAGAATAAAATAGAAGTAAAGGAAATGTGATATGTGAAACTGAACCATATATATATGTATATATATATGAATATGAGAAATGATATAAGCTATGTGACATGATCTATATGATCACATGAAAATGCAATATGTGATAGAAGATAATAAATATGTGATTATATGAAATGTGATAAAGAGCTATGTGAAAGAATGATGTGATATGAATGTGATATGTGAACATAAGTGACTAATTGACATGAGCTATGTGACTATATGAAAACAAGAACATGTGACATGAAATACATGATAAGAAGATATGATACTCTGTAAGGGTATTATATGATATAAAATAAAAGTGTTATGAGTTATATGCATATGGGATATATATTTACACATACATATGGTATGTGACAGAATAGAAGGAACATGTAATTATAAGAGAAATGATATGAATACAAAAATGTTATAAATGATAATGCCCATGTTATGTAATATGAGAACTAGTGGTATAGTTGGCACGCCAAGAGTCGAGGGTTTACCTATGTCTTTTGAGGCATATAGACAAAATTACCTATGCCTTTCGGGACATATGGATAGAATTATATATGTCTTTCAGGACATATGGATAGAATTACCTATGTCTTTTGGGACATATGGACAGTATACCTATGTTCTAAAGAACATATGGAAAATTTACCTAGGTTCTTCGGGACCTACGGACAGTTGTCGAGGTTCTTTATGACCTCTCGATAGGTCATTCGGGACATTTATACGAGTTGTGGTGACAACATAGTGGTGCACAACCTCAATGTACTCACATACCTCAAGTTCTCAAAAGTATACATGAGCTAATACATGATGTTTAAAGATAATAAATAACTTGATATGATACTATGTGTGCTCTGTTGTGAAATGAAATGGATGTCCGATGGTGAGTATAGAAAGGTTCAGTATATGCTTACATGATATAAAAGAATTAGTGATAGTAATATGAGTACTGATAAGTACTGTTAATGATATATGCTTTTATATGATATGATAATATTAATTGTTTATGCACTGATATGAGTAGAGTAATATCATATGTTTTCATGCCTCACTAAGTCATCGACTTAGCATGTAATTGTTTCACGCGTAGGTTCCGAGAAGAGGAAGATCGGTAAAAGTTATGCAAGACATGTCAGTTTCTCCTTTCTAAATATCAGATCAGAAATGAAATGTATAGTATGTATTTTGTAATAAAGATAGTGGTTGGCATGTAAATAAAGGTTTAAATCTGATATGTTATAATCGGTTTTGTAAAGTCATACGATTGAGTTTGTAATGTTTTAAATGTATATATGTAATTGATAAATTTTATACGGATGAATGCCTAGATTTTTATGAGTTTATACGTATTTTTACGAAAGCACTGTAGCAGTACTATAATAGCAATGTAGTAGTGCATCGATACACAATTTATATTCAAATTTTTTAACTGTTCATGGTATTATTCACGATACTGTTCAAAAATACGTATTTTTTTCAAATTCTTGTAATGAAGCATAATTTAATAGAATATTGTGATATTTTCTTAAACTGAGTTCAAATGCTCTGATGTTTTGCCTGAATATCGTTTGTAAAAGTCAATGTGACTTCTCGGACTCGTATCCGGGTCGGGTACGAGTTGGGATGTTACATTTAATGGTATCAGAGCTACGGTTTAGCCGATTCTAAGTTAAAAGCGAAGTCAAAAGTAGTTTAAATCCGATATGTTATAATCGGTTTTGTAAAGTCATACGATTGAGTTTGTAATGTTTTAAATATATATATGTAATTGATAAATTTTATACGGATGAAAGCCTAGATTTTTATGAGTTTATACGTATTTTTACGAAAGTACTGTAATAGTACTGTAGTAGCACTGTAGCTGTGCATCAATACACAATTTATATTCGAATTTTTTAATTGTTCATTGTGTTGTTCACGGTACTGTTCATACGTATAGTATTGTTCACAAATACATATATTTTTCAAATTCTTATAATGAAGCATAATTTAATAGAATATTGTGGTATTTTCTTAAAATGAATTCAAATGTTCTGATGTTTTGCCTGAATATCGTTTGTAAAAGTCAATGTGACATTTCGGACTCGTATCCGGGTCAGGTACGGGTTGGGGTGTTACATTTAATGGTATCAGAGCTACGGTTTAACCAATTCTAGGTTAAAAATGAAGTCAAAAGTGTTTTAAAAAGTATACATGCCAACACAAAGTGGAAAATTTTCTAATCTGGTATGGAGTGTGATGTCTTGTTAATACAGTTAAATTGTTATGTTATATAAGATAAGTGAATACCTGAGAATGATTTATGAGATATATATGTTTATATGATATGATAGATGATATGTGAACATATGAAAATGACATATGTTATATGATATGAATTGGATGATTAGGCCTTGTGCCCTAGATTGAACAATTGATGTTTCTTAACTGTAATAGTAAAGGTGATAGAGTTGTAAGATTTGGAAAAGATATAAGGTTAAGTATGATGAATCCGAATTTGGTTGTGTATTCTGATCATATAGATATGACGTATACAAATAAATAAATATTTGTATAAGATTAAGGAAAAATATACCAAGTACAAGAGATGGTAAAGAATGAGAGTATTAAAAGATATGTTCTTGTCAAAGTGTGCAATGAAAATTCGAGGACGAATTTTCTTAAAAGGAGAGGAGATTTGTAACATCCCAAATTAAGGGTTAGTGACTAAATTGCAAAACTTCAGAATTTGAGGATAAAAGTAGAATAGTTGAATAGTTCAATGATTTATATGGGGATACTTTCTGAAAGTTGTTAGTAAATATTAAAGGAGTCAAAGGGCAAATGACTAATTGAACAAAGAAAATAATTAAATAATTAATAGGTATTATAATACCCATGTGGAGAATGATTGAAGAGATAAGTTTCAAGCAATTATCTTCTTCATCTTCTTCTCTTCTCCACGTGAAAGCTTAAGCAAAAGGTAAGTTTCCTCATTAGTTGATTATTTGTTCAATTAATTGAGTTTTGATCCTTAGATGATAATTAAGCTTAAGGAAAGCTTATTTTGTCTTAAAATTAAAAGATTAAGAAGTTATGAAATATTAAAGAAAATGAGGTTTTAAGTGAATTTCTGAAAAAGAGTTGATAAGTTGAATTTGAAACTAAATTTGACTTGTCATAAGGGTGAATAAGAAGTTATAAGTGTTAGAATTAAGTTTGGATAACATGGAAAATTTGGGATGATTTTTAGCCTTAAGAATTTGGATAGAATATGGGAGATTATAAAGTGTTGGAATGATAGGAATTTGTTAAAGTTGTTATAGATGAATTTAGTAACATAATAAGGGTTTTATTCATGAAAATTTGGGTGAAGTGTTGATGATTTTGGATGAAATAGCCTATTCTGGGCAGGTGCATTGATGCACTATGAGTGTGTACCGATGCACTAAGACAAAATTTAAAGATTCATCGATGCATTAAGGGTGCATCGATGCATGCGAATTTCGAAGCTATTTTGTGTACCGATGCATCCATAGTGCATCGATACACCCCTAAAGGAAAAATGGAATTTTGGTTCATTAAATTAGCCTAAGTTATTAATATCAAGTTGTAAGGTTTAGGCTTTATATAATTGTTTCAGAAATTATGTTTATGTAGATATTGAGCCTAAACGAGTTTTGAACAATCAAAGAATTAGAATCGAATCAAAGTAAGGCTAAGGTGAGTGCACATTATTTAGCAATGGTGTTCAATGGAAAATAAGACTTGTGATAAGTATATTTCCAATAGTAAAATGCATGAATTCATAGAAGTATGTGTTTGCTATGAGTTATATGTGTGCATGAGTATATGTGTTATTGATATGAATATGGTAAGTAAAAGGGATTAATGGTGATGATAAGAATAATAGTAAGGATAATGAAATAATATGTACATGTGAATATATGTATATGAGAAGACATAAGAGTAAGATATAAGCAAGGTAACAAGAAGTGGGAAATGACATGAAAAGTTGATATAAGCTATGCAAAAATGATTTACGTGACTATATGTATATTTGATTCAAGTTATGTGAATATTTGAGAATAAAATAGGAGAAAAGGAAATGTGATATGTGAAAGTGAACCATATATATATACATATATATATATATATGAATATGAGAAATGATATA
This sequence comes from Hibiscus syriacus, assembly GCF_006381635.1. NCBI lineage: Eukaryota > Viridiplantae > Streptophyta > Magnoliopsida > Malvales > Malvaceae > Hibiscus > Hibiscus syriacus. The sequence goes on along the minus strand of NW_024062072.1, from coordinate 262,062 downwards.
AGATATGTGACATGATCTATATGATAACATGAATATGTAATATCTGGTAGAAGAGAAGAAATATGTGATTATATGAAATGTGATAAAGAGCTATGTGAAAGAATGATGTAATATGTGAACATAAGTGACTAATTGACATGAGCTATGTGACTATATGAAAACAAGAACATGTGACATGAAATACATGATAAGAAGATATGATACTCTGTAAGGGTATTACATGATATGAAATAAAAGAGTTATGAGTTATATGCATATGAGATATATATTTACACATACATGTGGTATGTGACAGAATAGAAGGAACATGCAATTATAAAAGAAATGAAATGAATACAAAAATGTTATAAATGATAATACACATGTTATGTAATATGAGAACTAGTGGTATAGTTGGCATGCCAAGAGTCGAGGGTTTACCTATGTCTTTTGAGACATATGGACAGAATTACCTATGTCTTTTGGGACATATGGATAGAATTACCTATGTCTTTCGGGACATATGGACATAATTACCTATGTATTTCGGGACATATGGACATTATACCTATGTTCTAAAGAACATATGGACAGTTTACTAGGTTCTTTGGGACCTATGGACAGTTGCTGAGGTTCTTTATGACCTCTGGATAGGTCCTTCAGGACATTTATTCGAGCTGTGGTGGTAACATAGTGGTGCACAACCTCAATGTACTCACATACCTTAAGTTCTCAAAAGTGTACATGGGCTAATACATGATCTTTATAGATAATAAATAACTTGATATGATATTATGTGTGCTCTGTTGTGAAATGAAATGGATGCCCGATGGTGAGTATAGAAAGTTTCAGTATATGCTTACATGATATAAAAGAATTAGTGATAGTAATATGAGTACTGATAAGTATTGTTAATGGTATATGCTTTTATATGATATAATAGTATTAATCGTTTATGCATTGATATGAGTAGAGTAATATCATATGTTTTCATGCCTCACTAAGTCATTGACTTAGCGTGTAATTGTTTCACGCATAAGTTCCGAGAAGAGGAAGATCGTAAAAGTTATGCAAGACAGGTCAGTTTCTCCTTTCCAAATATCAGATCAGAAATGAAATGTATAGTATGTATTTTGTAATAAAGTTAGTGGTTGGCATGTAAATAAAGATTTAAATCCGATATGTTATAATCGGTTTATAAAGTCATACGATTGAGTTTGTAATGTTTTAAATGTATATATGTAATTGCTAAATTTTATATGGATGAAAGCCTAAATTTTTACGAGTTTATACGTATTTTTATGAATGTACTATAACAGTGCATCGATGCACTGCAGCAATAATGTTCATGTTACTGTTCATACGTATAGTACTGTTCATGAATACGTATTTTTTTCAAATTCTTATAATGAAGCATAATTTAATAGAATATTATGGTATTTTCTTAAAATGAGTTCAAATGTTCTGATATTTTGCATGAATATCGTTTGTAAAAGTCAATGTGACATCTCGGACTCGTATCCGGGTCGGGTACGAGTTGGGGTGTTACAAACAAGGGAGGACCATCTTCATCAAACACCAGTTATTTGGAAGCCTCAATGCAAGAGTTCACAGCAACAATGAAGACAATGCTGCAAGACCAAGACATTTGCCAAATGACACTGAAGTCACCAAACCTCATGGCAAGGATAACTGCAATGTGCTAACTCTCCGAAATGGTACACAAATTAATGTTGAAGATAAGTTTGGGGAAGACCAAAGGATGATTCACCCCCTGTAACTGTCCAAGTGAGCAAGAAGTGCTGGAGGAAGCACAAGAGGAAGAGGAAAAGGCTGAGGGTTCATCAAGTAAAGAAACTGAGGGGGTAAATAAAAATTCCAAGGCAACTTCTGTTCGTACCCCATCAGTACAGGAAGCCAGACCTCCACCTCCTTTTCCCCAAAGACTGAAGAAGCATAATATGGATATTCAATTCAGAAAATTTGTTGACATTCTGAGTCAACTTTAAATCAATGTTCCTTTTCTGGAGGCTATGGAACAAATGCCGAATATGTTAAGTTCCTCAAGGAAATTGTTACCAAGAAGAGAAAGGTTGAGCAGTACGAGACAATTACCACGGCAAAAGAAATTTGCTCCTCCTTAAGCAAGCTGCCACCAAAGAGACATGATTCAGGCAGTTTTATCATCCCATGTTCGATAGGAGACAAATTTGTTGGGAAGGCACTATGTGACCTTGGCTCGAGTGTAAACTTGATGCATAATTCAATTTTTATGAAGATTGGGATAGGGAATACGAGACCCATCTCTGTCATCTTGCAATTAACTGATCATTCATATGTTCGTCCCGAAGGGCGAATCGAAGATGTCATCGTATGGGTTGACAAATTCGTTTTCCCTGTCGATTTTCTGATCCTGGACTGTGAGGTCGATGCCATAACACCCATAATCTTGGGGAGACCCTTCCTAGCTACTGATCATATTCTCATCGACTGCGAGAGGGGAGAATTGACCATGCGATTGGCCAATCAACATGTCACTGTGAATGTCTTTCGATCTCTCAAGTACATGGATGATTATGAAGAATGCCAGAGCATTTTGAAGTAGATACAACAATTGCAAGGGAAACATATCAATTTTGCCAAGATAATTTCATTCAGCCAGACCCTGATGAGAGGCTACTTGAAGACTTAAAGCTAAAGAGCCTAATGATTTTCCTACGTAGGATCAACAAGCTAGCTTCATCAAAGCTAGCTCGAGTACGAATTTTGAACCTTTGAATTTTGAAGAGTTTGTTCCTTCTAAGCCCTCATTACAACATGATCCTACCCTAGAACTTATGAATTTACCACAACATCTTAAATATGCTTATTTGGGTAGTAATGAAACTTTGCCTGTGATTATTTCCTCTGTCCTTACTCCTAACCAAGAATCTAGTTTGTTAAGTGTTTTGTCACAGCATAAGAAAGCGTTAGGATGGACGATAGAAGATCTAAAGGGAATAAGTCCAACTATTTGCATGCACAAGATCCTGCTGGAAGAATGCCACGACAAATCCATAGAGCAACAGCGAAGATTCAACCCAATCATGAAGCAAGTTGTGAAGAAAGAGATTCTCAAATGGCTTGACGCTGGAGTAATATACCCCATTTCAGATAGCTCGTGGATAAGTCACGTCCAATGTGTGCCGAACAAGAGAGGCACGACCGTGGTAACGAGTGAAGACAACGAGTTGTTACCTACACGCAAAGTCACTGGGTGGCGAATCTGCATGGACTACCATAAGCTTAACAAGGCCACCAAGAAGGATCATTTCCCCTTGTCGTTCATCGATCAAATGCTGGATCGACTTGATGGCAAGGTATTTTATTGTTTCTTGGATGGATACTCGGGGTATAATCAAATTGCCATCGCACCAGAGGACCAGAAGAATACAACATTCACGTGTCCCTATGGCACATATGCTTTTTGAAGAATGCCTTTTGGACTCTGTAATGCCTCGGTAACTTTTCTGCGCTGCATACAAGCCATATTCTCAGACATGGTTGAGGATTTTCTCGAAATTTTTATGGACAATTTTTCTGTTTCTGGAGATGACTTTCAAAAATGTCTCGGCAATTTAGTAAAGGTACTGAAGCGATGTGAGGAGACTGATCTTGTGCTGAACTGGGAAAACTTCCACTTCATGGTGACTGGGGCATTGTTCTAGGCCACAAAATTTCTGCAAAAGGCATAGAGGTAGACAAGGCCAAGATTGAGGTGATCGAGAAGCTACCCCCACCAACTTCTATCAAGGAAATTCGGAGTTTCCTTGGACATGCTGGATTTTATAGATGATTCATCAAGGACTTCTCCACAATATTCAAGCCCTTGTGCACCCTGCTGCAACAGAACCAACCGTTCGTGTTCGATCAGAAATGCCATGGCGTATTCGATGAGCTGAAGAAGAGACTTATCTCTACACCGATCGTAGTTCCCCCAGATTAGACGGCACCGTTCGAATTAATGTTTGATGCAAGTGATTTTGCTGTGGGAGTTGTGCTTGGGCAACGTAGAGGTAAAATCTTTCATGTTATATATTATGCTAGTCGTACCTTGAATGAGGCACAATTAAAATACACTACCACTGAGAAAGAATTACTTTCGTGGTATTTGCATTTGACAAGTTTAGGTCATACTTGATAGGCACCAAAGTCATAGCTGACACTGACCATTCTGCTATAAAATACTTAGAGAACAAGAAAGATGCCAAGCCTAGACTTATTAGGTGGATATTACTGCTGCAAGAGTTCGACTTAGAGGTCATTGATAGGAAAGGTACTGAAAACCAGGTTGCATACCATTTATCTAGGCTAAAGAACATTTCAGAATACCATGACATCTTTGATATTAAAGAAGAATTCCCTGACGAGAAAATTTTATATGCCACGACAATTCCGTGGTACGCTGACCTTGTTAATTTTCTTGTTAGTGGTGTTTTTCCTTATGAACTGAACAGCCAGGGAAAAAAGAGGTTTTTGCATGATGCCAAGTTCTACTTTTGGGACGATCGTACTTGTTCAAGCAACTAGCCGATCAAATGATTCGACGGTGTGTCCCCGAAGAAGAGCAACACGATATCTTACACCATTGCCACACAGTACCCTGTGGAGGGCATTTTGGAGGTGCGAGGACTGCTGCAAAGGTCCTCCCTCCAATCAGGCTTCTATTGGCCATCACTATTTAAGGATTCCCACGAATTTTACAAAGCGTACGATAGATGCTAGTGTACTGGAAACATTTCGAGACGACAAGAAATACCGCTGTAAAATATTTTAGAGATAGAGCTATTCGACGTTTAGGCATTGATTTCATAGGAATATTCTCATCTTCATTTGGAGATTTATATATCTTGCTCGCGGTGGACTATGTGTCTAAGTGGGTTGAAGTAATTTCCACATCGAGGAATGACTCGAAGACGGTGCTCAAGTTTCTTCACAAAAACATCTTCACTTATAAGTGATGAAAGCACCCACTTTGATAACAAGCTAATTGCCAAGGCATTGCAGAAATACGGAGTGCGACATAAGATTGTCACGGCATATCATTCACAAACAAATGGGCAAGCTGAAGTGTCCAACCGTGAAGTAAAGCAAATTCTCGAGAAGGTGGTGAACGCTCAATGGAAAGATTGGTCCCCAAAACTCGATGAAGCACTCTGGGTCTACAGAACGACATTCAAAACACCACTGGGAATGTCGCCCTTCAATATGGTATATGGAAAAGCCTTCTACCTCCCAGTTAAGGTAGAACACAAGGCATACTGGGCAATAAGGAAACTAAACTTTGACGCACAACTTACTGGGGAAAAACAGCTGCTCGATCTGAACGAAATAGAGGAGTTTAGAGCACAAGCATATGAAAATGCCAAGCTCTACAAGGAAAAGACTAAGAAGTGGCATGAAAAAATGCTTTTACCACGTCATTTTCATGTGGGCCAAAAAGTACAAACTCTTCCCAGGCAAATTAAAGTCACGGTGGTCGGGACCATTTGAAGTCCACCTTGTTTACCCATACGGCGCTATTGATATCAAGAACATGGACGAAGGGTCCATATTTAAAGTCAATGGCTAGAACCTAAAGGCCTACCAGGGAGTCCCACCATTGCGTGACAAGTCTGCGCTTCTTTTGCATGACGTCGATATGGCCCAACACCTTAAGGATGCCACGACATTTTAAATTTACTTCTGTGCATAAATAATTTTTACTTTGCCATTATTTTAGTATTTCTTCTTTTTAACTAATTATTTTTATTTTATTTTTTTGCAAGGGATAACCCACATGGCTAGCATGTGAGGTGTGTGGAGGAAGCTTGTGTACTTTGGGCGGCAATTTGAATAGTAAAAGGAGGGAAACTTTTCAAACTTTTTTAAAGTTACTTTTATTTTAGGGTTTTATTTTTTACTATTTCTTTTTGTTTTCTTCCTGCCTAGACCCCACCATTTCATTTATTATCCCCACAAGAAAATCTCTTTTGTTCTTATCATACTTTTTTTCACTTTAACTTTTTACTCCATTCTCTTTTATCTTCTTCTTCGCTCCTCGACCGAAACCGCCATAACCGTCCAAAGCTTCAAGCTTTTTCATTCTGTCATTGTTTTATTAGTCACGATGGTACAAGCATGACCATCTTCTTCTTCACTACCACAGTTTCTGGATGATGCCGCCCGTGATCGATTCCAGACCATTAAAAATTGGTGAGTTTTTTTGAGTTGGGGTTTATCTTCTCCGAGGAGGAGGATGCCACCTTCAGAAGTGAGGTGCTCGATGTGGTTAACAAGAACAAGTGGCATAAATTTGCCAAGCATCTGGCCACCGTCAACGCATCGATCGTGAAGGATTTTTACTCAAACATCTTCGAGCCAAACCAGCATACTGTCGTAGTTCGCGGCATTTCTATTCGATTCACTCCTACTGCTGTTAATCGCTACTTCAAATTGTAGGTTCTGGAAGACCGCCATACTACCTTCGCACAAGACGCAGACAACGAAACATACCAAGGCATTCTGGAAGACCTCTGTCTTTCCGACACCCAATGGAGCGGCCAACAACTGAGTCGTAGGACCGTGGACCGGGAGAAGCTGCTTACGCATGTAAAGTTGTGGAACCATTTTATGAAGCACAAACTTTTGGCCACTTCCCACAACACCACTGTGTCTTGCCAGCGGATGCTTTTACTGCACTCAATCATATTCGGGCGCCCCATTGATGTAGGGAAAATCATTGTAAGCAAGCCCATTTATGCCTGAAGCGATCTGCAAATGCCCTGGTATTTCCTAATCTCATCACTACTTTATGCCGTAAAAAGAAAGTTCCTGAGTAGCAGATTGACGATATTTTACCGGGTATTGTTGGAATTATCATGGCAAAAATCCCTATGTTGTTGGGGCTGAAGGACGCAAAAAGAAAAGAAAAGGAGGCGACCACATCTCATGTTTCACCATCTCCACATGCTAGGGCAAACTCAGATGCCTTGGAGCAGGCAATCCAGCACACTCAAGAGCACGTCGGGCGGCTGTCCGACAAACTGATGACATATTTTGCCTAGGCTAAGCACCGAGATGAATTTTTCACCAACGCATTCTTAGAGTTTCTCCTGTATACAAACTTCACCGTCCAGACTTCCCTGCAACACTAGTGCCACCAAATGAGGATGCCGAGGCATATGCAGAAGTATCTCATCCTACCACTACTGACGCTTATCAATCGCACATTGCAGAAAGTCTCCAGCCTGCTGAAGCTGAAGAGCCGCTGACCCTGATCCCGTCCATATTGTGTTGCCCGATGCAGATCGAGAAGCCAACCTCCGACTCACTCATTGCCCGGAATCCCCACAATTTGTTGAACCTCTGGCGGCGGAACATCCTGATATGTCGCAACCTGCTGCGCCAATGAAAAAAGAGCACCCCGAAGTACCGTAGCCCACTGAGTCAACCGAGGTATCCCAATGCGAGATGCCACGTCAAGCTCCTTTGCATAGGAGCTGATGCCGCCTAAAAAAAGCTTCTAAGTATGAGGATCCCCAACTCTCAACTATCCCATAAGGTCCGAGTACTCCTCCGTTCACACTTACTTTTGACTCTGAATACTCCAGCCCCACCAAACTGAGAAAGCACATTCGTCGCGCGACCACTTCATCGCCACTCGTTTAAGTTAAGGTACCTTGCATTGCATTCATAGCATGTAGTTTATTTTCCTTAGTCTTAGCAAGCATTGAGGACAATGCTTCTCTCAAGTTTGGGGAAAGTAGGGTTCTCACATCATTGCATGATAGTATCAGTAAAATAAATATGCCATGACATTAGTAAATGTTTGAATAGTTTTATGAAATTAGTTAAGGATGCTCGATGATGATGAATCTTGATGGCTAGGATAAAATGTACATGACTGGATGAGGATGATAGAACTAACACTAGGACTTTCTTCTTTGAAATCCTTGAATACACGATTGTATGTTTTCCATGCTTGAGAAACTTAGAAATTTTTTATAAGAGAATTCTTAAAATGTTGTGGCATAAAACTTTGAATGATGAAAACTCCTGCTTAAAAATAATTGATTGAAAAATGATGATAAAGTTGTGAATAAATGGTTCGGCATATATGTAGAGGGACACTCCGTTATGCCAGGGCATCTGAGTGAATGAAAATAGTCACGGGATGACTCTACCTGACTAGCTCGGGGGTGGAAGGTATGCTCCCTTTCACCTAGAGTGTGGGATGGTAGAGTGATAGGCTTGTTGAAAACATTTTGATATTTCGATATAACAAATTAAGATAAATGAATTTTAAGATTTTCCAAAAAGATTTTCTAAGTATATTCGATATAATTATTCGAATATCAAAATATTACTCCAAATCTTTCAAAAGTCATTTTTAATCCTTACTCAAGTGTAAAATTAAGTTTTAATCTTAAAATTATTTCAAAATAATTTTACAAAGTATTATGAACCGTTTCAAAGCCAAAAATTCCAGAATGTCTAGAGGGAACCGATTCCCCCTGAATGGTTTGGCTCCAAGAAAAATAGAATGCTCGGAGGGTACCGATTTCCCCAAGGGGGTACCGATTCCCCCTGATCAACGGTCTAAATATTTAAATTTTACACTTAGGGAACCGATTCCCCATGAGGGGGTACTGATTCCCCCCACGCTCTAAGTTGTTTTATTAATTGATTTCACACTAAAACGGCTATATTGACTCCACTAATCATCCCCAACGTTCAGAATCATTTGAAGGTGTATTTAAACAAGCTTAGAAGCCATTGATCAAAAACAAGAAACAAGTATCAACAAGAATCAAGAGAGAATCAAAGAGAAAGCATCAAACCTCAAGTTTGAGCATTTTCAAGCATATTTCATTCAATATTCAATTTTGTTTTCAAGAACACTTATTGTGCTCAATTGTATTATTCTTGAGTGTTCTTTCTTTGTTCTAGAATTGTGCAAACATCTTGCCTTGTGAGGATTTTCTTGTAAGTTTGCAAAATTTGTATTGTTCTCTTTGGGAGAGAGTATTCTCAAGAATTTGGGGTATAATTCTTGAGGGATTTGTAAGGTTACTCTTTGTTCTCAAAAGAAAGACAAGTTAGTGAATTTGTGGAAAATCCTTAGTGTGGATTGCTAAGGTAGTGGACGTAGACTTTGGTTGAGAAAGTCGAACCACTCTAAATCGCTGCGCAATTACTTTCAATTTTCTGCACAAGCTTCCACCGGAATTTTTATTTTCCAATTCACCCCCTCTTGTTCATATTCATAGATCGATTAACTCAAAAATTGACATCAGAGATTGAATCATTTGAAGGTTTAACCACCTCTTGAGTAGATCCAGGAAGAGTTACATCGATAATCAAAGTCATCAATGGCCTCCACTTTAAACGTCGACTCCGGTCTCGATTTGATGCCCGTCAACAAGCCTCCTTTCTTCAATGGAGCTAACTATGCCTATTAGAAGAATATGATGATGTATTTCATTCAATCCAGTGACATGGGAGCATGAACTGTTTAGAAGACGGATATATCAAACCTCTCACTCATCCAAGATTATGGAGTGAAGGAGAGATAAGAATGTTCTAGCTCAACTCCAAATCTATCCATATCATATTTTGTGCTCTTGGACCAGATGAATATGGAAGAGTTTCATCTTGTACAACCACCAAAGAAATATGGGATAAACTACAAGCCACTCATTAAGGCACCGATGAGGTAAAAAAATCTAAAATTAGTCTTCTAACACATAGCTATGAAAATTTCAGGATGAAACCAAATGAAGATATCAAAGCTATGACAGATAGATTCTCAACTTTTGTCAATGGTCTTAAATCATATGGAGAGATCATTCCTAACGAGAAGCTTGTGAGGAATTTAGTTTACTCACTTCCAAAATCATGGCAATCAAAGAAGACGACAATCATCGAGGCTAATAACCTAAAGTCCTTAACTCTTGAAGAGCTAATCGGTTCTCTCCTCACTCATGAAATGATGCTTGAAGATGAGGTGGACCTCGATAAGATTGAAGAGACACCAAAGGAGAAGGAGAAGAAGAAAAACATTGGAGTTTCTTTCAAATCCACAAAAGATGAGAGTGATTTGGATGTAGATGACGATGATGAGGAAATGACATTGTTTGCCAAACGGTTCAGAAAAATGATGATACCTTACCGATGAAGAAAATTCAAACGAAATGAAGGCCTAAAAAATGAACCAAAAGAGAAGGACCCGATCATTTGCTATGAATGCAAAAAACAGGGGCATGTCAAATATGATTGCCCACAATTGAAGAGAAAGGGTCAATCAAAGAATAAGCACAAGGCTCACGTGGCTACATGGAGCGATGAAGAAGGTTCCAATGAAGAGGAACAAGAAGTAGGAAACTTGTGCTTGATGGCATTCGGAGAAGATTCTAAGGTAACCTCTAACTCATCTGATTTTGATGATTTATCTTATGATGAGCTATTAGAGGAATATAATGGGTTGGCTTCATATTATGAGAAATTGTTTTTAAAATATAAAAATGATATTTCAAAATTGAAAAATGAAAATAAACTCATATCTTAAACCAACAACGATCTTGAAAGTAAAATGAAAGATTTGCAAATCAAACTAGAAGAGTTTGAAAAGAAAAATTCGGATTTGCAAAATTTACTTTCAAAGGTCAATGATGATCATCAAAAGAAAAATTAATGATCTTAAAGCTTCTTTTGATAAAGTTGGAACAAAACATTTTGAAAAAGGAGAAAATTTAAAATCTAACTTTGTTATAAAAAGTTTTAAAAACTACAATCATAGAGGTCCCCGAAGAACCTCTAATGGAAAAATCGTTAGAAGTATATGAGTTCCTAAAGAGCTCATTACTACTAAAGATAAGGATATCCTACACAAATGGATACCTAAGGGGACTAGGATTTTGGAAACTAATGAATATGGACCCAAAAGAATTTGGGTACCAAAAATCAAAAATTAATCTATGTTTGTAGGGAAATGAGCATTGCTACAAGGCACGGAAACAAATTCAAATTCATGGTACCTTGATAGTGGATGCTCAAGACACATGACCGGAGACAAAAGCTGATTCATAGAGCTTAACGCCAAAAATGGAGGAGAAGTGACTTTTGGTGATAATTCAAAAGGTCACATTGAAGGTATAGGTACAATAGGTAATACCTCTTCCATACAAATTAAAAATGTGTTATATGTGAATGGATTAAAACATAATCTCTTGAGTATTAGTCAATTATGTGATAAGGGATTCAATGTCATATTTGAAACTAATGGTTGTAAAGTCATTGACATTGCATCTAATCGAATTATGCTTGTTGGTCATAGAATAGGAAACATATACATGATACATTTAGACTCCATAGAAATGACTAATTTATGCCTAGTTGCTAAGGATGAGCATGATAGTTGGTTATGGCATAGGAGACTAGGACATGCTAGTATGAGTGTTTTGCAACGGTTAGTTCAAGGAGAATTGGTTCGAGGGCTGCCTAAACTAAAATTTGATAATGATAAAATATGTGATGCTTGTGCTAAAGGAAAACAAAAGAGAGTTTCTTTTAAATCCATTAATGATGTGTCAACTAGTAGAGTATTATAATTGATCTATTTAGATCTTTTGGTCTATCTAGAACTACTAGCTTGGGTGGAAAACAATATGCATTTGTCTTGGTAGATGACTATTCTAGATATACTTGGGTTCTATTCTTAAGTACTAAAGATGAAACATTAGAAAAATTCATCACGTTTTCAAAAGTAATCAAAAACGAAAAAGGTTACTCTATAACTAGTGTTAGGAGTGATCATGAACTGAATTTGAAAATCTTGGATTTACTGAGTTTTGCAATTCTAATGGTATTAGCCATAATTTTTCAGCACCTAGAACCCCTTAACAAAATAGAATTGTTAAGAGGAAAAATCGAACTTTAGAAGAAATGGCTAGAACCATGCTTTGTGAAAACAATTTGCAAAAATATTTTTGGGCGGAAGCTACAAATACCGCTTGTTATGTTATAAATCGAGTAATCATTAGGCCTATTTTAAAGAAACTCCATATGAACTTTTCAAAAATAAAAAGCCTAACATTAGTTATTTTCATCCTTTTGGATGTAAGTGTTTTGTTTTAAACGACGGTAAAGACAATCTTGGCAAATTTGATGCTAAAAGTGATGAAGGAATTTTTCTGGGTTATTCCTTAAATTCTAAAGCTTATCGAGTATTTAATAAAAGAACTTTAGTTATAGAAGAGTCTATACATGTTGTTTTCGATGATAACCTCCTTCCGAGGAAGGATTCTTGTGTGAATGATGATGTAGGTGTTATAAATACAAATGGCGTTAGACATGACGTTGGAGAATCATCATAAAAAAAAGAAACGAAAAATGAGAAAACTCATTATCCTCTCGAGAATCCAACCATTGAAGAAAGGGAAGTCTCTTACCCAAGGGAATATAACTATGTCAAGGATTGTGAGATTATAGGTGATCCATCCAAAGGGGGTAACAACTCGATCATCTCTTAGAAATATTTGTAATTATTTGGCATTTATCTCATGCATAGAGCCTAAGAATATTAAAGAAGCATTAAATGATGAATATTGGATTATGGCTATGCAAGAAGAGTTAAATCAATTTGAGAGAAGTAAAGTTTGGACATTAGTTGAAAGGCCTAATAATAAATCTACTGTAGGTACTAGATGGGTATTTAGGAATAAGCTTGATGAGAGTGGTAATATAGTGAGAAACAAGGCTAGACTTGTTGCTCAAGGGTATACTTAAGAAGAGGGCATAGACTATGATGAAACATATACTGCCGTAGTTAGGATGGAAGCAATTAGAATGTTATTAGCATTTGCATGTTTTCATGAATTTAAATTATATCAAATGGATGTTAAAAGTGCATTTTTAAATGGTTTTATTAAAGAAGAAGTGTATGTGGAACAACCTCCAGGTTTTGAAGATTCAAAATTTCTGGATCATGTTCTTAAATTAACAAAAGCACTTTACGGTTTAAAACAAGCTCCTAGAGCTTGGTATGAAAGATTGTCTAACTTTTTAATTGAAAAAGGTTTTTCAAAAGGGAAGGTTGACACTACATTGTTTTTAAAGCATAAAGGTAAAGATTTATTAGTAGTTTAAATTTATGTTGATGATATAATATTTGGTTCTACTAATGATGTTCTTTGCGAAGAATTTTCTAAGCTAATGCAAAGAGAATTCGAGATGAGCATGATGGGGGAGCTCTCATTTTTCTTGGGACTCCAAATCAAGCAAAGAAAAGATGACATCTTCATCAATCAAGCTAAATACGTTAAAGATATGCTTAAAAAGTTTGGACTGGAAAATGGGAAACCTCATGACACTCCAATGAGCTCTTCTACAAAGCTTGACTTGGATGAAGGAGGTAAATGTGTGGATGTTAAATTACATAGGTCAATGATTGGTTTTTTTCTCTATCTAACTGCAAGTAGACCGGACATTATGTTTAGTGTTTGCTTATTGCTAGATTTCAATCATGCCCTAAGGAATCACATTTACTAGTTGTTAAGAGAATCTTTAGATACCTTAAGGACACTCTTAGTTTAGGACTTTGGTATCCTAGAGACTCTAGCTTTAGCTTGCATGCCTTTTCTGATGCGGATTATGGAGGACGCAAATTAGATAGGAAAAGCCCTCCGGTACTTGCCAATTCCTTGGAAATATGCTGATTTCTTAGTTTTAAAAGAAACAAAATTATGTTGCATTATCTACCACTGAAACCGAATACATTTTAGCTGGTAGTTGTTGTGCACAAGTTTTATGGATGAAACAACAAATTTTTTATTATGGAATTGAAGTAGGTATCATTCCTATCAAGTGTGACAATACTAGTGTTATTTGTCTCACTAAAAATCCCATCCAACACTCTAGAACTAAGCACATTGAAATAAGACATCATTTCATTAGAGATCATGTCACTAAGGAAGATGTAGTTCTAGAATTTGTTGATACTTTGCATCAATTAACGGATATCTTTACAAAGCCTTTAGACAAGGAATGTTTTTGGACACTTAGGAGAGAATTAGGTTTAACTAACCTATCTTCACTTAGTGCTTAAAATAATTTTAGCACTTTTAAGAATAAATGAAAACTACATTAAATAGTAATTTTTTTATTGCATTTATTGCTTTTAGTTAGGGGGAGTTTATGATTTTGGTGAAAATTAACTTTATGTTCAAATAATTTTTAATGATAAATTTGATTGATTGAACATGATTAATTTTCAATATATGAGTTGCCAATACCACTAGAGAAAATTAATTTAGCATTTGAGTGTTTAAAAATCATTTTAGCATTTTAGTGCAGAGGGAATCGATTCCCCCTGTAGGGGAATCGATACCTCCCTGGGGTTCTGGTTTTTAACACGGGCAGAACACCCCAAAAACTCAAACCCTCTCTTCTTCTCTTCACGTCGTTTCTCCTCTCTACTCTCTCATTATCTCCATATTTCATCAAAACAACATTTTTAATCGGAATTCTCTTTAAATATCATCTCCTAAACCTGTTGGAATCATAAAAACGTGCAAACTTCATCTAATCTCACTCAAATCCGAAATTCTTCAAGGTATTTTTTTCTAAAACTTACATTTCATCAAGTTTTGATTTTAGAACTAGTTTTAATTAGTTCTAGGTTATAATTTAGGTCGGGCATTGATTGTTTAGTGATTAGAAACTAGATTTTACAACTAATTTCATCAAAACACAAGAATTTTCCAAAATTCTTTGAAATTTTTGAAATAAAAAAATTGTTTTTCAAATTATTGTGTTTTGATTTAATTATGTTGTTATTATGAAAACTATATGTATATTGACTCTCAAAACCTTATTTTTCAATAGTTTTTCAAAAACTTTGCCCATTAGGATTGGTATAAAGAACCTTGAAATATTGAGGACTCAATTGAGTTTTGATATTGATTATTTTGCATACATATGTTTTTAAAATTACAGGTTATCTTTTCATTCTGATTATCTTAAATCATGTCTCATAAACGTTCTAGGGCCTCCTCTAGTCGTTCTAGCCAACCTCCAAACTCACCTCCAAATCCTCCACCTATCCCACTAATTCCTATTCCTAATCCCAATGATCCAAACATGACCATTCGAAATTCTTGTTTCAATGAACCCGGTCGTAAACAAAATCTCTACTTTAGGTTTTATCAATACTTTGAACCCTACAAAATCTGGGAAGAACGTATCCCATCTCTTCAAGCCATGTTAGACATAAATTTTCGTCATCTTCCTACTCTTCATGAGTGGAAATTTGACAAACTCTTCGAGCTTGAATCAATTGTCTACCATTAACTTGTTCGCATCTTTTACTCTAATGCTATTTGCATTAAAAACTGAGAGAAAACCTTAACCATAGGGATCCGATCCTATCTTCTAGGACGTTTCTTTCATCTTGACTTGGAATCCATTGCCAAAGCATTAGGATTAGATAATGAAGAAAACTTACGGTAGGATCTCAGTATAAGTGAAGGGATAGTGTAAGTGTTCTAGACCTTTATGACCATTTTCTTTACTTAATGATCTATTGGTGGTTTCGACCATCCGGGGGCCGTTACTCTACTCTTCGAGCCTTAGATTTATTTTAGATACATTGTGTCCAAAATAATCTCAAAATCAACCTTCCACATATTATCTTTTCTGAACTTGTCAAAACCGTAAATCTTGTTCCCAATAAAAAAATTATGTTCTTCTTTAGTTTATGGTTGTATTCTTAGTAATATGTTTAAGAAGGTTGGGCTTAGAGTTGGTTTTGATGCTTCATTTCCCCTCAAAAACCAAATCAATCTATTTTCTTTAACTAAATCGGGATGGAAGATCAATGAAGAAATTGGTCTTTGGGTTCGTACTGGTGAGCAACCTCTGGAAGAAGACGACTCCGACAATGAGCCAGAGCAGCACAAGGAACAAGAAACTCTAGAGGAACAACCTCGTCCAAAGTATCAAATGCCTCCATACTTCCGATCTTTTATGGAGAACATTGATTTGAGCTTGCATCTATCGATTCAAATCTGACTGCTACCACTGAAATGATGAATCGTCGTTTTGATTCGTTGGACGAAAGGGTCGATGCACTTTCACATGATGTGACCAATATTTGGTCACATGTATCTCCTCCTGATGTACCGATGGACGATTAGGCCCTGTTCTTGCTTAGTTTTATTGGATCAAAACTTCAAACTTATTCTTTTAACATTTTGGATCTTTTGGAATGTTTGAATTTGTGGATTATTTGACTTTGAATTTGTTTGGATTTATGGATGGTTTGAACTTATATTTCTATATGTTTGGTGTGGTTAAATTTATTCATTATTGCATCATTTACATCATGTTAGAATTATGACCAATTTTGCCATGTCACATTGTTTATGAAACTAATGGCTAACGTTTCTCTTGATTATGATCTTAGCAGCTTAACCTATATATATTTATAATCAATTGGTTAAATGATTTCAAAACCTTGTTTAAAAGCTTTTAAAAGTCTTTTTGATTTAACAAAAAGGGGGAGAAATGTTAAAGTGTTTAAAGGGGAGAAGTGTTAGAGTAAGGGGGGTAATTTGGGAGTAATTTCAAAACTTGATTTCAAAATCTTAAAATTACTAAAATGTTTTGTTATATCACAAAGGGGGAGATTGTTGAAAACATTTTGATATTTCGATATAACAAATTAAGATAAATGAATTTTAAGATTTTCCAAAAAGATTTTCTAAGTATATTCGATATAATTATTCGAATATCAAAATATTACTCCAAATCATTCAAAAGTCATTTTTAATCCTTACTCAAGTGCAAAATTAAGTTTTAATCTTAAAATTATTTCAAAATAATTTTACAAAGTATTTCGAACTGTTTCAAAGCCAAAAATTCCAGAATGTCCAGAGGGAACCGATTCCCCCCCCCAAGGGGGTACCGATTCCCCCTGAATGGTTTGGCTCCAAGAAAAACAGAATGCTCAGAGGGTACCGATTCTCCCCAAGGGGGAACCGATTCTCCCCAAGGGGGAACCGATTCCCCCGATCAACGGTCGAAATATTTGAATTTTACACTTAGGGAACCGATTCCCCATGAGGGGGTACCGATTCCCCCCACGCTCCAAGATGTTTTATTAATTGATTTCACACTAAAATGGCTCTATTGACTCCACTAATCATCCCCAACGCTTATAATCATTTGAAGGTGTATTTAAACAAGCTTAGAAGTCATTGATCAAAAACAAGAAACAAGAATCAACAAGAATCAAGAGAGAATCAAAAAGAAAGCATCAAACCTCAAGTTTGAGCATTTTCAAGCCTATTTCATTCAATATTAATTTTTGCTTTCAAGAACACTTATTGTGCTCAATTGTATTATTCTTGAGTGTTCTTTCTTTGTTCTAGAATTGTGCAAACATCTTGCCTTGTGAGGATTTTCTTGTAAGTTTGCAAAATTTGTATTGTTTTCTTTGGGAGAGAGTATTCTCAAGAATTTGGGGTATAATTATTGAGGGATTTGTAAGGTTACTCTTTGTCCTCAAAAGAAAGACAAATTAGTGAATTTGTGGAAAATCCTTAGTGTGGATAGCTAAGGTAGTGGACGTAGACTTTGGTTGAGAAAGTCGAACCACTCTAAATCGATGCGCAATTACTTTCAATTTTCTGCACAAGCTTCCACCGGAATTTTTATTTTCTAATTCACCCCCCTCTTGGCCATATTCATAGATCGATTAACTCAACAAGGCTGACTCCCCTCGTAGCAGAAGTAAAGAAAAGAATGTAAGTTGGGAGTAAAAATTTCTAAATGTCATGGAAAATTAAGAAAGCTTGCTTAGAAAATTTTTAAGTTTGTTAAGCATGGACTGGATACAAACACGCACACACTCACAGAAAGAATCTTTTCCTAGGGAACAGTACTAGATTTCTCGACCTAGTCTAGCATGTTGAAGCCATATGTGCTTAGTGCTAAAATTTTATCCCATAAACTATTCTGCTTCTGAACTTGTCATGGTATTTTTGTTTTGCTTATTACTATCCATTGCTTGAGGATAAGAAAAAGATTAAGTTTGGGGGTGTGATAACTCCGTAAAAGGTCACATTTTGGGACCTTTTCACCTAAGTTATTGAGTGTCTAATAGTTCATTTAGGACCATGTAGATGCATTGAAAAGCATTTAGTTGCATGTGGTGGAATTCAGTTTGCCGTGGCATTTTATTTTTAAAGCGGTGATGCCTTATGGGAAAGGTGCTAGTTTGATGATGTGCAGGAATTAAAAACAAGGAGAAGAGGAAAGAAAATGTCGTGACATAAGGAGATTGCTGAGCAAAATGAAATTGCCAAGTTCGACTGGCGTTTCGATAGCGCTTGAAGTGCGAGAAGATATTTTTGAAGCTAACTGTCTCCGACTTTTCGAGAGCTCTGCTCGAGGAATCCACCTCGAAGATCCACCTGGAGGGATCGGCACTGCAACCGACAGTCCTGCTGATGACACCGCATGACCCTACAGATATTGTCTGTCCTTGGGCGCCTGCAACGGGATTATATCGGTCACTCAGCCAGCTACCCCGGCTGTATCATAGCATGTTCTGCCCGACTCTCAAGTAACTTAACTATGGTTTTGGGGTTTCCTAGGAAAGTCAACACCAAGTCCTAGGATTAGTTTTCCCCTATAAATAGAGGATGAAGCCACATTGTTGAAGACTTTAGGTCCATCCAGAATTGAGCTTAAAATATTAGAGAGAGAGAGTCTCATCTTTCTCCGTCAATCCTACTTGCTGTGGTATTTCTCCTTGACAAGTCTGAGGGAGTGGCGTCCTGAGCGTTTGAGAGGAGCCAATTTGCTAGGAGAAATTCTTGGTGCCGAGGGAAGCATTAGACAGTGCACGTCGAAGGCTTTCTCTCCTCCCCTTAGTTCTTTACTTTCATATTTTGTTATTGGGTTGTAAGGAACGGATGAAACTTGCTTTATGCTTGTTTATTTCGAACCCCACCATGAACTAAACCTATTTGGTGGGAGTTCGCTTGGATGTTTAAGTTTTTATTTCAATGAATGGTTGTTTTTCTATGCTATATTCTGTTTTGTTTATGAAACTTAATGCCTTAAGGTTGTAGGAGTTACGAGAGTAGCCTTTCCTTAGAGGTCTTGAGGGTTCGAGAGAATGCCTTGGAAAAATATCCTTAGTATTCGAGAGAAACTAGGGAGGAACTACATAAACAAGAGGTTCTAGGTAGTAACTAGGCCTAATCCACCTTAGAGATAAGGTTAGGATTTCATTCGACTAAAAGGAGTTGTGCAAGAACGATAGGTTAGATGTTAATGCTATCGCAAAAAGGTATTCCCTAGACATATCCTGTTATCTGGACCAATAGGATCACTGCATGGGTTTACGCCAATCGGTTTTTCCAGGGCATCTTTAATCTGTCGAGTCCCTTACTAGAGATAGCATAGGGCACCTTAGTAGACTCTGTCGGGCAGGCTAGGCATAGAAGAAATACCATTCAGAGAAATAGACTTAGATTTTTCCTAGTGACTCCTATCACTCATTCCCATAGCAGCTTGTCGTGTGAGAAAGCTAAAGTCCTACATTTTAAATCTAGTATTTACATTTTATCTTGCCTTGACATTTCCATTTGTTTGCACTTATCACAATTGAATTTGCCATGGCATTTCATCCAACTTACCATGACATATTCAATTGCGACCACACTACCACCATTCCATTTTCACATCAGTCATTCCATTGTGCCACAACATTATCATTTGTACATACCATCACTAACTTTACTTAGGTGACAAAGTAAAGTGCCTTGAGGTATCGGTACTTGTTGAATGGGTATCGATACCCGTTGCCCAGAAATCACTTTTTAAACCCAAAAATTACTTTATTCTAGTTCAATTGCTTCATTTTTCATCCCCTTTCATATAATTAACTCACCTACACATGCTTAACTCACTTTCTACTCATTCAATACATCTTTGACTTCAAAATCCAATCCTTTACATAGAATTCAAGAATCGTACTTAAATTTCAACATATTTTAAATTCAATTCTAACACTTCATACTCCTTAATTAGGTTGATGACAAGTCAAATTTGGTCTGGAAATCTAAATACTATCTTTCTACCAAGATTTCATTTATTCACTTCCTTTCTTTAATCCTTCCTATACCTTTCATCTTGTTGTTTTAAGACAAATTAAGCTTTCCTTAAGCTTAATTATCATCTAATGCTCATAAACAACCTTAAATTTAGCAAGAAATTAACTAACAAGAGGAATCACCTTTGCTTGACTCTCACGTATGAAGGAAGAAAGGAGAAGAAGAGAACTCTGGAAGACTTGTTTTGTTTTCCTTCACTTCCACGTGGGTTAATTTAATACCATAACCAAATAATTATCTTGCTAACAAATCACCTTTGTGTCCTTCTATTCCTCATTCTTTATAATTTAATCCTACACAACATTTCTCATAGAAGTCCTTGAACTATTTAATTATTATACTTTAGTCACTAAATTCTAAAGTTTTACAATTTAGTCACTAATCGGGTATTGAAGATGTTACACAAAACATAGAATATCAGGGAAATACAGTAAAAAATAATTTATCTTCTCCCATTACATGATTAATATTTTCGTAATAAGAGTTAATAACTTTGCGCGTAGAAGCATTCATCCTATGACATATACCTTTGTATGAAGCAAAGGAAAAAAGAGCTTAGATTAACATCTCCGTACAAAGAAAGAGAAAATTTTGCGCAAAGAAGTGTTTGTCATTAGCTACATATCCGCATAAGCAATAAGAACTTTAAAAAAAGAAACTTTCCCATTAGCATATGACGAATATACATCTGCCCAGCGTCGAGGCCCTCCTCTAAGTAATACAACGTAGAGAGACCTCTGTCCACAATTACTCCAGAAAATCTGTGTGTTCCCGATAACTTTGAGTTGCCTCTAAAGAGTATTGAAAGATCTCCACCACAACGTTAAAATGCCTATAACATGATTAATAGCTCTGTACTTAGCGTTGAGAAAGGAGTCCATGTGCCCAAACAGAGGTTTTGTCGTTAAGTAATACCTTAGCGTTGAGAATCTTCATTTCTGCATAGAACAATCACATGAATGACACAATAATACATTTTCATCTAGTGTTGAGAACCTATGAAGCTAAACATGACAAGATGCCTCCGTCTGACATCGCATTAAGGTTTTCTACAAAGTAACCTCTGCCAACATTTATATCGGAGAATCGAAACACCTCTGAACACATCTCTGACTTAAGCATTGAGATTTCACCCCCAAAGCAAGCTTGAGTAACTTCCACTGTCAAGCGAATAAAATTTCACTCTATATTCGTCGAAATGTCGAGGATAGCTTCGTATTAAACATTGAGACACTCCAGTACCAACATAACATTGAAAAATCTCTTGATGAAAATACGTCAATGTGACATATGCCAAAGTCTTAAAAATACCTCCACACTATTACTGAGAGTTGAGAAAACACCAAACATTAAGAATCCTCATTGGGCATATCTAGGGATGTAGAGGTAACTCTGTCAAGATGTAGAGGTAACTTCGCCCAGATTTAAAATTTTAATATAATTATGCAATGACGCAAAAACCCTCCGCAATGTAAACGCCAACACACATTCGACCACTTAACAAATTAAGCACTCTAGATATCTCTAGAAACCTGAAAAAATAAAGATGTGTCTCACTCTTGCTAATACAATTTGGAGTTGCCTCCAAATAAAGCTTAAATACATTGTCTATGGTACACCTCCAACTAATTATAGAAACATCGAGTTACCTTCTTACATACATAACCATAAGTTGTATCTTAAAATGTTGAGTTGCGTTAGTCTCGGCTTACCCACGGGATTAATATGCCTCAACTTTGGTATCTAGTTCCTTTTACTTAATCATTGGATCCATCCAAAGGCGATAGGTCATTTTTTTACCAAGGGTTCTCAAAAACTCCAACCTTATATTCTAATATACTACTATTATATCGTTTTGACCGGCACCGCACCTAAAAAATGTTGAGATACCTCATACTACATTCATCATAGTATAATACTGCAGATTGACTAGCCTCCTCTACCAAGCCGAGGAGTGTTGAGATACTTCACGTTACGGGAAAACTTCTTGAAACCAATCGAAAGAGTTGAAAGTCTCCATCTCGGCAGAGTGTCAAAATGCATATATATATATATATATATATGTCATTTAATTCTATAAGAGAGACAAGACCTTCCAAAATATCTCTTCTGCCTCTACAAGAGCTACTCTTACCCTTTTATCAATGCTAAGACACCTCTTACTTCTCCAAAAGATGTTGAAGTGAGGATCAAGATGTGTATCCCACTCACCAACGACCATTCTTTCACTAATCGTGGCTCTTTGAGTTAGAAAGAGTGAACCACCAATAGTTGACAACACCAACTTATCACCAACCAAATCTTCTAAAAGAAAAGTTAACATATGATTGTTATCCTTTAATAAGTCTTGGATCAATCTACTTTATAATATTTCCTCGACCAATAGGGGACAACTTCTTATACCTCTAGAGATGACCTCTGGAAACTTTCAAGTCTCCACCAGTCATGACCCATGGAAGTTACCAGCTATCCATAAGCTAAGGTCTCCAAATAGATCTCTCTGTCTACCGAAGCTTTAGATAAGCCCATATTATCCAGACATAAACCTTGCGTCAAACACAAATGAATAAACAAGACCTTTAATAGGCTTGCATGATCTATTAGAGCAAAACCCAAGATCTAACGATCAGATCTTTTTTTTTTTGCTAATCTACAAATGGTCATAATGATCCTATTCCAGATATTGCCAATTAAGAGTCACTATAAATACCCCAACTAAAACTGATAAAGGAATGAAACCTTCCGTAACATAGAAATCATTTCTTCGTCACGTTAATCCTCTTGACCTACACTCTCTTACAAAAAAAACACAACTCAATAATCATTTCTTCATCGGTTGCCATTTTCCATTCAAATTAAAAGGAATGAACTGCAAACGGTTGGAAAATAAACTATTTTCATCAACCAATTTCGTTTTGAAAAAATAAAGAAGGGTTGTGACAACTGTCGTTTTGATGTTAAAATAAAATTCATTCTTCTCGGATAATAAAAAAAGGAAAATTCGTAGCGTAGAGAAGTAAGGGTCGATTCCACAATGACTTGGAAATTATAAATTTATGTTCGATTTATTTATGCCAGACGTGATATAGAAAATAGGGGGTTTTGATAAAAAGATTTTTATATGTTAATAAAGGCGATTTGAAGTAAGAATAAAGAAAGGATTTTAAAACCAAAAAATAGATATGGTAAAAACAGCCTCAAGTTTTGCTTTGACTTAATTTTCTTTAGATCATCGAATTAGATTTTCCTTTCGGGATTCACGTCGGTTACTTAGTCTACAAGGGCTATCCTCGTGACTCTATTTGTATATTGAATACCCAAGGCAATCTTTTATTCCGGCTTCGAAAATTGATCTAATCAACATCAATTGTCGTAGATCAATTACCGTTTAAGTTCATGGCGACCGACTCGGATTGTTGTTTCTATAATCTTCAATTCTGATCTCAATTCCCTCTTGGCAAAGCTATCTCACCAATTGTGTTCCCAGGAAGTCAAATGTGCTTTCTATAAGACGAATCTTCCTCCCGCACGTTTAACCGCAACAACAATCTAGACCAAAGTCTATCTTTGATTTTGAAAACTATTTTGATTTTGAAAAAAAACGCAGAGATTGAGAGAAATATTATGAAGATATTAATGGTCTGTTTCAATTCTCCCGTTGGAATTGAGTCATCGTTTCATCTCTCGGCTTATAAAAAATTTAGCTACGCATAAAAAAAAGTCATAATTAGCATATTTAAAAACAAACTTGAAAAAAAAGGAAAAATCGAAAAACTTGAGAAGTAAAATAAAAGAGAAAGCTTTAAAAAATTAGAGAGAAAAAAGAATTGTAATATGAGATGTGTGTTTAGGCTTACACCAAGAGGGTATTTATAGCCTCTCAAAGTCTAAAGATAAACAAAGAAATTAAAATAAAATAATCCTAAAGATAATTATTTTTTTCTAAATTCAAACTTTAAACTAGCCTCCTAATAAAACTCTGCTTGTCCATCTTCCAGAAGGCATGCTAACTAGATCTTCTAGAAAACGTCACTGACTGGACCTTTTAGAAATTGCCACATCAGACCATGTCGTGCCCATGTCTCTAACCATGACCAAATAAAAAAAATGCAAAATACGCCCATTTTACCACTAATTTTGGAAAGTAAGGCCCTGCAAAAAATAAGCATAACACACCCAAATCAGTAGCAATAAATCTACAAGATCGAAAAAATAACGAGCAAATATTAACGATTCTGAATATTCATCAAATTCCCCCTCACTTATCTCATGCTTTTCCTTAAGTATGATTAATCAAATCAGTCAAAAATTTCATTTACCGTTCTTTGTCAAGTTTCACATCCGAGGAAGCAAGGTAGAGACCACAATAACTATTCAAGTAAAGAAATCAATCAATTGAACATTACCAATTGGAACAAGTCAAGTGCAATTATAATATCATTCATTCATTAATCTCAATGCTTATAAATCAACACCTTATCAGGATTCACTCAAATCACTCAATGTGTTTGGGGTAAAGAAACGCTCAATGTCAGAATCGACACGATATTACCATAGGCCTGCAAGTAAATCAAATCTCCACTACTAATGATAATAAAATACATAAATCAAAGGGTCTTTTATTGGTTGTAACGGAGCTTAGGTAAAGGTGGGAAAAAGGCTAAATATATGGCTAAATATTTAAGGCAAGAAACTAACAAATAATAATTTCAATTCTATTAAAACAAAACATTAAGCGCAACAAGATAAAAAGACAACCTATCAAACAACAAATTTCTTTTTGAAATGTATTTTTTTTCTTTGTTGTTGTTTCGTTTTCCATTTTTTCATGTTTTTTCTTTTCTCTTTTTTTCTTTCAAACAACTTCTTTTTTTTCGAAATGCTGTTGTTTTTCCTCTTTTTTTCTTTTTTTTCGATGGAGCATACAATGGTAAAATTATTCACTTGCCCTGAAAAAGGTAGAAAAGATGGATAAAATAAAAAGGCTCGGTTTTATGAATATGATGAAAACAAATAAATAGGAATAGGCTCAAAAGTGGTTAACTAGGGGAAATGCATAGGTAGGGAATTTAGTGGGGGAAACAGAGTGATTAATCCTAAGGTGCCCAAATCATTTTTAAGCATCATGTTCATGTGTAATCTCGACAGTATTTAACATGTAGGTCTAGAATACCAATGTCAAATTCAACACACTCAATCCAACAAAATTAGAGTGAAAATGATATGCTCGTAAAGGCTCAAATCTCACCAAATTGTTTCATGCATTGAGCTAAGCGCATTTCAACCAACAAAATCATGGAATATCACAAAAATACCAACTTGATCATAATTCATGCTATTCGCTATCAAGAATCATCATAACCTAAACAATCATGTGTTCTCAAACAAGCATAGCATTCCAAAAAATTTCAAAAAGACAAAGAAATTCAACGAAATTTCCGCAAATCCAACCAACACATACTAGCATCAAAACATAAAGATAAACAAAACGGAAATTCAACCTACACTCTACTCCCCCTCACTTAAAGCATATTTCCTCAAAACGTAAAATTAAAGTGCAACAGAAGGAATAGAGTACTCCCCGGATTTAGTATCGACCACGGCAATGGCATCGACCGTGGTGGGAGGCGCTAAAGTGGGCAGCTCAGGTTTGATGTAATGAACTAGATGCATGGTAGGTTATGTCGTCGGTGGAAAATCGGCTTTGAAATCCTCTGTAAAACCATAAATCGGATGGTACATTAGTAATAGTTTAATGGAAATATGATCAAATTTACCTCTGGAGTATTTTCCGATGTCGCTGAATGCATTGATAGTTGTGGAAGAGAGGAATTAGTGACCATATTTGGTGTGGGCTAGAAGGACAGTGATGGAGAGGGCGGCAGAGATGGATAACGAATAGTGCTAGATCTGGGTGGAGGAGTTGTGGTGTTGCTCAATTGGTTTCGCACCATTGTGGAGTGGACGGGTTGAAGCATGTTAGCACGAGCGTAGTGGTTCGGTAAGGTCGGTGACGGTAAGAAAAGGAAGGAAGATGGTGTTTTTGAGAAAGGAAATAAGTGTTTTGAAGAGGTTTGGTATTTTCGTTTTCTGTCGGGGGGGTGTTAGAGTTAGAGGTGAATTGGATTTTGTTCTTTAATTAGAATAAAAGGGAGTTTAAAAATTAAAAAGGTGATAGAGATAGGGATAGTGGGGTCCATGGTCAAAGGAAATTGAAAGAGAATAGAGAATTAGGGAGTGAGGAGTAAGGGTGCCAGAAAGATAACAAAAAGGGGGAAAAGTTTTTGGGTTTTGCTAACGTGTGTCGTTCAATAAACGGTGTGCATGACTGGGCTAATTTTTTCACTGCTTTGCGTGTCAGTAACTGCTCAAAATTGGCATTGTTCGAATGAGAATTTTCACAAATCTTCGTCGTTTAAGTTTGATTAAAAATATTTGGTTCCTACAAAATAATAATAAAAATTAAATAAAACATGCTCGATCGAAATAAAAAAAAAGTAAAACAAAAATAAAAATCTACGGGAAAATAATGGGTTGCCTCCCATGAAGCGCTTTTGTTTAACGTCGTTAGCTCGACGACCTGATTTAAACACATGTTCTTCCAAGTCGAGATCTTCAATTAAGCAAGCTTAGCTATTCGCAAAATACGGTTTAATCATGTGTACATTACTTTAAATCGAGTGCCCGAATCATCTTCAAGTTCGACTGCGCCATGAGAAAATATTTCAGTTACCATATAGGGTCCGCTCCACTTTGATTGAAGTTACCTGCAAAAAGTTTTAACTTTGAATTAAATAGAATAACTTTTTGTCCGATTGAAAATGATTTAAAAACAATTTTTTGATCATGAAATTCTTTTGTTTTGTCCTTATATATTTTGGTGTTGTCGTAAGCATCTCTCCGGATTTCCTCAAGCTCCTGTATGTGTAACTTCTGTGTTTCACCAACCGCTTCTAACTCTATATTGCATTGCTTTACGACCCAATATGTCTTGTGTTCCAGCTCGATAGGTAAATGACATGGCTTACCGAATACAAGGCGATATGGTGATATGCCGATAGATCCTTTATATGCAGTTCGATAAGCCCACAAAGCGTCAATTAATTTCAAGCTCCAATCCTTACGATTTGGCTTAACTATTTTGTTAAGAATCGTCTTTACTTCATGGTTTGAAATTTTGCTTGTTCGTTTGTTTGCGGATGATAAGCCGTGGCAATCCTGTGATTCACTCCATACTTTTTCATAACTACATCAATTACCCGATTGATGAAGTGTGTGCCGCAGTCACTTATTATCGCTCTTGGTGTACCAAACCTGGAAAAAATACAATTCTTTAGAAATTGAACAGTAGTTTTGACATCATTGTTTCGAGTGGCTTTAGCTTCTACCCACTTCGAAACATAGTCAACCGCAAGAATTAATAACAATTACCAAAAGAATAAGTAAAAGGACCTATATAATCAAGTCCCCAAACATCAAATATTTCGCATATATGTATAGGATTAAGGGGAATTTTGTTTCTTCAATTCAAATTACCTACACATTGACAATTATCACAGGACTTGCAAAATAAGTAAGCATCACGGAAAATATGAGGCCAAAAGAATCTGTATTCTAAAATTTTAAGAGCAGTTCACTTTGGTCTAAAATGTCCATCACACAAATAAGAATGACAAAAATTTAAAATTGAGCTTACCTCGCTTTCAGGAACACATCGTTGAATTACCTGGTCTGAATAATACTTTCAAAGATACGGATCATCCCAAATTAAGAAACGAGATTCTCTTTTAATATGGTTTACTTCGGCTCTCATCAAATCAGACGGTAATTTACCTGTAGCTAAGTAATTTACTATATCTTCAAACCGAGGTATTGACTTCTGCGCCATCATCAAGCTTTCCTCCTGGAATTCCTCACGAATGGGAGGATCAACTGTATTGATTGGAAGCCAGCTTAAGTGATCAACCACTATGTTTTCACATCTTTTCTTGTCCTTGATTTCCAAATCAAACTCTTGGAGGAGTAAGATCCAATGGATTAGTCGTGGTTTCGTCTCTTTTTTTCTGAGCAAGTACTTCAACGATGCATGATCAGAGAAAACAACAACTTTAGTGCCAAGAAGATATGATATAAATTTATCTAATACAAAAATAATAGCGAATAATTCTTTTTCGATTGTTGAATAATTTCGTTGTGCGGAATCTAAGGTACATGAAGTATAGGCGATAACATGAGGCTCTTTCATGATATTTTGTCCAAGCACGGCTCCAACACTTCCATTCAAAACATCACACATAACTTCGAAGGGAAAGTCCCAATTTGGCGGTTGGACTATGTGTGCCGAAACCAACTTTTCCTTTAAAACGTCGAATGATTCTTGGCATTGTTTGTTGAAATTGAAGGCTTTATCCTTCTATAACAACTCACATAACGGTTGCACCACCTTAGAGAAATCCTTAATGAATCTACG
This sequence comes from Hibiscus syriacus, assembly GCF_006381635.1. Taxonomy (NCBI): domain Eukaryota; kingdom Viridiplantae; phylum Streptophyta; class Magnoliopsida; order Malvales; family Malvaceae; genus Hibiscus; species Hibiscus syriacus. Next base: position 233,409 of record NW_024062072.1, on the reverse strand, counting down.
GTAAAAACCTGCGTGGCCAAGGAAAGAACAAATTTCTCTCACCGTAGTGTGGTAAGGAAGTGAACGTATTATATCAATTTTTGACTTATCTACTGCAATTCCTTTAAAAGAAACAATATGGCCTAGAATTAAACCTTTATCAACCATAAAATGACATTTTTCATAATTCAAAACAAGGTTAAATTCTAGACACCGACGCAACACATTTTTTCAGATTTAATATACACACATTGAATAATTACCGTAAACAGTGAAGTCGCCCATGAAGACTTCAATACCTTTCTCAATAAAATCAGAACAAATACTAATCATACACATTTGGAATGTGGCAGGTGCATTACAAAGTCCGAAAGGCATATGTTGATAAGCGAAGGTGCCGAAGGGGCATGTGAATGTCGTATTTTCTTGATATTCAGATGCTACTAGAATTTGGAAGAAACCTAAAAATCCATCAAGACAACAATAGTGAGATTTACCGGCTAATCGTTCTATCATTTGATCTATGAATGGAAGAGGAAAATAGCCTTTACGAGTTAAAGAATTCAACTTCCTGTAATCGATCCAGACTCTCCATCCATTCTGAACTCGTGTTGGTACAAATTCTCCTTTAGAATTTTTGATCACAGTAACTCCTGTTTTTTAGGAACTACATGTATCGGACTTACGCATTTACTATCTGAAATTAATATATAATTTATGCATTTAGGAGTTTTTGTATCTCATTTTTTACCACTTCCATCATTGGTGGATTTAGCCGGCGTTGACCTTCACGTGTTGGTTTTGCACCTTCTTTGGTTTTAATTTTATGCATACAAGTAGATGGACTCAACCCTTTTATGTCGGTGATGGTTCATCCTATAGCCTCCTTGTGTTTGCGTAAAACCGTGATTAATTCCTTTTCCTCCTCCTCGGATAATTCTTTTGATATGATTACTGGTAGAGTGTTATTTACTCCGAGGAAGGCGTATTTCAAGCGATCCAGCAACAGTTTCAGTTCAACTTCGGGCGCCCTCAAAATAGAGGGAAAATTTAGTCGTAGAAGAAATCAAATTTAATTCCGCATGATCAAAATGCACGTTCTCATTATGCTCTTCTAGCTCCCTGCATAGATCAAAGGAAAATTAGTCCTTAAAATTTCGTCAGCCAAAGGATCAATTAAATCAACAAATTTAGACTTTCCACTTTATCAGGATATCTCATTGCCTTATATAAGTTAAATTTAACAATCTCACCGTCAAATTCCATAGTTAAAATCCCCCTTCTCACGTCAATTTTCGTGTGTGCAGTGCTTAGAAAGGACGCCCCAGCAGGATATCAGAGGATGTGCTTGTGCGATCATTCTCCATGTCGATTATATAAAAATTGGTGGGAAATATTAAGTCCTTTACCTCTACTAATACATTATTTAAGAGTCCTTCTGGATAGATCACCGATCTATCAGCAAGCTGTATTGAGATCTTTGTATCCTTCAAAGGATCGTTAGTAATCATTTTCTAAACAGATAGAGGCATTACATTAATTGATGCGCCTAGATCACACATGGCTCGTTTTATCTCAACCTTACCAATTTTACAGGGTATTCCGAACATAACTTGGTCTTTTAATTTGAGTGGTAACTTTCATTGGAAAATGACTGAGACGTGTTCTCCTAAATTCACATTATCGACCCTAGTAAGCTTTCTTTTTGTCGTATAGAGATCTTCAAAAACTGGGAATTCCTTGGAACCTTCCGGATAACCTCTAAGAGAGGTATGTTAACTTCCACCTTCCGAAGTACGTCTAATATTTCCTTTTCCTTAGCTTGTTTATCCTTTTTAACTAACCTTGATGGAAAAGGTGGTGGCATATCGTAGGGAGATGGCGTTGGATCGTTAATTTGTTCTCTGTCATTCTTCTTCTAGGATCTGAATCATCAGTCTTTTCTCTTTTTGGATTACTTCGTCTGATGGAACAGGTGGCGCCACTACTGTACCACTCGAAGAGTGATGACGGTGACATTCTCCCTCGGGTTTACCTCAGTTTGAGACGGAAGCTTACCTTATGATTCCAAGCGGCCTACGGTTTGAGCCAGTTGGCTTATTTGCTTGTCCATTTCTTGTAGGTGGGCTTCGGTATGAATTTGGAATTTTTCCTAGGAAAGTGCTAACCTCTCGATAATCGACTCTAATGATGTCTTCTGCGGATGTTGTGGCGGTAGAGGTGGTCTTGCTTGATACTCTTGATTTGGTCTCGAGTTCTGAGCATAATTGAAGTTCGGATAATCCCTCCATCCTGGGTTGTATGTATTGCTGTAGGGATTATAAGCTCTTTGGGGAGGTCACAAAAAGTTTCTGATTGCATTGACTTGAGTTATGTGTCATCTTGAATCAGTGGGTAATTGTCTGTCGGATGATCAGGTAATGCGCATATTCCACATAATCTAGTTGGTCATGTCTTTCCTGTAACAAAGAGTTTACGAATTCAATTAACTTATCTATTTTATTTTCTAAGGAATATGAACTTATCTCATGAACCCTTCGAGGAGGTTCATTATTTGTACGGAACTGTTCGAAATTTACGGCCATTGTGAAATTAAGTTCATAGCCTCAATAGGAGTCATATTCACCAAGGCTCCACAGCTGGCAGCATCGATCATCTTCATTTCTAGCGGAGATAATCCTTCATAAAAGTATTGAATGAGTGTTTGTTCAGTTAACCCATGTTGTGGGCAACTAGCCCATAACTTCTTAAACGCTCCCAGTAGTCGTAGAGTGACTCTCCATCGAGCTGCTTGATTCCAAGTATTCTCCTTCATAGTTCACTTGCTTTCACCGCAGGGAAAACCTGTCAAGAAAAAGATGAGTCATTTGAGCCCATGTAGTAATAGAATTAGGGGGAAGATAAAATAACCACTCATTAGCCGAATCGGCTAAGGAAAAAGGAAAATCTCTAAGTTTGATTTTGTCCTCGGTTACTCCCTGTGGTCTCATGCTGGAGCAGACTATGTGAAATTCCTTGATATGTTTGTGTGGATTCTTGTTTGGCAATCTGTGGAATGTAGGGAGGAGATGAATAAGGCCAGTTTTCAACTGGTATGGAGTTTCGCCTTGGGAAAATCAATGCACAAAGACTCTTGTTCAATAGGTGTCGCGGCTAACTCCCGGATAGTAGGATCGGCCATCAGAATTGGTTCTGAATTAACGGATTCACCTGAATTTGATTCTTCTTCTGGATTTGACTGTTGTCTGCTTCTTTCCTGAAGCGTTTGTGCGTGTAGTCTCCTAGCTCTAGATTCGATTTTTGGATCGTACTCCACTAATGCGCCCAATTAGTCCTGGTCATAAATCAAAAACAAACAAAAAAAGTAACTTTGGCGAAGTCCCCGGCAACGGCGCCAATTTGACAACTGTCGTTTTGATGTCAAAATAAAATTCCTTCTTCTCGGATAATAAATAAAGAAAAATTCGTAGCGAAGAGAAGTAAGGGACGATTCCACAGGGACTTGGAAACATATAAATTTATGTTCGATTTATTTATGCTAGGCGTGATATAGAAAATAGGGGGTTTTGATAAAAATATTTTTAAATGTTAATAAAGGTGATTAGAAGTAAGAATAAAGAAAAGATTTTAAAGTCAAAAAATAGATATGGTAAAAACAGCCTTAAGCTTCGCTTTGACTCAATTTCCTTTAGATCATCGAATTATATTTTCCCTTCGGGATTCATGTCGGTTACTTTGGCTACAAGGGCTATCCTCGTGACTCTATTTGTATACCGAATATCCAAGGTAATCTTTGATTCCAGCTTCGAAAATTGATCTAATCAATATAAATTGTCGTAGATCAATTACTGTTTAAGTTCATGGCGATCGATGTCCGCTCTTTATGAGTACTATAAATGGGTGCGGATATATGTGCAAGTATACACAATCGAACAAGTAATATAGTGTTAAGTTGAGTATCGTCTCCACAGGGAATTGAGGAAATCAAATAAGTTTGTCAAGGAACTTTACTTTGTCACCTAAGTAAAGTTAGTGATGGTATGTATAAATGGGAACGCTGTGACAAAATGGAATTACTGATGTGGAAATAGAATGGTGGTAGTGTGGTAGCAAATGGATATATTATGGCAAATCAAATTGTGATGCATGCAAATAAATTGAAATGTCAAGGAAAAATAAAATGTAAATACTGGATTTAAAATGTAAGACTTTAGCTTTCTCACACGACAAGCTGTTATGGGAATGAGTGATAGGAGTCACTAGGAAAATATAAGTCTATTTCTCCGAATGGTATTTCTTCTATGCCTAACCTGCCCGACAGAGTCTACTAAGGTGCCTTATGTTATCTCTAGTAAGGGACTCGATATATTAAAGATTCCCTAGAAAAATCCGATTGGCAACCTCTGCAGTGATCCTATTGGTCCAAATCATAGGATATGTCTCGGCAATACCTTTTTGCGGCAGCATTAACATCTAACCTATCGTTCTTGCACAACTCCTTTTAGTCGAATGAAATCCCAACCTTATCTCTAAGGTGGATTAGGCCTAGTTACTACCATAGAACCCCTTGTTTATGTAGTTCATCCCTAGTTTATCTCAAATACTAAGGATATTTTGCCAAAGTATTCTCTCGAACCCTAAAAACCTCCTAAAGAAATACTACTCTTGTAGCTCCAACAACCTTAAGGCATTACGTTTCATAAACTAAACAGATTAAAGCATAGAAAAGCAACCATTCATTGAAATAAAACTTAAACATCCAAGCAAACTCTCACCAAATAGGATTAGTTCGTGGTAAGATTCGAAATAAACAAGCACAAAGCAAGTTTCATTCATTCCTTACAACCTAATAACAAAATGTAAAAGAAAGAACTAAGGGGAGGAGAGAAAGCCTTCGACGTGCACTGCCAGAGCTTCCCTCGGCCACCAAGAACTGCCCTCAGCGAACTAGCTCCTCTCGGATGCTTAGAACGCCACTCCCTCAGGCTTGTCAAGGAGAAATGCCACGACAAGTAGGATTGACTGAGAAAAGTGAGACCTTCTCTCTCTAACTGTTTAAGCTCAAATCCGGGTGGAACCAAAGTCTCTAACATTGTGGCTTCATCCTCTATTTATAGGGGAAAATTAATCCTAGACTTGGTGTTGACTTTCCTAGAAAACCCCAAAACCATGGTTAAGTTACTTGAGAGTCGAGCAAAGTAGGATATGATACAGCCTGGGTTGCTGATTGATTGACCGGCATGATCCCATTGTAGGCGTCCAATGACAGATAAGATTTGTAGGTGCAGGCGACGTCATCAGCAGGACCGGCGGTAGCAACGCCGATCCCTCCGGGCGGATCTTCGAGATAGATTTCTCGGGCAGAGATCTTGGAGAGTAGGAGACAGCTAGCTTAAAAATATCTTCTCACACTTTGCTTGCTTTCGAAATGCCAGTTGAACTTGGCATTTTCATTTTGCTCAGCAATCTCCTGATGTTACGGTATTTCCTTTCCTCTTTTTCTTGCTCTCAGTTCCTGCACATCATCAGACAAGCACATTTCCCATAAGGCAGCACCGCTTTAAAAATAAAATGTCGCGACAAACCACATGCAACTAAATGCTTCTAAATGCATCTACATGGTCCTAAATGAGCTCTTAAACATTCAATAACTTAAGTGAAAGGTCCCAAAATACGGCCTTTTACGGAGTTATCACACCCCCAAACTTAAGATATTGCTTATCCTCAAGCAATTGATCGTAACAAGCAAAACAAAAATACCATGACAAGTTCAGAAAAAGAATAGTCTTATGGGATAAAATTTCAGCCCTCAGTACATATGGTTTCAACGTGATATACTAGGTTTGAGAATTCAAGTACTGCCCCCTAGAACAAGATTCTTTGTGAGGGTGTGCGCGTGTTTGTATACCATTCATGCTTAACAAACTTAAAAATTTTCTAAGCAAGCTTTCTTAATTTGCCATGGCATTCATAAAATCTACTCCCACCTTGGTTTCTTTTCTTTTATTAATTCTGCTACGAGGGGAGTCAGTGTAACATCCCAATTACCGGGTGAGTGACTAAATTGTAAGAATTTATAAATTTAGTTGGTGAATTAGAATAAAGTGATAAGTCTAGTGATTTATGGAGGAATTTTTTATGTTGAGTATAATAGTAAATATGGAATTATAATAAGGGTAAAAGGGTCATTGAGCATGTAAAAGAATAAAAGAATAATTATGGCTATTATAATACCCATGTAAATGAATTGAGGAGATAAGTTTCCAGAGACTTATCTTCTTCAACTTCTTCTCCCAAACGTGAATCACCCAAGCTCAAGGTAAGAATCTGAATCTTGGTTGTTTCATTGATTTTTGGTTTGGTAATGGAAGTTTGGATGTTATATAAGCTAAAGAAAAGCTTATATGGCATTAAAACAACAAGATAAGTGCTTTAGAGATGGATTTGAAAAATGGGATTTTAGATGAAATTTTGATATGGATGAGTTTTTGAAGTTTGAATAGGATTTTCGACTTGTCAAGAGGTTAATTAAGGAATATGGAGTATTAGAATGGGATTTAAAACATGTTGAAAATTTGGTATGATTCTTAGCTTTAAGAATTTAAATGAAGTATGGGAGATTCTAAAGTGTTCAAATGATAGAGGTTAGTTAAAATGGTTGTAGTTAAGTTTGGTGGTATGAAAGGAACTTTGTATGAAAAAATTTAGTGAAGAGTTGATGATTTTCGGGTTTGAACAGTAAAATATGGGTAAATTTTATAGATTATGCAGAGGGAAATGATACCCCCTGGGGGGGAATCGATTCCCCCTAAAGGAAAATTCGAAGTTTGGTTCATTGAATTTGTTAAAGCTATTAGTATCAAGTTATGAGGTTTAGGCTTTTAATAATTATCTCAAAAATTATGTTTATGTAGATATCGAGCCTAAACGAGTTCCAGAACAATTGAAGGATTAGAATCAAGTCAAAGTAAGCAAGGCTAAGGTGAGTGCACATAGTAGATAGAATTGTATAGAGGTAAAACTTGCGATAACTCTATCTATGGTAGTTGAATTCATGATTTCATATTCATGTACATGCATCCATATATATATATTGGATACAGTGATTTCATGCATAATTCATTTATGCTTTAATATGATATTATATGAAAGAATGCAATTGTCAGAGAATCAATCCAGGTATGTGAAATAATGAAAGTGATTATAAATGTGCATGTGAAGTGAATTACGTATTAGATGAAAAGTGATGACAAATATATCAAAATGAGAAATGTATTCATATTAAATCCCATGTTATTTAATATTAGAGCTGTAGGTATAATTGGTATACCAAGATTCGAGGGTTATACAGTGGTCTTTCGGGACATGTACAGTGGTCCTTCGGGACATAGTGGTCCTTCGGGACAAATATTCAGTGCCCCTAGTGGGAATTTATTCGAGCTGTGGTGATTGCATTCGTGCACAACCTCAGTGTACTCATTTACCTATTGTTCTCAATAATATACATGGGCAATATAAAGATAAAGTGAAGTGAAACTTGCATAAGATGATAAATTTCATATATGCATGACATGATCATATATGTTGTAGTGTAATGGATACATTCAAGTTATAATGTTACGATTGAACGGTAAGAGTGCATGTTTCATGAATTCATCATTATATATTTTATTATGCCTCACTAAGTCTATGACTTAGCGTGTAAGTGATTTACACGTAGGTACCAAAAACCAAGAATAGAAAAATAGGAGTGGCAAGAACAACAACACTGTTAGAAGATCAGATCAGAAGTAACGATACAGTATGTATTTTGTTTGCATATAGTATGTTGGCATGTAAGAAATGTAATAAGTTGTTAGTACTAACGCTCTGATCGACTTTTCTAATATTTTGAACGTATTTATGTAAATGTATAGTAATGAACGGTTAAATTTTTACGAGTTTTATGTACGTTTTACGGAAGTACTATAGCAGTATTGTAGCAGGGAAATCGGTTCCCTGTAGTAGGGGAATCGTTCCCTATTTGCAATATGGAAAATTTTTGTAATCGGTATTGTAGCAGGGAACTGTTCACGGTATTGTTCATACCGTATTTTACTGTTCATAAATACATTTTTGCCTCAAAATTTCATAACAAATATAATTCAATAGTATATTATCATATTTTCTTAAAATAAGATCAAATATTTTGTTATTCGATAAGAATATTGTTTTAAAAAGGCAATGTGACATCTCGGACTCGTATTTGAGTCGGGTACGGGTTTGGGTGTTACAGTCAGCCTATCACTCTACCATCCCACACTCTAGGTGAAAGGGAGCATACCTTCCACCCCTGAGGTAGTTAGGTAGAGTCATCCCAAACTCGAGGCATTTATTCATAACTTCATTCATTTCATTCATTTTTTTAGATGGGTTTTTCATCATTCAAAATTTTATGCCACGACATTTTAAGAATTCTCTTATAAAAAAATTTTAAGTTTCTCAAGCATGGAAAACATACAATCATTTATTCAAGGATTTCAAAGAAGCAAGTCCTAGAGTTGGTTCTATCATCCTCAACCAGTCATGTACATTTTATCCTAGCTATCAAGATTCATCATCATCGGGCATCCTTAACTAATTCCAGAAAACTATTCAAACATTTACTAATGTCATGGCATATTTATTTTACTGATACTATCATGCAATGATGTGAGAACCCTACTTCCCCCAAACCTTAGAGAAGCATTGTCCCTAATGCTTACTAAAACGAAAGAAAACAAAACTACATGCTATGAATGCAATGCAATGCAAGGTACCTTGGCTTTAGGTGGGTGGTGGTGCAGCGGTCGCGCACCGAGGGCGCTTTCTCAGTTTGGCGGGGCTGGAGTGTTCGGAGTCAGAAGTGGGTGTGACTGGAGTAGTGCTGGGACTGTTGAGAGCTGGGGCTCCTCGCGTGAGATGCCTTCTTCAGGCGGCGTCGACTCCTACGCAAAGGAGCTTACCGTGGTATCTCGAATTGTGACTCCTCTGTGGACTCAGTGGGCTGTGGTACTTCAGGGTTCTCTTCTTCCATTGGCGCTGCAAGTTGCGGCATATCAGGATGTTCTGCCGCCAAGGGTTCAATAAATTTTGGAAATTCTGGAGATGTGCGAGTTAGAGGTTGGCTTCTCGATCTGCATCAGGCGACACAGTATGGACCAGATCAGGGTCAGCGGGTTCTTCTGCTTCAGTGGGCTGGTGACATTCTTTACTGGGTGATTGATAAGCGTCAGCAGTGGCAGGATAAGGTACTTCTGTAGATGCATTCGGCATTCTCATTTGGTGGTATTAGTGTTTCAAGGAAGACAGGAATGGTGAAGTTCTTATGCAGGAGAAACTCTAAGAAGGCGTCGGTGAAAAACTCATCCCAGCGCTTAGCATAGGCAAAATATGTCATCCGCTTGTCGGACAGCTGTCCGACATGCTCTTGAGCACGCTGAATGGTCTGTTCCAAGGCATCTGGTTTTGCCGTAGCATCTAGAGATGCTGAAAGGCGAGATGTGGTCACCTCTTTTTCCTTCCCTTTTGCTTCCTTAAGACCCAATAACATAGGAATTTTTGCCTTGGTAATTCCAGCGATGCCTGGTAAAATCTCGTCAAACTGTTCTTCAGGAACCTTCTTTTTACAGCATAAAACAATGATGAGATTCGGGAATACCCAGGCACTTCCAGGTCGCTTCAGGCATAAATGGGCTTGCTCCACAATAATTTTCCCTGCGTCAATAGCTCATCCGAATATGATTGAGTGCAGTAAAAGTATCCGTTGGCAGGATACAGTGGTGTTGAGGGAAGTGGTCAGAAGATTGTGCTTCATAAAATGGTTCCACAACTTTACTTGTGGGAGTATCATATCCCGATCTGCGATCCTGCAGCTCAGTTGCTGGTCATTCCATTGAGTTTCGGGAAGACAAAGGTCCTCCAGAATGCCTTGGTATGTTTCATTATCGGCTTCTTGCGCGAAGGTGGTATGACGATTTTCAACAACCAGCAATTTAAAGTACCGATTAATAGCAGTAGGTGTAAATTGAATAGAAATGTCGTGAACCACAACGGCATGGTTTGGCTCGGTGATGTTTGAGTAAAACTCATTCACTATCGATGCGTTGACAGTGTTAGGATGCTTGGTAAATTTTGCCACTTATGCTTGTTAACCACGTCGAGCAAATCACTCCCTAAGGTGATGTCCTCCTCCTCGGAGAAGACAAACTCCAACTCGAAAAATACCCGTCAATTTTTTATAGTTTGGAACCGGTCTCGGGCGGCATCATCCACAAAGCGTGGTGGAGAGGGTGTGCAAAAGTTGACGGACGGGATCAGACCATGGTGGGAATAGAAAACAAAAGATGAGTAAGAAAGCTTAAAGCTTGGGTCAGCTATAGAGGTTGTCGGTGGAAGAGAGTGAAAAAAAAAGATGAGAGAAGAAAAAATTAAAAGAAAAGTTAACAGGAAAGGAAGATAAAAACAAAAGAGAGATTTTGTGGGGGAAATATTAAATACTATGGTGGGGTTTGGGCTGGAAGAAAACAAAAAGAGAAAGTGAAAATTTTAATCCTAAGTGAAAGTGAAAAAGTTTCCCTCCTTTTTCTATTCATGTTTGTCGTCCAAATTTCCTTTGTGTTAACCGTACGCCTATCGTGCTAGCCATGTGGGATAATCCTTGCAACAAAAATAATATAAAAACAATTAATTAAAAAAATAAATACTAAAATAATGGCAAAGTAAAAATTATTTATGCACAGTAGTAAATTTAAAATGCCCTGGCATCCTTAAGATGCTTGGCTGGTATCAACATCATGCAAGAGAAGCGACGACTTGTCACGCAATGGTGAGACTCCTTGGTAGGCCTTCAGGCGTTGGCCATTTACTTTAAAGATAGACCCATTGTCCATGTTTTTTATATCTACAGCGCCGTATGGATAAACATGGTGGACTTCGAACGGTCCGGCCATAATGACTTTAATTTGCCATGAAGAGTTTAAGCCTAGAGTTAAACAGCAAAACTTTTTGGCCCACATGAAAATGCCGTGGCAAAAGCATTTTGTCATGCCACTTCTTGGTTTTTTCTTTGTAGAGCTTGGCATTTTCGTATGCTTGCGCTCTAAACTTTTCCATTTCGTTCAGATCGAGCAGTCTTTTCTCCCCTGCTAGTTGCACGTCGAAGTTTAGCTTCTTGATCACCCAATATGCCTTGTGCTCTAGCTCAACTGGAAGGTGGTAGGCTTTTCCATATACCATCTTGAAGGGAGACATTCCCAAAGGTGTCTTAAATGTCGTCCTGCAGGCCCAGAGTGCTTTATCGAGTTTTGGGGACCAGTCTTTCCTTCGAGGGTTCACCACCTTCTCTAAAATTTACTTGATTTCACGGTTCGACACTTCAGCTTGCCCATTAGTTTGTGGGTGATATGCCATGGCAATTTTATGTCGCACTTCGTATTTCTGAAATGCCTTGGCAATTAGCTTGTTATCAAAGTGGGTGTCTTCATCACTGATAATAGCTCTTGGTACTCCGAATCAAGTGAAGATGTTCTTGTGAAGAAACTTGAGCACCGTCTTCGAGTCATTCCTCGGTGTGGCAATCACTTCAACCCACTTAGATACATAGTCCACCGCAAGCAAGATGTATAAGTCTCCAAAAGAATATGGGAATGGTCCCATGAAATCAATGCCCCAAACATCAAAGAGCTCTATCTCCAAAATATTTTGTAGTGGCATTTCGTGTCGTCTGGAAATGTTGCCAATGCACTGGCATCTGTCACATGTTTTGCAAAACTCGTGGGCATCCTTAAACAGTGATGGCCAGTAGAAGCCTGATTGGAGGACCTTTGCAGCAGTCCTTGTACCTCCAAAATGTCCTCCACAGGGTGTTGTGTGGCAATGGTGTAAAATATCTCGTTGTTCCTCTTCAGGGACACACCGTCGAATCATTTGATCGGTACATTGCTTGAACAAGTATGGCTCGTCCCAAAAATAGAACTTGGTCAGCGTACCACTTCTTGCCCTGGCTGTTCAATTCATACGGAAAAAAACCACTAACAAAAAAATTAACAAGGTCAGCGTACCACGGAATTTCCGTGACATATAAATTTTCTCGTCAGGGAATTCTTCTTTAATATAAAAAATATCATGGCATTCTGAAATGTTTTCTAGCCTAGATAAATAATCTGCAACTTGGTTCTCAGTACCTTTCCTATCAATGACCTCTAAGTCGAACTCCTGCAGTAGTAATATTCACCTAATAAGTCTAGGCTTGGCATCTTTCTTGTTCACTAAGTATTTTATAGCTGAGTGATCGGTGTGAGCTATGACTTTGGTGCCTATCAAGTATGGCCTAAACTTGTCAAATGCAAATATCACGACAAGTAATTCTTTCTCAGTGGTGGTATAGTTCAATTGTTCCTCATTTAAGGTATATCTAGCATAATATATAACATGAAAGATTTTACCTCTACATTGTCCAAGCACAGTCCCCACGGAAAAATCACTCGCATCACACATTAGTTCAAACGGTGTTGTCCAGTTTGGGGGAACCACGATCGGTGCAGAGATAAGTCTTTACTTCAGCTCTTTGAATGCACCATGGCATTTCTGATCAAACACGAACGGTTAGTTCTGTTGCAGCAAGGTGCATAAGGGCTTGGATATTGTGGAGAAGTCCTTGATGAATCGTCTATAAAATCCAGCATGTCCAAGGAAACTCCGAATGCCCTTGACAGAAGTTGACGGGGATAGCTTCTCGATCACCTCGATCTTGGCCTTGTCTACCTCAATGCCCTTTGAAGAAATCTTATGGCCTAGAACAATGCCCTCAGTCATCATGAAGTGGCATTTTTCCCAGTTCAGTACGAGATCGGCCTCCTCGCATCACTTCAATACCTTCGCCAAATTACCGAGGCATTTTTAAAAGTCATCTCCAAAAACAAAAAAATCATCCATGAAAATTTCCAGAAAATCCTCAACCATGTCAGAAAATATGTCTTGCATGGAGCGCTGAAAAGTTATCAGGGCATTACAGAGTCCAAAAGGCATTCTTCGAAAGGCATACTTCGAAAGGCATAAGTGCCATAGGGGCACGTGAATGTCATCTTCTCTTGCTCCTCTGGTACGATGGCAATTTGATTATACCCCGAGTATCCATCCAAGAAACAATAAAATGCCTTGCCAGTAAGTCGACCCAGCATTTGATCGATGAATGGCAAAGAGAAATGATCCTTCTTGGTGGCCTTGTTAAGCTTGTGGTAGTCCATGTAGATTCGCCACCCGGTGATTATGCGTGTAGGTAATAACTCGTTGTCTTCACTCGCCACCACGGTCGTGCCTCCCTTCTTTGGCACAAATTGAACGGGACTTACCCAAAAACTATCCGAAATGGGATAAATCACTCAAGCGTCAAGCCATTTGAGATCTCTTTCATCAACTTGCTTTATGATGGGTTAATCTTCACTGTGGATCTATGGATTTGTCATGGCATTCTTCCAGCAGGATCTTGTGCATACAGATAGTTGGACTTATTCCCTTCAAATCTGCCATCGTCCATCCTAACGCTCTTTTATGCTGTGACAAAACACTTAATAAACTAGATTCTTAGTTATAAGTAAGGGCAGAGGAAATAATCACAGGCAAAGTTTCGTTACAACCCAGATAAGCATATTTAAGATGATGTGGCAAATTCTTAAGTTCTAGGGAAGGAGCATGCTGTAATGAGGGCTTGGGAGGAAAAAATTCTTCAAAATTCAAAGGTTCAAAGCGCGTACCTGAGCTAGCTTTGAGGAAGCTAGCCTATTGTTCCTCGGTAGAAAAATCATTAGGCTCTTCAACCTTTAAGTCTTCCAGTAACCCCTCATCAGGTCCCAGCTGAATGAAATTGTCCTGGCAAAATTGATCTGCTTCTCTTGTGATCACTGTATCCACTTCTAAATGCTATGGCATTCTTCAGAATCATCCATGTACTTTAGAGATCGGAAGACATTCACAGTGATATGTTGATCGGCCACTCTCATGGTTAGCTCGCCCCTTTCGCAGTCGATGAAATATGACCGGTAGCTAGGAAGGGTCTCCCCAAAATTATGGGTGTTGTGGCGTCGACCTCACAGTCCAGAATTAGAAAATCGACTGAAAAAATGAATTTGCCAACCCGCACGACATCTTCAATTCGCCCTTCAGGATGCCCATGTGAATAATCAACTAATTGCAAGATGACAAATGTGGGTCTCGCATTTCCTATCTTGTATGACGGATTGCATTGCTCTTTACCATGAGGTTTTGTGACTTCAGTGTCACTCGGAAAATATCCGGGTATGCGTCTTGTAATGTCGCGACAACTTGACCAACTGACTCCAATGCCCTCAGGGACAAACTATGGCTGAAGCAGGGCCCCTTGATATTTGATAGAGGTTGTATGGTCTTGCAGCATTTTCTTCGTTGTTTCTATGAACTCTTGCATTGTGGCTTTCAAAGAACTGGTGGTAGATAAAGATGGTCCTCCCTTGTTAGATTATGCCATGGCATATTCGATTGAAATCCCTAGGAGGTCATTGAAATTTTGTTGCCGAGCTGGTTATGAGCATTGATGGTTCCTTGATTTCCCACGAAAAGTTGGATGTTGACGTCATCCAGGATTATATGTGTTGGAATAAGGGTTATTGTTACCTCGGTTGAAGTTACCGACATAGTTGATGGATTCTTAATTGATCGAGTAGTCATTCTCATTGTGATTGTCGTGGCATAATAAACATGTTGAATTGGTTGCCTTCACTTCTCTCACCTCACTCGGCCTTTGCAAATTCTTCAACATATTGGTGATAGCAGTAAGTTGGGCGGACACCGAATCCTTTGAATCTAGCTCGAAAGCTTCATGTGATTTTCGCCCAAGTCCAAGCCTTGTAGATGGAAACTGATAATCGTTAGTGGCAATCCTATCCAGAATGTCAAATGCCTCTGCTGGTGATTTGTCAAGTAACGTCCCATTTGTCGAGGCATCTAGCATCATCCTTGTGGGTGCATTAACTCCATTATAAACATCCCACTTGCGTCCAATCTTGAAAACCATGATTCGAACATTTGCGGAGCAATCCTTATACGATCCAGCATTCATACATCACTCATCATCAGCTGACGAAAGGAAGCAATGTCGTTCCTTAGTTGGGTGTTCATGTTCAGAGGATTATACCGCTGTAAAATTTCTTTGCACAAATCAATCCAAGACTCCATTGAACCCGCTGGAACGCCACTCAACTAAGCCCTTGCTTGGTCATGCAGAGAATATGGAAATAATTTTAACTTCAAAAACATCTTCATGCACTCCTTATTGGCGAAAGGAATCACACACCTCCAAGAAGTTGCGAAATTTGCATGTTGCACGTCGTCTTCTCCTAAAGGCCTCTCGATCTCAGGTTCAACTGGTATAATGGCTCGCAGGATGTCCTTTGGTCATACACCAAGAAAACTCTGAAAAAGAAGAAAATAAAAGATAAAATTATAGAAAAGAATATAAACAAGTAAATAAAATGCTATGACAAAAGAATTTAACTTCCAGTTGTCAATTCACCGGTAACGGCTCCAAAAACTTGTCCGCTCTTTGTGAGTACTATAAATGGGTGCGGATATATGTGCAAGTATACACAATCAAACAAGTAATACAGTGACAAGTTGAGTATCGTCTCCACAGGGAATTGAGGAAATCAATAAGTTTGTCAGTCACTTTACTTGTCACTAAGTAAAGTTAGTGATGGTATGTATAATGGGAATGTTGTGGCAAAATGAATGACTGATGTGGAAATAGAATGGTGGTAGTGTGGTAGCAAATGGATGTTGTGGCAAATCAAATTGTGATGCGTGCAAATAAATGGAATGTCAGGCAAATAAAATGTAAATACTGGATTTAAAATGTAGGACTTTAGCTTCTCACACGACAAATGCTATGGGAATGAGTGATAGGAGTCACTAGGAAAATCTAAGTCTATTTCTCCGAATGGTATTTCTTCTATGCTTAACATGCCGACAGAGTCTACTAAGGTGTCCTATGCAATCTCTAGTAAGGGAATCGACAGATTAAAGATGCCCTGGCAAAACCGATTGGCGTAAACCTCTGCAGTGATCATATTGGTTTAGATAACATGATATGTCTCGGTAATACCTTTTTGCGGTAGCATTAACATCTAACCTATCGTTCTTGCATAACTCCTTTTAGTCAAATGAAATTCTAACCTTATCTATAAGGTGGATTAGGCTAGTTATACCTAGAACCCCTGTTTATGTAGTTCATCCCTAGTTTATCTCAAATACTAAGGATATTTTGCCAAAGTATTCTCTCGACCCTAAAATCTCCTAAGGAAAGGCTACTCTCATAGCTCCTACAACCTTAAGGCATTAAGTTTCAAAACAAACAGATTAAAGCATAGAAAAACAACCATTCAATGAAATAACACTTAAACATCAAAGTGAACTCCCATCAAATAGGATTAGTTCATGGTGGGGTTCAAAATAAACAAGCACAAAGTAAGTTTCATTCGTTCCTTACAATCCAATAACAAAATGTGAAAGCAAAGAACTAAAGGGAGGAGAGAAAGCCTTCGACGTGCACTGTCAGAGCTTCCCTCGGCCACCAAGAACTGCCCCCAACGAACTAGCTTCTCTCGGATGCTTAGAATGCCACTCCCTCAGGCTTGTCAAGGAGAAATGCCACGATAAGTAGGAATGACTGAGAAAAGTGAGACCTTCTCTCTCTAACTTTTTAAGATCAAATTTGGGTGGAACCAAAGTCTCTAATATTGTGGCTTCATCCTCTATTTATAGGGGAAAATTAATCCTAGGACTTGGTGTTGCTTTCTTAGGAAACCCCAAAACCATGGTTAAGTTACTTGAGAGTCGGGCAGAGCAGGCTATAATACAGCCTGGGCTGCTGATTGAGTGACCGGCATGATCCCGTTGCAGGCATCCAAGGACAGACAAGATCTGCAGGGGCAAGCGACGTCATCAGCAGGACCGGGGGTAGCAGCGTCGATTCCTCCAGGCGGATCTTCGAGGCAAATTTCTCTGGCAGAGATCTTGGAGAGTAGGAGACACCTAGCTTAAAAATATCTTCTCGCACTTTGCTCACTTTCGAAATGCTAGTCGAACTTGGCATTTTCATTCTGCTCAGCAATCTCCTGATGTCACGACATTTCTTTCCCTTTTCCTTGCTCTCAGTTCCTGCACATCATCAGACAAGCATCATTCCCATAAGGCATCACCACTTTAAAAATAAAATATCGCGGCAAACTGAATTACACCACATGCAACTAAATGCATCTACATGATCCTAAATGAGCTCTTAAACATTCAATAACTTAAGTAAAAAGGTCCCAAAATACGACCTTTACGGAGTTATCAACCGACTCGGAGATTCTATAACCGACTCG
Source organism: Hibiscus syriacus (assembly GCF_006381635.1). NCBI lineage: Eukaryota > Viridiplantae > Streptophyta > Magnoliopsida > Malvales > Malvaceae > Hibiscus > Hibiscus syriacus. The sequence goes on along the minus strand of NW_024062072.1, from coordinate 216,013 downwards.
GATTGTTGATTCTATAACCGTCAATTCCGATTAATTCCCTCTTGGCAAAGCTATCTCGCTAATTGTGTTTCTAGGAAGTCGAATGTGCTTTCTATAAGCTGAATCTTCCTCCCACACGTTTAATCGCAACAACAATCTAGACCAAAGTATATCTTTGATTTTGAAAACTGTTTTGATTTTGAAAAAAAAAACGCTGAGATTGAGAGAAGATATTTTGAAGATATTAAGGGTTTGTTTCAATTCTCCCGTTGGAATTGAGTCATCGCTTCAACTCTCGGCTTATGAAAAATTTAGCTAAGCATGACAAAATCGAAAAACTTGAAAAGTAAAATAAAAGAAAAAACTTTAATAAAACTATAGAGAAAAGAGAATTGTAATCTGAGATGTGTGTTTAGGTTTACCCCAAGAGGGTATTTATAGCCTCTCAAAACCTAATGATAAACAAAGAAATTAAAATAAAATAATCCTAAAGATAATTATTTTTTTCTAAATTCAAACTTTAAACTAGTCTCCTAATGCAACTATGCCCGTCCATCTTCCAGAAGGCGCGCTGACTAGATCTTCTAAAAAACGTCACTGACTGAACCTTTTAGAAACTGCCACATCAGACCGCGTCGTGCCCATGTCTCGAGTCGTGACCAAATAATGAAATATAAAAAATACGTTCGTTTTACTACTAATTCTGGAAAGTAAGACCCTGCACAAAAATAAACATAACATAACCAAATCAACAATAATAAATTCACAATATCAAATAAATAACGAGCAAATATTAACGATTCTGAATACTCATCAGGTTGATTCAATATTATTGTATGGATAAAGACTTTTAAGAGATTTTATATAGATTTTGAACCACACCGATTAATCATAGGCATCATGTTGATGAACTCGATGAGGTCGCACGGGCAGCACACAAGTCATCCACTGATACCTTCAAATTCAGTCTAATTACCGTTGAAACAATATTAAACTGGTCCATGCATGCTTGGCCTGATACGGGGTACGGAGATTTGAGAGTTTTTAAAGAAATAGTTACTGAAAGAGTACGTGGGGACGAAGAGAATCATGTGTAAAAATAGAGAGACGTGGATATTTGGAGAAAGGGAAAAGTGTGTGTGCAGGAACTAATAAATATCTAGTAAAGTCAGACACGGTTGAGGCATATGATTCACCACCTTGGGTGTTTAACAGTGATAGGGAAAAGTGAAGGTGACGTGTAGAGGCAAGCAACCATCCTGTCAGTCAGACATGCTTTCAATTATTTAAGTTGAATAAGGCTGACACCTCCCCTATTTTCTGATAGCGACACATGGGCATCAAATCTCTTATATTAGCATGTATGTATTTCGAACAATTTTTAGTTGAGTCTCGAAATTGAGTTTCGACTTAAAAAAATAGATTAGGAGTCGTCACCAATTATTTATTTTAAAATAAATGGGTTGATCGGACATCCTATTTCTTATTTGATCTGCGTCTTACTAAAGATGTGTCGGATTCAGGAGTTGGTTATAGTCAAGGAAGGGTTAGTACACTTGAACTGCCCTTTCGGTACTACTTAATTTCCAGTTGTCTTTAATTAATAAAATTATAAGTTAAATTAAAAGATAAAATGACGATCCAAATTACTCACCTCTAAGATTTGGAAAACGAACCCTTATATAATCAAAAAAAGTATTAGAAAAACAAAAACGATGAAGTTAAATTGAAAATAAAGAAAATAAAATAAAGAAGAGATAAACAAAAAAATAAATAAATACTAACAAATATGGAAAAAAAAACAACACCGTTGATATGGAGATTATGAAAATAAAAGGAATATATAAAAAAAACAAAGACAACAGAATAAGATAAATAAATAAATAAAATATGAAAAATAAATAAAGAAAATAAATAAATAAAATAAAAATAAAATAAATAAACAAAACGAAGGGAAAAAAGATAAAAAATGAAATACATACATATTAGTTTGTAAACTAAAAAATATATAAAGAAAAATATTAAGCAATAACGTAATATATATATATATATATATAATATAACATATAAATAAAATAAGTAAATAATAAAATAATAATGATACATGTATATACATAACAACAAAAGGAAATAAATAATAATAATATACAAGAGTAATATCAAATATATACTATAATGTAATATTAAATAAAATAAGAAGAAAATTCAAATTCAAATCTAGAAAACGTACTAGAATGTAAAAATAGAAAATCGAATGAAAAATTTTGGAGCACTTTGAGGATGAATTAGGATTTCATGGTGAAAATTAAATTCTTTATAAATGAGGGGACTAAGAGTGAGATTATCCCTTTTTCACACCCATTCCGAAAATCAAAGTATTTTCTCAAGAAAAGAAGCATCGGGGGCTAGATCTATAAAATAGATCCCGAAAAATGTCCATGTTCATCGGCAAAAAATCGTTTTCTTTGGTGTTTTTCGAATACAAAATGTAACGAGACACAAGCATGCAAGCGTAAAAAAAGAACGTCACTGAGGAACAACTAGGGGGCTCTCCAGGTAATATCCTGATCTTGGAGATGAGTGAAGGCTTTCATCCACTTCTCTTTTGAAGCGCCTTCATGCTATTTCATGGTGATAAACTCTCTCAAAGGTGAATACGTAGTGCTAAATCGACGGTAGACAACCCCATTAGTCTTCCAGAAGTGGCTGTGAATCCAGACTTGAAAGAGCTGAACACACCCAATGAATCTACCTCCGCCAGCTCTTCGGCAATGGTTGAGAGACCGAAAGATCTCGGCTAAGATGGTCGGTGCTGGGTTGACTCGTTTCGAAAGTTGCTCAAACAGTTCCACCACGACTGCGTCAATGTACCCCAAAGTCTTCGGGAATATAATCAGGCCATACAGACCCAGTGCAAAAAGGTCTATTGCCTTCTACTCATCGGGATGATCCTTCATCAGTTGCTTGATATGAAGCCAGGCAATTCCTTCCCCACTGCCTTTACATCGAGCTCGGTCTGTTACCCATCTTTCGTCAACCCCAGCAACCTTGGCTAGTGCACTCTTGAAAGGCTGACTTTTGATGTGTTTAATATAAGCTCGCTCCAGTCTAATATTTTCACAGTGCAACAGTGTAGTGTACTCTTCAATGGTGGGCACCATGTCCTCCTGATTAAAAGTGAAGCAACTGTATCCCGGGTTCCAGAACTAAACCAAGGCTCTGATCAATGGCTCATCAGTCTTGATTTGAAGCAACAATGCAATGTCACCATACCGTTGGTTGAACTTCTGTTTCTGATCATTCTTTCAACTACCCCAGATGTCCCGAAGCTCTTGCACGTCGTTCTGCTTTAGGCTGATAGAGGCGTAGCTAACCAGCTCTGACACATAGCTTCCTTGAAGACTATCTCTATTTTCCTTCTGAGTCTTCTCGGACCATAGTCGTACCTCGGGGTTTTTAATCTCTTGTATTACAACACCTTTATCCATTAATTCAGATTATTGTGTGTAACAAATACCTTTTTAGGGATCAATGGCCTCTTGTTATGATGCAAATGCTTTAAAAACAAACACAAAGTCAAACAGTTAGTAAAATAAAAATAAATAGAAATAAATAAAAATAAATAATAATAATAGTAAAATAAATGGCAAGAAAAAAACGTAAGAGAAAAAAAACATGGTTAGGAAAGAAATGTCTTAGGTTTTGGAATATGGTTTTGGGGTAGGCTCTATTTCTTCAAATTCTCCCGGTTTAGGTTCTAAAAAATGGTACCCGAGTTCTCCTTGCTGGTGCCCCTTTGGGCTTACCAGACCCTTAGTCCTAAACCCATCACAGGCTTGTGTGGACTAAGTTAAACTCGAGAGGACACATTCCCTTATGTCTATGCGGAGAATAAATTCACACGAAGACATAAGGTATGTGAATCCTGAAGGCTACTTGCTTGGCATATGCGGTGAATAAATTCACACGAATGCGTCGCTTTCACCCCCCACTTAAAACGGGTTCGGAGCTCGGGTTTAGAGCCTTGAATGAAAAAGTTTGGAAAGTTGAAATCACTAGAAAACGGTCAGTTCAACTATTTACTTGAAAAAATATAATCAAAGGTAAGTAATAAGGATCGAAATGTTACCTTCAAATTTAAACTTACCCTTTTCGTTAAAAAGACAACTGGAAATTACCTTAGCCTGACTCACTTACCTGTGTCCCCAGTGGAGTCGCCAAGCTATCGCAACCATCTTTCGGTTGGGCCCCAGAATTGGGCTTCGACTTAGGAAAATGGATTAGGAGTCGCCACCGATCATTTATTTTAAAGCAAATGGGTTGATCGGACACCCTATTTCTTACCTGATCTGCGTCTTACCAAAGATGTATCGGATTCGGGAGTCGGTTACCATCAAGGAAGGGTTAGCACCCTTGAACTGTCCTTTCGGTACTACGTAATTTCCAGTTGTCTTTGATTAAGAAAATTGTAAGTTAAATTAAAAGATAAAATGACGATCCAAATTACTCACCTCTAAGGTTTGGAAAATGAACCCTTAAATAATCAAGAAAAGTGTTAGAAAAACAAAAACGATGAAAATAAATTGAAAATAAAGAAAATGAAATAAATAAGAGATAAACAAAAATAAATAAATAAATACTAACAAATATGGACGAAAAGTAAACAACACAGTTGATATGGAGATTATGAAAATAAAATGAATATATAAAAAAATAAAGACAATGGAATAAGATAAATAAATAAATAAATAAAATAGAAAAAATGAATCAATGAATAAAGAAAATAAAAATAAAATAAATAAACAAAACGAAACGAAACGAAAAAAGATAAAAAAGGAAATACATACATATTAGCTTGTAAACTAAAAATATATATAAAGAAAAATATTAAGCAATAACGTAATATATATATATATATAACATATAAATAAAATAAGTAAATAATAAAATAATAATGATACATGTATATACATAACAACAAAAGGAAATAAATAATAATAATATACAGGAGTAATATCAAATATATACTATAATGTAATATTAAATAAAATAAGAAGAAAATTGAAATTTAAATCTAGAAAACGGACTAGAATGTAAAAATAGAAAATCGAATGACAAATTTTGGAGCACTTTGAGGATGAATTGGGATTTCAGGGTGGAAATTAAATCCTTTATAAACGAGGGGACCAAGAGTGAGATTACCCCTTTTTCATACCCATTCCGAAAATCAAAGTATTTTCTCAAGAAAAGAAGCCTCGGGGGCTAGATCTATAAAAATAGATCCCGAAAAATGCCCCTGTTCATCGGCAAAAAATGGTTTTCTTTGGTGTTTTTCGAATACAAAATGTAACGAGACACAAGCATGCAAGCATAAACTCGAAAAATGTACTATATTTACCTTGTATTTCTCTTTGAAAACTTGCAGGAAAAAAAACTCTGATTTCGCTCTAAGATTGCTCGTAATTTCTGCTTGTATTTTGTATCTCCATTCGTGTGTTACAAATGATATGGATTGCATGTATTTATAATGGAAAAAGCAGACTATACAAAATAGACTTCTAACGCTCTTTGGTTGTTGTGAAAATTGGTTGCAGGAGGAGACATGTGGCGCTGGAAAATTAGTGTTTACAGTGGGCTTTGAGAATTGATTTGGACCCATTAATTACAATGAGGGCATATAAGTTAATTATAAACTATTCTTTTAGGGTCCATTTGGTATGCTTTTTAAAAATATTTTAAGTTTAACTGTAAAATCAATATTAAATAGGTAGAAAATGAAAAATAAATTATTGTGAAATTATTGGTTTTAAGTTAACCGTAAAATCTATGATTTTTAGTTTTTTCATTTTTAACTTTACGTTTGGAAATAAATTATAATTTTATCCTTACTAATACATGGGTTTCACTCAATTATGTATTTATATTTTTTTAATAATTTAATAGTAACATCCTTAAAAGATAATTTATAATTTAATAATTCTTTTAATTAATTTAAATAAATAAAATTCATGATCTACATATTAAAATATTAATAGTGAGTTATTATAAAATATATTTTTATTATAATTATAATTATATTTTTATTTATATTTTTTATAATTTAAATTTATAATATAATATTTATAATTGATATTTTATCTTTCCAAACTCACTTTTTAACAATAATCTCAAAAAGTTAAATTTTAAAATGTACTTTCGTACAATAATTCTAAAAGTTCATTCTACAACTTTTAAATGTCAATTTTTAAAAGTTACACTAAATCGGCACTTGATAAAATTACTAACTATTCCAATTGTTTCTGTCAATTGTAGAAGTGTAGTGTGGGAGGCCAATTTAGTGAATTTTTTTTAATGAAAACAAAGTACAATGTTTCTAACATCACAGCAAGATCTCTCCGTTGCAGAAATTCAGTTCCTAAGGCTTCTCAAATACACACAGATCATTGCATTTTTGTCAACGCCTCACTCAGACAGCAAATCAACAACAATAATTTATTTCTCTAGAACCATGTAAGATTAATTAGCATGGAATTTAATGAATTCATCAAATAATTTTAATGGTAAAAGAAAATGTTATTCTTTTTAAAGATTTTAAATTCGAATAATTACATCTGTAAGGTATATATATCTTACATCTCAATGTTTAGCTTTACAAGCTCAGTATCACAATTTTATTCTAGTTTACATCATGCAGTTCATAAATATAATCATAAAATGCAAGTAAAGAGGCATGAGAAATAGAAGGTTAGTCCATGGCTATAAGACTTATTCACACAATAATATCAATAGTTGCGACACTCAAAAATCGGTTTAGAATTTTTTCGATGTTTGATGATTAAAAAATTATTTTCCGATAGTTAATTCGGTATTTTTGAATTTATCATATTTTACTGAAGCCATCATATCCTTCATTTATCATATTTTAATCCCTAAACCATTTCCAGGACAAATTATAGTTTCATCCTGTTAATAAAATGAAACTGATTTTAATTTTTAAAAAAATCTATAAAGAAAAGAATAACAAACAAAGATTATTAAACACAAAAAATTATGTTGATTTTATTCGATTAATATAGTATTCGGTGTTGGAGCCAGACCATCCCGGACGTACATTGAACGTCACATTTTGGCTCAGGGAAAATATAACGAAATAAATATTTGATTCAGATTAACACTATTAGGCGTAGCTATCCCGTATAAAATCAATAATGATCACAAACTTAAAGCTTCAACAAATTGTATAGCTAGGCGTGTGCCTTGCAATGGAGGAAACAAACATGTATCTAAATAAACAAGCATATATCCATTCAGGGTACGTAGGCCTTCCCTTCATTGCTTAAAAAATATAGAACTGTAAACACATAACTTAATTGATGAATTATGCATTCCTTCCCACCCTTCAAACTAGCATTCATTCATTCATTCATTCATTCATTCATTCATTCTATAGAACAGGGTGTCATCTCAAAAATGAACTCACCCACCCCGAACCGATTATTGTTGCTCCGCTCAACACATAAAAAGCCACCCTTACCAGCAACATCTTCATCAGTGGAACAGTTTTACAGTTACTATTATCTTTCACCAATGAATATAGCAACATTTCCAAGACTTTAGGCTTGTAGGTCCTTGTCTGACTTCCATACAGGAGGAGATTTTGGAACACTGCCGTCACTCAACCTCCCACTTCCGTTATCCATGCTAATCAGAACATCGCTTTCACTTTCTTTAGCCTGATTTTTTCATCAAAAAGTTGAATAAATCGGTAAATATTACAAGATTCAAGCAAAACGAGAATTATATATATACTAATTTCATAGGCTCCCAGGCAAGGTCATTAAAAACACACATCTACATGTAAAGAACTACCTGTGGCAGCTGTGCTGATACTTCACTAGGCTTCTGCTGCTGGTTCTCAAGAATGGAACAATATGAATAAAGGACCATTCCAACTACAGCAATCAAGATCCCCAAAATGTTACGCCAGCTAAATGGATCACGAAGTAGAATATAACCGAAAGCCAAAACAAGGCACGTTTTCAGATGTCCTAGAACCTGATAAGTGACTGGGGATGTTTTTCCAATTACCATAAATGTACTAAAGTTGACAGAGACAGATATCATGCACGATAGAACAATGAAGAACTGCAAAAAAGATTGCATGTGTAAACAATTAGAATAAAAGAAATCTACGAAAAGGATAGTACTACTCTCTATTTTATAAGGCATGGAATTTGTAAGAAATGATTCTTTACCAGCACTTGCGGGGTATACTTGAAAGCAAAAACATTCTGGTTAGTCAAAAGCCCATCCAAGAATGGGCCAACGATGAACAAAGTTAATGCCTGGTAAGGGCAAGACTGGTAGAGAAGTTGAGTTGAAGATACTTTAAACTTCTTCTGAATGGTATTAGTCATCTAACAGGAATGAGTTAAGAAATTAAACAATTAATTCAAGATGAACCTATTCATGGAGAGAACAAATTTAAGAATTCATATACTATTCCTAAACATGGAAACAAACGACAGATAAAACATGAAAAAGAAATAGCAAATATCATTCCAGCTAAGGATACAATTTGAGCTACGCATGTAGTAACAATTGCCAGCAAAGAAAGGATAGAACCCAAGAAATTGAGCTGAAGATCAGTCACAGTTGCAATTCCAACACCCAGAAGAAGAATGCCTAATGAAAGTTGGATATTCCTACTGCAATAGAATATAAATGTATCAAAATACAGAATAACCAATAAATTTCTACTTCAAAATAACAGTGGTATAAGCTGCAACTGAAACCACCCAAGGAAATTACAGCACAAGATTTCTCCAACTGAGAGTTCAGAAATAGAAGAAATTTTGAGATGTAGCATTTACAATCAAAGCTAAAATTCCTTGTTTGTCAACATGTAAGCACCAGAAAATGGCCCCAAAACCGATAAATGCAATCTCTAGCCCTCCAAAAGAAACTGTTCTATTTCTAAGGTTTATTATCTCCAAAACCCACAATTTGAAGAGACCAAAATGATAAGAATGTGAAAGAACATCAGATCTTTATCTCCTCAGATGTTTTTTTTTTTTTTGATAGGAATATCTCCTCAGATGTTAAGAGCTGGAATAACAGTTTTATCCAACCTTTTAGCATTTAGCATGAAACAGTCACAATCAAAGCTATCAATCCTTGTTTGTCAACAACTCAGCACCAAACAATGGCCCCAAGCCAATAAATGCAATGTCTATCTCTAGCCCTCTAAAAGAAAACTATTCTACTCCTAAGGCTTATCCCAAAAAAACCACAATTACAAGAAGCCAAAAAATATAAGAATGTGAAAGAACATCAGTCATACAAAGAAATAGGCATGCCCATAACTGACCTGAACTTCTTCCTGAAGAAAAGGGTCTCCAAAAGAACAGTGCAGGGGATAATTGCCAGTTTTGTCATCTACAATATAAAACAAAAGGACCCATTCAGCATTTGGTGCTCCTAATATGCTTGTAAACATAGGAAGAAGGGCTAAACTTTGAACTTGATATACATAGCACTAACAGATTCCATACCCATAGATGCTGTCAGCACAAAGTATCATTTAAGTTATGTTGGAATCAGGCAAAACTTAGGCATAACTTACATATGAATCAAGAGGATAACGACCAGAAATTAAAATTTTACCTGGTAGAAACCAACAGAGTTGAAACCCAAACTAAGATTCAAAAGCCCGATGGATATCCCATTCAATATACCGAAACCCATGACAGCTCTCGCATCAAAAGGTTTATGCTCAAACAATTTCATCCATAAGGCCACATGAAGAGAACAAAATGTGACCAGGAGATGCCAGCTTGTCAAAGTTGTGGCTGCAGAACCCAGACCCAATATTAGCAAAAGGAACAGTAATAAAAGATTATAAATTATTCTGATGATACTATTTCAAATTAACCGCATGTAATTACAATATACCATTTGCTTACATTCCAACAGTCAATAATTGCTGAATGTCTAGTAGGGTTTATTAGATGTAAGAAACTTTCCAATCATATGTCAAAAATCACATGCCGCATCATCATAATTGGTATCATGAACTAATTCAAAGAAGTTGAGAAAAGTTGCTCCTGTTATGAAAAATAAGGAAATATGACACTCAACACTAAAAATGACGCAGCAATAACAGGAACTTGGGGCGACATACAAAGATCAGACAATCTGAAGATAAAATCTAAAAGAAAAATAGTTATGAGATCACAGCAGTGCTAGACAAAATCATGTAATCTTTAGGTGCTGAACTAAACTATTGTAAGTATAAGAACACCATACATTATATTTGCACGCCCCCATAAGAAATAGTGTAGCAAGGGATTGATTGGAAAACTAAGCATTTCTTTCTTAATCAACTGTGAGTTGTTTGATCACTTAGCGAGGAACTTGAATGATGAATCTGTGCACTTTCCAAAGTGTAACACTTTAACCATTTTCATGTTCATACGCATACTCACACGCGTACAGATTCAGATTCAGATTAAATTATAATCAGTCACTTAGCATCGCCTAAGGGATTGATATTTCCAGAGCATAATTATACTGATGGGATAGCATAACTAACGATACAAGAAAAAAACATAAAGATGAAAAAGAAAAATAAGTAAAAAAAGATGTGAATAAATGAATGAAGTGGAAACTGACCAAAGGTGAAAGCGAGAGTAGTGATAAGGGCCTTGTTGCAAATGACAATGGAGACAGAGGACACGACCGATAAAGTCAAAGCACCTATAGTCCCCAGCTGAAACTTCTGGTTCTCACTCATACTTTTCGTTTTCTAAGCTACGTATTTCGAACTCTGATCCGGATCTACGTAAATTTCCGACGATTTGGTTGGATAATCGACGAAATGAAACTGGTTGGAACGAAGAGCCCTAGCCCAGAGCTAGATCTGCAGCATTAAAGGAAGGTTAAGGACGAAAGCCCTGGCTTCTTGGCTTACAGGCTGAAGCAAGAGCTGAGAAGGTGAGGAAGAAGAGGACGAGAAAGAGTCCGATTAAAGGGGAAATCTGAGAAATAGAGACAGTTTGGGTTTGATTTTGCTTAGCATATAAATTCGTCGATGTTAATTTTGTATTAGTAACACATACATCAAAGGAAATTACAAGTGACGGTAGCAGTAATAGGTAAATGAATCATTGGGAAAATTACAGACGAGACATAGAGTGGAGATTGGAGGGCCCAAGCCCACTATCTAGTAGGATCATTTTGGAATTATATAGAAATATGGGGGACTGTCTTGAAATTTGAAATTACTAATAATTTGACTCCTGGTACTTTATTTATTATTTATATTTAAACTGTAAAAATCAAGAAAACACTATATCAGATAGCATTTAACTTTATTTTTTATATCAAAATTTTCATTAAGTTATAAATTGATACAAGCGTAGCACTAAATTTAGTTTTGTAAACAATTCTACTACTTGCAGCAAGTGATAAATGATGTGTTAACGTAGATGACAATTATCCTCAATGTGATGACATGATCAAAACGATGTTATTTTAATATAAATATATTAATATTTAAAATCATGTCATTTTTCATAATTATATAAATCCTTTAATTTATATGTTGATTTTATCACTAAATTTTACAAGGCTTCAATTTTAGACATTAAAATTTTCGATCATCGTTAGCACTTAACTGTCATCCGTTATCGATTACCATTTACGACAAGATCAACATTAAAATGTTCGTATTTCACTCTTTTTTTCTTATTCGGATTAATTTACCATGAAACTCACTCAAAATATATAAAAATTGACATAATACCAAAAATACTCCCCAACATTTACTAAAATGGTCGGTCCGTATTCTTTTTTATTTTTGGAATATTTTAGCCCCTAACGTTTCACTTTGGGGTAAAAACTTCCCTCTATAGATAAAAATTATTTTTAACACACGATTAACGCTCTAAAATATGAGCATTTTTTAACCTAAAATGAAACATTGATGGCTAAAATACCAATGATTTTCACATCATCACGCGTCACCACCAAACTGCCATATTATTCAATTATTAATGGGTTAAAAACTCAATGATATAGTTACATGCAAAAGTAAAGTTTAATGCTAAAAGCATATCAATTTATAGTTCATTGACAAATTCAATACAAAAATAGAAATTTAGTAATATCTGATATAATTTATTCTAAAATTTAAATACATCCATTTATTTTCATATTTCACATATAATTATTTGTTCATGCGCTACAAAAAGGTAAAATCTTAATGATTGGTCAAAATCAAACAAATCATATATATATATATATATATATATATATATATATATATATCACTAATTTTATTCAAAATAGAAAATCTCTTAAATTACAATAAAGATTTGCAATTATAATCGTAAATTAAACACATAATTAGGACAATTTATTATAACTATTGAAACAAAACTAGCAATTTAAGATCACATAAAGATCATATAAGGAAATATTAAAATCTAACCAAGAAAACTCAAACAAAGATCAATACAAATAGATATAATCACATTGACAAACGAACCACAAATGACGATCAAGCTACTGAAAGACCACTGACAAACCGCAAATCAAACTCGAGCGACGTGAAAAGTTATCCACGAACGCATAACAAGTATCCAAATCTAATATGAGGGTCCAAAACAGGGAAGATCAATAATATAACAGATAAGCGTCATCTTAATCAGTTGTGACAATGTCAAATCAATCGTTAGAGAAAAATAAGTGAAAACAACGACGACACGACTAAAAAAATGCTAAAAGCAGAAGAAAAACGTGTCATAAAAGCAAATGAAAACTTGTCGTATAAGCAAATTTATTGAAAATGAAAAAAAGAAAATAAATATGTAATATAAAAAAAATAAAATGACAACAAAAAATACAGACGGTCAGCAACTAATATTAAAATTAATATTGTTGTCAATCAACAAAGACAAAAAAAAAAGATGAACGGCTTATCAATAAGAAAACAATTAGGATTGAATTGAGACCATTTGTAGAATCAAATTTTATATATGATATGGATCAAAATTCATGTATAATTTTAAAAATAATCCTTTCAAATAAATTTCACCACATATAATATCATATACCGATTTAATACAAAAATTAATGAGCATATATAATTCAATCAATATTCAAATAAGTTTAAATGCTACTATATAATAAAAATCTATAATCCCACCAATAGGTTTGAATATCATTGTTGATTTCACTGCTATCCTTCCACCTTTTTCATCGTCCAACACAAAATGTTTATGTAGACCTTCCGATCAGTAATTGTATACTGTTTTAGCCTCTTCTTTGTTTTTGGTTTCACCCAAACATCAATTAGTTTGCATTTAACAAAGGCATGGATAGTACTCGGATGACATCTTAAAAGCTTCAAGGTCTTTAATGTGCTGTTGCTGCTGTAAACAGTCTGTTTTATTTTCACCCTCTTCTAGGCTGGTGTTGCATCCCCATACACGAATCGCCAGTTTTCGACATTTCGGCGAAGGTTCTCGCAAATACTTTTTATACCACTTCACAATGTCCATCTTCTGGATGCTTTTGAGTTCCTCTGCTTCCCTCTTTGACATGTCAAACATATACCTGAGAGATACACAAAAGTTAATAATACAATAGAGGAGAGGAGGAAGGAACAATGCTATCATACGCGCGCGCGCACGCACACACATGTAGCTCGCACCAGTAAAACTCTAAATAATTTTCTCGACTCGATACATCTACAGAACCAAGGCAGAATAAAAGAAACAAAAGCAACAGTCATGGTGAGGAGAATAGCCCAATTTAACATCCAATATTTACTGAATGAGTGGCACTTCTCTGCACAAGGTTGTTATATAGTACTTGTAATGTCATAACAGAATTATTACATAAACAGGATTAACTTGCAATTTGCAAAAGGAAAAGGAAAATTATGTTTGTCCAACAAAAATACTATATAGATACGCACCTGTTATCGACAATCTGATTCCATAAGCGATTGGTCTCATATAAGAGGGAGGGATCTCTTTCCAGGAGCTTTGCTGTTAGTCCACTCCTATAACTCTCAAATGATTCATCATCAAGCCCTTCCTACAATGCATTAGGAATTAAAAGCATACATGTCTTCATTAAATAATAACAAAGGAATACAGTTTAGCATTGAAAGAAAAGAGCTGTGCATTTCTTGGTAGGCTATAATAGAAAAGTATCCAAGCAAACCAGCATATTAGATAGCAGCTCAACACTCACCAACAACTCTTCCAAGCCATTTATGAAGTTGTCTGTCCTCTCCTGCAAGTAAACCGGGCTGTACTTGGAAGATTGAATGCAGAAACAAAAGCCACAAACACGATAGGTCACCCGTGGGCTACATTCAACCACATAACCAAGTTGTTCCTTTGTCCTATATTCCAGATTGAATAAACAATTAGAGAAATCATTATAATTTTTCAATTTTGCCTCGACCAAAAAAAAAGGGGGAAATGAACATCGCATGTTATCACATTTGTTTACATATGCATACATCCCTACAAACACATGATCCACTAATGCTAGCAAAAACATGCATACAAACATATAGATAACTAGAGCAGCCTAGATTAGTAAAGATCTCAAACAAAGCAAGAGTGCAGCCTTAACAGAAACAAGATAACCTTTCTTTCCAGCAAGGAAAAAAAATTAAGTAGACGATTATTTCAATCAAATAGTTTCCCAAAAGAAAAGGGGGGAAATTTCGCTTCCCCCCCCCCCCAATATTTTGGTTGCTTAAGTGCTCAAACGCCCTGCACAGGCTAGCGGTAGAGAAGATTGATTAGCACAATTTCAGACCTCCAGCCTTTGAAAAAATTACCTTAGCTGATTAAAAAGTGGTTCTTCCACAATTTCATCAAAAAGATCTATCAAAGCCTTCAATTTTACTGCTTCCTTCTCTACTTCTGGCTCAATTTGGAAATAAAGCTTCAATTCAAGGCCAATGATGTGATCAATAATAGTATAAAGCATTAATAAGAAAAAAAAATATAAACTAATATTTCATAGAGAATCTGATCATCATCATGTACCTCAAGCACTGAGTTCGTTTCAGACTTATTCTTTACACTGACATCTTTCACAAAGTTGGCACCAGAGGGAAAACACATCACGTGCTCTCTATGCCTCATTGTGACAGGCATCGGTTGTACAGAAAAGTTGCTTTTGAAGATATTTGAAATGTCAAGTACTTCTTTTTCTAACAAATTACCATGGAAAAGGCCCTCAATATATACCTACCCAACATATGCAGTTAGAATTTAGAGAAACTATCAGGCAATGAACCCAACAATTAAATTAATCATTTCACGTTCCTATAAACAGTATAATGAAATATCAAGTGCCAAAACAAACTTTTGGAATCTGTCATTCTAATTTCAAAATAGATACATCAACGGATGGAGGACTAATTCTATATTTACATTTTTCTTTGAAATGTTTTGGTTCCACTCATAGTTAACATTTCAAGCTTCAAATGTGAAATTAACTCTTCCCAAGGACAACCATTTCCCTGTTTCATGGGTGACATAAGCCTAAGCCACAAAATGCATTCCGAATAAGGAAGTAAACAATACTTTACCCAATCGAGATCACTAACTATAAGAAGGTTTTGAGGACAATAAAAAAAACCCTACAAGGTTCACCCAAATCAAAACCAAATTTAAACTGATGGAAAATAATCACATGAAAAATTCATCCAAACCCAAACGTCATGTGTCGGTGTTACCTGGGAACGAAGCTCAGGAATAAAGGCCATCAAATCAGACAGAGAAATGTCATTTAGAAAACAAAGCTTTTCATAAACATCATAAAAACTTTTGCATAAAATCTGCAGCCTCAAGTACGATGAGTGACTCAAAGGCTTCATGTTGGAGTTTCTTAGAGTTCTCTCCATATTCTCCTTAATTACCTGTCAGATGCAGTGTCAAATTACAAATTCAGCCAAAAACCTCTGCAAAACCATAAGAACCAATTCAATCTTGGTCTGTGTTGATTGTCAGGAGGTAAGCACATAGTAGAATTAATTGATAAACTTTTTCATCTGGATTGTAAGAAAATAGATTAGTTTATAGTAGATTTTTAAAGTGCCAATCTTGATAATAACAGCAGCTGCAATTTGCCTTGTTCTTCCGCCAAAGGTCGACAGCTATGTTAAATGTACATCAAACACATCACAGTTTGAGGAGATGCGTGTACCTTAAAACGATCATTAGTAGGTAAAAAAGAGTTTGCGATTGTCAAAATCTTTCCCAAGAGAACAGGAAGTTTATCATTGAATCCATAAAGCTTCAGCTCTAACTTGTCACTGTACATTGCCACTGAAGTTTCTAGCTTGGCAATACTGGCCTGGAAACAAAATTCTAATCACATTTAGATTTCAACAACAAATGCGAGAACAAACCAAACTAACATATGGCAAGAAACAAGATGAAAAAGAACGATGACTATGTTTCAGAAACTAGACACGGGCCAAACGAAATGTTTAAGGAGATATTATTTACCAGCAACTCAGAGACTGCTTAAACAGAAATGTAAAGGGCTCAACTTTACTATTGCCTGAAATTCAAAGATACTAAAACACATGTATATTTTTTGTTGTCACAAATTTCTATTGAACAAGAAAATTATAATCAAATGGACTGATCCAGTAACCCATGCTCCAAGGCCAGCAAAATCTTTAACTTTCTAAGATTCCAAGCAACAAATTTCAATAAAAATAAAATTAATTACAAACAGAAAAGTTCAAGATAAATGATCAGAAATGAACCTGATATATAATCTCATTTAGGTCATCCTTAAGGAGGTGAATATAAAGTTCAGTCAACAAACAACTCCTCAAACTAAGATACGCCCCTTTCAGATTAATCCGAAAATATGTATTTGCCCGAGGAAGTTTGAAAGTACTATCAAGCTTGTACCAGAACTTCATCAATGGTTCGTCAAAAATGCATATAGGCAATGTTTCATTTGCAGGATTAATTTCTGTAGAATCAGCTCGAATAGAGAAATCACATGGAATAAACTCATTTTTCACAGGCAGATGCAATGAAGCATCAATTTCTTGGGGGTCTTCCCATAATTCCATCAAAGATGAAGAAATTTCTTCCTCAGAATAAGGTGATCCAAACCAAGGCTCATATTGGACATCTGCAAAAAAAAGAATACATGCACTCAGTTGCTTTCCCATAATTACCAGTATAAATATGATCAAAAGAAATTAAGCACATTTTAGTTAAAAAGAATCAACATAATATAGGAACATGCTAATGGTGGAAATTTACAATGTAAAAGGGACAATCCAACAACTGGTAGTTGTCTATCAAAGAAAGGAATATAGCTTCAAATTAGATCATCATTGTTCTGAGACTCTTAGAACATAGAAACATGGTCCAATATTTTATAATAATAATACAATGGCTAAATAGAACAGAACAGAGCATGGTACCATGTAGCTTGAAGGATTTTGTTACTACATCAATTCTCATGTTTCTGGGAGTGAAGAAACTTAGAATCTTTCTTATCGTCTCCTCTTCCCATAACTCATAGACATAATCTCCGTAGATAACATGTTCTGGTGGATAAACAAGCAAATTTTCTGCAACAAAGAAGCACAAGGAATAGTTAATGGAATGCAGCATCAAATACCAGAAATTAGAAATAAATATAGCTTCCTCGTTTTATTTATCAAAAACAACATTAAGAGTTCACCCATAATTCAGACAATGATCAAACAATATTATTTTTTTAATTGTCAAATTTTTCTGCTTTAACAATAATATGAATTTACTAGAAACTCCTCATCAGTCCTAAGCTCTCAAAATTTTCTAGAGGTAGCCCAATCCCACAACCCAATCAGCTGCATACAGGCACTGATTATCAGTGAGACAGAAACCATGTAAGTGAGTTTGTTTAACATACACAAGGCACATCAAAATCCCAACAAACTTTTCAAGGCATATCAGCACCCTATCAACTATTTTCCACTTTCAATTTCATTTATGGCAATGTCAGTAATATAAACAATTTGCATCATAATGTTTCAACAGATGCAAGTTGAAATTTTGAAAAACAAGAGGAAAGAACCTGCAAGTTCAGCAGCATAATCATCCTGAGATTCTTCCTCAGCAAAACGAAAGTCCATGTTTCCCATATCCTGCAGTTCCTTAAATATCCATTCTTGAGGGGAAAGTTGACGCAATAATTTAAGATATTGATAAACATAACCAATGATGTGAAATATCTGCAAGGAAAAAGTGAAGCACCTTTAACAATTGTAGCTAAAAAAACACAAAATTCACGAAGCGACCTTAAAAAATATAAGCACATACAATATAGAAAAACAAATACAACAACAATCCCAGTAGCAGTAACTGCCTAGGTACAATTTATTACAAAATTGAGCTAGCAATTACAGCAACACAATGAGAAGATAAAGTAAACCAATATCCTCCTAGGAATTTGAGACAATCTTTTCATGTGCATTTGACATGGAACTAAATGTAATACCACATAAAATGAAAAACATGAGAAGTTTTAGCCAGACTCTTATTTGCTTAGAAGATGAATCAATACATGCTACCTTTTCCAAACCACAATCTGTAAGATGGATGGACATGCTAAAGATATAAGCTACAGAAGATCTCTGCATTCCATCATCTGAAACACCGGCAGATACAGAGGTTATCCATCCCTTAGCTTTGAGAAAGTGTCGAGAATATCTAAATTAAATATTAGATAGGATCAGTTTTAATTAGATAGAATCAGTTTTTATTCTATTAGTTATTAGATAGGATCATTTTTAATTAGATAGAATCAGTTTTTATTCTGTTGCTAATTTTATGCATCTTTTTATGTAAAGTTGTTACATTGTAAACTCTATTTAAGTCAGCCATATTCAGCATAAATAAATACGATTTATTCGGAACAAGTTTTTCCGTCTTTATGGTGTCAGAGCAAAAATGGCCAAACCCTACGATGATATCTCTGGTATCGACTCTATGAGTTCTACTCGCTCACCTTCAATCACCCTAAACACTGAATCCTTCCAAAACATATCCATCACTTCTCACAAGTTGAATAGAAATAATTTCTTACAGTGGTCACAATATGTGAAACTGTTTATTTGTGGCCGTGGAAAATTCGGCTATCTCTCAGGTACCACTACGGAACCTGCCGAAGAAGATGAAGAATCTGAAAGATGGGAGGCAGAAAACTCGATGATTATGTCTTGGCTCATAAATTCCATGGATCCGAGTGTAGGGAGAACTTATCTCTTCCTACCTACTGCTCATGACATTTGGAATGCTGTGAACGAGACCTATTCTGATCTCGGGAACGCAGGACAATGGTTTGAACTAAAAACTCGGTTATGGAGGCTAAAACAAGGAGAAAAAATTGTCACTCACTACTACACTGAACTCAAGACCTTGTGGAAAGAGGTCGACATGTTCAGCGACTACGAATGGAGTTGTGCTAAGGACAGGGCTCTATTCCAGAAGATGGTGGAAAAAGAACGCGTCTTCGAATTCCTTGTCGGCCTTAACAAGGAATTGGATGAAGTCAGAGGGCGCATTCTTGGTCGTGAACCACTACCAAGCACAAGAGAAGTCTTCTCCGAAGTCAGACGAGAGGAGAGCCGGCGGACAGTCATGCTTGGAGGCCACTCACCAAATCCCACCGAGTCTTCTGCCTTGTTCTCGGGTCAGCCACCACGTCGCAACGATCGTCGGAACGACAGAGATCGGCCAATCTGCGAGCACTGCAACAAGCCGGGACACACTAAAGCCAAGTGTTGGAAGCTACACGGGAAGCCAGCCGAGAATTTTTCAGCCAATCGAAATTCTCGTAATGCAAAGGGATTCCATGCCTCATCTGAAGATGCTTCTGAAGAGCCGAAACCTGCCTCAGAACTGTCTGCCTTCAGCAAAGAACAGCTAGAGCAATTGTATCAACTAATGAGTTCTCATTCCATATCCAACACTCCTAACCCATCATCTTATATTGCCTCTTCATCATTAGCCCAGAAAGGTACATATCCTACAGCTTTCATAGCCGGTTCTAAATCAAACCTTTGGATCATAGATTCAGGGGCAACAGATCACATGACCGGTAATTCCTCCATATTCTCATCTTATTTTCCTTTATCTGGTAATCTGAAGGTAAAAATTGATGATGGCTCCCTAACCTCTATAGCTGGAAAAGGCTCTATCATTATTTCTCCATCTCTCACATTACTAAATGTCTTACATGTCCCAAAGCTCTCTTGCAATCTCATCTCTGTTAATCGTATTATTCATGATTGCAAATGCATTGCTACAATAACATTTGCTGGATTTGAATTTCAGGACCCTTGTTCGGGGAAGATGATTGGCAATGCTAAGAAGGTCGATGGACTCTATCACTTGGTCACGGACAATCCTTCAGATAAACAAGTTCAGAAACCGAGATGCTTTACTACCTTGTCTTGTGAGAATGAAATAATGTTGTGGCATTATAGGTTAGGACATCCTAGTTTTAATTACTTGAAATATTTGTTTCCAAATCTTTTCAAAAAAAAAGGATGGTTTTTCTTTTCAGTGTGAAGCTTGTGAATTGGCAAAACATCATAGATCTGTTTATCCATCTTTAAAGTATATGCCATCAAAACCTTTTTCTCTTGTGCATAGTGATATTTGGGGCCCTTCACGAGTAAAAACAGCCTCAGGATCTAGATGGTTCATCACATTCATTGATGATCACACTAGAGTCACGTGGATTTATTTACTAAAAGAAAAATTCGAGGCAGCAAGTGTTTTCAAAAATTTTCACTCACTGATCAATACTCAGTTTCAAGCAAATATTCAAGTTCTTAGAACCGATAATGGTCGAGAATATTTTAATGCAATCTTAGGTGATTTTTTGAAACAAAAAGGAATTATTCATCACAGTTCTTGCGTTGATACTCCCCAACAAAATGGAGTTGCTGAAAGAAAAAATAGGCATTTATTAGAGGTGACTAGGGCTTTACTGTTTGCTATGAATGTTCCTAATCGTTTTTGGAATGAAGCACTCTTAACAGCGTCTTATTTGATAAATCGAATGCCTACAAGAGTTTTTAATTATATTACTCCTTTGCAAGCTCTAAAGAATATGTTTCCTGAAAATAGATCTTTCACTGATTTAACACCTAAAATTTTTTGTTGCATTGCTTTTGTTCATATACGGCCAAAATAGAGGAAAACTCGATCCCCGAGCACATAAATGCATATTTCTAGGTTTTTCACCAACACAAAAAGGGTATAAATGCTTTGATCCTAAATCTGGGAAATATTATGTGAGTATGGATGTCACGTTTTTTGAAAAACAACCTTTTTTTGACAAAAACTCTCTTCCGGGGGAGAATGACTCTGAAATGAGTTTTTGGGAACAAACATCCTTGCCAAAATCGGTTGTAAATAGCTCAGTGGAACCAATTCATATTTCCGTAATTAATCCTAGGATTTCACAACCTATAAATTCATAACCTCGTGAGACTCAGGTAGAAACCAACTTGGAACCATCTACTGAACTTCGTGTTTATTCTAGACGGATGACTCGACCAAGAAATGTTCCACCGGCCCCCAAGGTATGCCAACCATCGGACTCGACTATGGTCCAAGGTACGACTTCTCTTTCTCCTATTTCTTCTCCAAATTTAGAGTCTTCTACAGAATTCTTTGAACCCATAGCCTTGCGCAAAGGTGTTAGATCATGTACCACAAAACATCCAATATCCAATTTCTTATCTTATAATAAACTCTCTCCAGATTTCAAAGCTTTTTCCACCAGGATTATGGATGATGCACTACCTAAGTCGATACATGAAGCTCTAGAAGTTCCGAGATGGAGAGAGGCAGTTTTTGAGGAGTTAAAGGCCCTGAAGAAGAATGACATGTGGGATCTAACTCCTTTACCTGAGGGGAAACGATCTGTAGGCAGCAAGTGGGTGTTCACCATCAAATACCATGCAGATGGCTCGGTCGAGAGATACAAGGCAAGACTCGTAGCACGAGGCTTCACTCAGACATACGGCCTTGACTACGAGGAGACCTTCGCACCTGTGGCCAAACTAAACACCGTACGTGTCCTACTCTCACTAGCCGCCAATCTGGATTGGACTCTCAGACAGTTTGATGTGAGGAATGCGTTCCTAAACGGTGAGCTAGAGGAAGAGGTGTTTATGGAAGTTCCTCCAGGCTTTGATGAATTGAAGAAGGATGGTAGGGTCTGAAAGCTAAAGAAATCCATTTATGGATTGAAACAATCTCCGAGAGCCTGGTTCGAGAGATTCACGAGAGCTGTGAAACAACATGGTTACACTCAGGCCCAGTCTGATCATACTATGTTCTACAAACACAATAATGGTAAAATTGATATTTTAATTGTGTATATAGATGACATTGTTATGACAGGAGATGACACAGTAGAGTTGGAGTCGTTGAAGAACTTCTTATCCAACCAGTTTGAAGTCAAGGATCTAGGACAACTCAAATATTTCCTTGGAATGGAGGTGGCTAGATCCTCAAAAGGTATAATTATCTCGCAAAGGAAATATGTCCTCGATATCTTGAAAGAGACCGGATTACTCGGATGTAAACCAGTGGCGACTCCTATTGATCCGAATCAAAAACTCGAAAAAGAAGATGGTGTTGACCTGTGGACAAGAATTGGTATCAGAAGCTGGTGGGGAAACTGATTTATTTGGCTCATACGAGACCAGATATTGCATTTGCTGTGAGCTTGGTTAGTCAGTTTATGCATTGTCCCTCAGAAAAACACTCCAAGGCTGTTTACCGGATTCTTCATTACTTGAAAGGGAGTCCTGGTAAAGGAATCATGTTTTCGAAGAATGGAAGTCGAAGAGTGGAGATCTTCACTGATGCTGATTGGGGCAGAAGTTCTACAGACAGAAGATCTACTACCAGTTATTGATCCTTTGTCTGGGGCAACTTAGTTACTTGGAGGAGCAAGAAGCAACCAGTTGTCTCTAGAAGCAGTGCGGAGGCCGAGTTCAGAGCCATGGCGCAAGGAGTATGTGAGTTGTTATGGCTTAGGAGGATCTTGGAGGAGCTGAAGGTTGAAGGAGATAAACCGATGAAGTTGTATTGCGACAACAAATCGGCAATCAGTATTGCTTAGAATCCTGTACAGCATGACATGACCAAACATGTCGAAATAGATCGTCATTTCATCAAGGAGAGGCTGGAAAATGGCGATATCTGCATACCGTTTGTTCCATCATCAGAGCAGCTCGCCGATGTTCTCACCAAGGGATTGTTTACTACGATGTTCGAAGGATTTTTGTCCAAGCTGGGAATGATCAATATCTATTCTCCAGCTTGAGGGGGGTGTCGAGAATATCTAAATTAAATATTAGATAGGATCAGTTTTAATTAGATAGAATCAGTTTTTATTCTATTAGTTATTAGATAGGATCATTTTTAATTAGATAGAATCAGTTTTATTCTGTTGCTAATTTTATGCATCTTTTTATGTAAAGTTGTTACATTGTAAACTCTATTTAAGTCAGCCATATTCAGCAGAAATAAATACGATTTATTCGGAACAAGTTTTTCCGTCTTTAGAAAGTAATGCAGGCTTCCTTTGCCCTCTGGAAAAAGGGGAAAAAAGAAGATATGAATTTGTACCTTAGTACACATGACCAACCATATACAACATAATGGTTTAAGCAGAACAAAAATGTCTCAATGAATAAGCTAGAAACTAAGATCTAAGCATTGTTTATCTCTTATATGGTTCTAAACAAGAAGGGAATAGTAGCAATCATGTTAGTTTCAGGATATTAAAATCTGATCTCAGCATAATAGTAATAGTAGTTAAGCATATTGAATTAACTCATGGGGTTAAGCATTGGAAATTGAAGCAAATGAAAAACACTATCTGCATTCCACAGACTAATCAAGAATCATTTATCATTTACAAGGCATCAAAGCTGTGGAGAGTTCACATTTTCTTCATATATGCATATGCATCCTTTTCTTTGTTAGTATTATTTCCATGAGCAACCTCCTTCTTAATCATTAAGATAATGCAGAATTAGATACCTGACCAAGAAGATGAGCCAAATAATCTTTCGGTTTCTTCGGATACTCTTGCAAAAGACAAGGTAGTGCCCAGCTTAACTCAAGGATATGGACATCCTTAACTGCCTCCAACCTATAAAGTTTACCAGCACTCCAGATAGGACCTTCCACCTTAAACTCTGGCTTCCCTTGAGAACCTTGTTTGACACCCGAAAACAATTCAACAACCCATTGCTGAAGTACATCCAAAGGCTCTACACCATCAACAAGTATTATCAGGATTACGCTATTAAAGAATATAAACAAATATTGTAGACATTAATGACACCATAATTTTCTTCCAAAAGCCACATCTATAATAACTACTGAAATTCCTTCAAAATTAGAATTAATTTTTGTATATGTTAACCGTTTTATGGACAGATTATAAAGTTCATAATCAGCAGTCTAAATAAGGTAAAATGGGTAAGAAATTTTTTTAAAAATGGTGGAAATGGGGAAAAAGAGGCAGTGAAAATAAATGTGATCATAGTTCAAAGAACTTTTTTCCAGCAGAGACTAGTGATAGAGAGACACTAAACGATGGCCACAAATCTAGAGAACCACAAAAGAGTAACTTCCCACCACCAATTACCACTAACTTCATCAGTCCGCCATGTTAATAATCTTTGTATAGTTCTAGTATTTGTTTGCGTAGATCAATCCCTCTCACGGCAGCATCAACCAGGCTCTTCTTGTTTCCTACCATTTAAGAAAACGGAAATTACCATTTTCATACCAGTAGACATAATCAAATCATTCAAAGAGTGAATAACAATGACAAGGATCTCACCCCAAAAGAATCTATTAAAAGGGTGACCGTTTTCAGATGTATGGCACTGGAGTTGCTTAAGGTGACATATATCATTCTGCAAAACCTGGTTAAATTCTACAATCCCATTTTGGTTGAAATTAGAGAACAGATTTCCTATATTTGGAAGAAGAAAAAAATGGAGAAGGGGGATGCATGAAAACAGATGATAGACTGAGGTTAATGGGGCACACCAGAATCCACAGCAAGCACCTCTCGATCCATTGCTTCAAGTTTTACAAGGGGTGAAATAAAAAACTGAGAAAATCTGATAAAGACAAAAGACCAACATAAGGATCAAATTCTGACAACTTGGGGAATCAGTACACAAAACAAAGATCAAATTATTACTCCATTAAAAATTTCTATGACGAAGCTTGAGTCGAGCAATGTAAAGGAAGTGGAAAAAGTAATTCCATAAAAAAAGCTCCGCCCTTTATAGTTTGATCATTTACCTTCTCAAAGCACCCTTGAGAAATTCTTTTTCAACTTCAAAATGATAGCAGGTATGCTCAACTTCTGTATATGCATTTGATGAGCCTCCATGTTTGGATAAGTAACTATCATACTAGCAAATAAGAGTGTCAATGGTGGTAGGCCAAATAATAAACACACTGTTTAGATGTAGGTCAAGAAAGAATGCACTGTTTAAATTATCAATAGAAGAAGCTAGCAAATAAAAATAAAAATATTTTCTTGTGGATATCAAGAATAATAGTAGGAAATAACATGGATGAACAAACCTCGTTTTCATCAGGAAATTCAGTACTCCCCATGAATAGCATATGTTCTACGAAGAAGTAAAGAAAATTCACGAATATTAGGCAGAGCAGAATTTAGTGCAGTTGAGCCGAATGGGATGAATAGAACTGAAAGTAATGAAACCTAGAAAATGAGCGAGACCCTGCGCCTCAGGAGGGTCAGAAAAGCTGCCAAATCCTACACACATTGCTGCCGCTGCCTGCAACCAAATTCACAATCGATGAATCAATCTAACGTATGGACTTCAATCAATAAAATAAAGGGAAATGACAAACCATTTTAGACTGAACGGCTTTCTCTTCAATCTGTTTCTCATCGTCAGTGTCCTCTTCTTCTTCTTCTTCGTCATCTTCATCTTCATCCTCATCTCCAACTCCATCTCCATCTTCACCATCGTCTTCAGTTCCACCTTCAGTCTCAGTCTTAACTAGCAAATGAGAACATTGAGGAAGTCCGTCAGGGTAAATCTGGGGATCGTGAACCAGCAAAGCGACGAGACCATTGTCGAGCTCGATTACCCTGTAGAGTCGGCGGTCGTTTGCAGACTTAATTACCACGCTGTCCGATGAGTACCTCAGTCCGCTTCCGTCTGCAACCATCGTCAATTTTTCAACTTTGATACGAAGTGTTACAATTATAAAAGAGAGGAAAACTTCGATTCTGTGTAAGATTTAAATATATAATCTTCTACAAGTAAATATGCTTCAGCAGTTCATCAGCTTAAAATAAACTATCCCAGTCCGACAGTCGAGTCGCCCTCTAGGTCTTCCTTTGTGGACACTTCAAAAACCCAAAAGCACATGTAAGCAAAGCATCGAATCATAATAAATTAAAGCGTAAAATGCACTTTGATCACTCAATTATTAGTTAGGTTACAAACAAGACACCTAATTTTAAAATGTTATAATAGAATCACTCAATTAAAATTTATTACAATCAAATCACACCTACGTTAAAAATGAAATATATGTGTGATGAAGTTTGATGTAATAACATTTTTAATCTTTAAAACTTATATCTTCTATCAATTTAGTTATAATTCAATAAACTTAACCTTCATATTTAAAAAACCTATTAATTTAATCATTAATCCTCTCTTAATTTACTTGTTCTTCGCAATTCTTATCATAATTCCTCCACCTTCCTTTTTTTTCATTAACATTTCATCCCTACTCATATCCAACTCTCTTCCCGTCGCAATCTCTTCATCTCCTCATATGCTTCCTTCCTTGATGTTACTCTCTCTCTCTCTCTCTCTCTCTCTCTCTCTCTCTCTCTCTCTCTCTCTCTCTCCCTCTCTCTTAAGAATATTAGCTCGATTTGGAAGGATTGTAAATATTTATAAATTATATTAAATACATTTTTAAAATATTATTCAGTTCATTGTAAATATTATTTAGTAATCATGGTTTTAAAATTTATAAATTATAAATCACTCAAATATTATGATTTTGATGGATTTTATATTGATTTTTTTTATTTAAACATACTCTAATATTTATTTATTAAAAATAAATATTTAATATATTGTTTTTACAAATTAAATAAATACATTGAAGCTTTGTGATGCAAAGTATTGTGAGAAATAGTACTGAGTGAGGAGGCATTTCGTTAATATTAGAGTGTGAGAGTGTGAAATGAAATAATGATTTTATTGTTTGTATTTTTAAAGGTTAGGCATGTTCTATCAAGGATTTATGGTATATTGAGAGTTAGATGTTTTATCTTTTGAATATTTTTAGGATTAGACATCTTTTTATATGTGGTTTGACATGTAATAGTGTTTAAGGATGATAATGAACGATGACAAAAAAGTGATTTGGGGAAATATAAAGAATAAATTGATATAATTTTTAAATATAAAGGGTTAAATTTATTTAATTAATGTAAATTATGATTAATTGATAGAATGTATAAGTTTTATAGACTATAACTGTTATCATATTAGAACCTTCGTTTCATTTTTAATGGAATGACTTGATTGTAACAAAATTTAAATTCAACAAGTTAATTATATTTTTTAAAATTAAATGACTCGTTTATAATCCAGTGACAGACAATGTATTTTGTTACTTCCCATGTGTAAAGTTGTCTAGATAAACAAGTGAAGAGATGAACCAATTATTTTCATTGCAAGTTGAATTAAGTACACATGAGAAGTGAAGGTAGGATTTCAATGCAAAGATGAATTTATAAAAAAATTATAGGGATCAAATTTATAAAATTTTAGGAGAGACGAAAACAGATTATCAATAAAAAAAATACATATAAAAAATCATATATCAATTTGAAAATTTGAGGGGCCACTCACCCACTTCAGTCCATCCCTACATGTAATGTCAAGTTAATCGATGCAAATCAGTTATATGAAATGAGGTTCTTATCGTGAAACTTTTGAAGTTCTAAGGGTGATATATATTCTGGGATTGATTGAAGAGGTCGGGTGGGAGCAATCACACTTGTTGAAAATTTTAAATTAATATATATTTTAGATATTTTCTTTATATTTTCAATTGATAATCTATTTTCAAACTCCCTAAAATTTTATAAGTTCACCGTCTCTTAAAATTTTAAAAATTTATCCCCTAACATAAGTTCGTCTCTGTTTGCATTGATCAAGGATTTAAATAGTGATACACAACTGTGATAGTAATCGCGATATAATGGTAGTAGTGTTAGTGTCGTCCGAGACCGCTATTGTATGATCGCGTTACCAGCAATAGCGCCTGTTAAGTCTGCAATCACAATAAACACAACGCAATCGAAAACACAACCGCAACCACTATTTTAATCCATGGTATTGTTGTTACTTTGCTTGGTTTTTCCCTTTGTTTTCTGCACATTTTTGCATGGATTTAATGCTAGCTTATAGCTAGCAGACTGTGTGTTCTATGGTATAGCTTCTTGGACAATTCAAACAACTTATCCAAAAGGAATCCTGCATTATTGAACGATTAACGTGAAATTTCTGGCTTAAAACTGAAGTGATGATCTGCTAATGGCTTTGCATTTTCTGTGATGCCCTTTGCGTCAAGCTTATAATTACCTAACCAAAAAGGCAAAACAAAAGAAAGAGGAAATTTTATTCATATACTATAACTGATCCCCAGTGGATGTGCTGAAAAGAATTACGAAATAAGCAACAATATAAAGATTAAATGCTAATTAGTTCAACTTTGACGAAGTATTTGAATAGAGTAGAAAATAATATAGCACGCTATTAGAAGGGGAGGCGGTGATGACTAAATGGAGAATAGGCAGGTGAGCTAGCCACAAAAGATGGGGTACTGCTACTCATGGTCGTCGTCGTCGTCATTGTACTCCTTTGAGGGCTTCTTGCCCTCGACATCATGTTCACGGAACTGCGCCCATCTGCTCGCTCCCCTCTTCTCCGAGGCCCTTTCTCCGCCCACTTCAGCTCTGCTTGCTTCACCGTACTCGGGTACCTCCAACAGCAACCCATCTTTCCTGCTCTTTTTATGTACCTATCCAATCAAACATCAACGGTTTGTTATTTTCATTATTTTCTATGATATTATTTGCGCACACACACATGTATGTATATATATATAACTACCTTGGGCTGAATCTTCTCCCCAGACACAACACGCACTTTCTGCCTTCTGTCATTTCTCCCATGCCTATACAAACACATTGCCTACAATACACCCTTCCACAAACCTGCATGCATGTATATTAGTGGTTTTCTTGAATTGCTCACAAATATGTTTGAATCTGGTTAGTTGAGAGAACAAAACATACCAGGCATCGATGGCGGAAGATGTAGATATAAGTACTGCAGATGGTGCATATATTGGAGTGAGGAATCCCAGGCCGGCGTCTTTGTCCTCTTTCTGGATAGTTGGAAGCCATGCTTACCACGCTTATATCATCGTAGGCCACGCTTTTCTCCATCCCATGCCTGAACTCCGTATGAGCCCCCGGACTAGTTGCATGCCTTCGTTGATCCTTCCATGCACGGCTATCATGATGACGGGGACGATGGTGATCCATTTCCATGTGTGAACCAAAGTCGCCACTCTCTTCAAGATAGGGTTTATGGTGAAGGTGTCGTCGTTGTTGATGTTGGCTGGTCTCATGCAGGCCCCTGTTGAAATCAAGGCTGGGAAGTTTGGTCAAAGATGATCCTTTGTCTTCATGAACGGTCTCCATGGTGGTATATTTCTTGTTGTTGTTGTTTTCTGACGGGTCTGCTGCCTTTTGCTGCATGTCAGCAAGGTCCTGGAAAGTGAGATTAACAGAGTCATCTGGGATGCCCAGATATAGTTCTTCAAGTTCCATTCGGGCCTTTGCCAGTGTTTCCCTATCGCCCATTCTGATGCTGATGATTCTTAATGAGCTTTAACAACACAGAGATATAAAAGGAGAGAGAGAGAGATGAAGTGCTCCAAGTTATAAAGGGAAGGGGGGGGGGGGGGAAAGCGCGTTTCATTGGAAATGGAGACGCGTATATAATAAAAATCCGAAATATTGCAAGGCCGGACTTGACGATGTACATACCTCGGCAAGGAGGCTCTTCGTCCTCATTATCAAAGCACAATTCCAAGACAGCGATACGCAATTAATTTAACTTGATGTTGGAATCAAGGAAAGCGATAAATTATTTTGTTCGGTTTGATTTCTTCATCTCATTTCAGTGGTTCGGCTATGTCTTCAGTTTGAGGGGCTCAATCTATATGGTTGGTTTCAAATGCCTTCAATTTCAATCCTATGATTTCAAATCCCTTGAATAAGATCATAAATTCGAATAATAACATTTACGAATCTTTCTCATATACAATATTCAACCTGAATTAATTAATTAATATGTCGTATACTAATAGTTGTATAAAAAAATCATTTAACTACGAGATGGTCAAAAGTCAAAACCCTTACACTGGTCAAGTTGACTGTTTGGTTAAATGCAGTTTAACAGTTGAATTAGTGAGTGTCTAGAGGTTTAGTTCATTTACATTATTATTTGTTTACTTTAAATTAAGCAAAAAATATGTTCACATGATAAAGACTACTTGGATAAAATTAATATATAGATATATAAATTTTTGGACAAATTATAAATCAGATAAATTGAATAGCTTCAAAGGAAAAGTTTATAAGAAATTGCAACATTGTCGTCGAAAGAAAGAATAAAAAAAAAACAATTCGTAATTGTTCCTTTATGTTTGACAAGGCAGCCACAAAAAAACCTAATATTGGCAACAAACTACAAACATATTTATTTATAGGAGAGAGAACAAAGAAAGATGATATATATATATATATATATATATATATATATATATATATATATATTTGTCAGAACAGAAATAATGAAATGATTTAAGTATAAAATTAAGCAAACGCATGACACTTGTTGTCAACGAAAGCTTCCCCTCTTAATTATAAATTCATTATTGGAGTTGAGCACTGTTTAATGGAAAAATGCATGTCACCCTCCCTTGACCATACCGTCGATGTATAGGTTATAATCTGAAAAAAGTTGAATGCTTGCATCCCCTTCCTTCCCCACCAAAAGGAAAAAGAACCAACTGATCACATTTGAATAAATTAAACCAAAACACAGCCACAACCTAGCACCAGCGGTATGAATACATAACAAGCCAACATGAGCCTGAACCTTAGCACCAGCGGTATGAATACATAACAAGACAACCTGAGCCTGAACCTTAGCATGCCATAACAAATGTGGAAAGCTACAGAGACAGAGGCGCACCATTTACTTGGTATAAAGGTAACCTGCTTAGCAAGGTTACTGCAGTGTTTGTGTTGTGTGTGTGTGTGTTGTGAAGATATGAGGCTAACACCTACAGAACTACTGTACCTGTAAAAGGAAAAACACAAGAGCAGAAAATCTGTGGATGATATTTTCATTGAAGACCATTTCTCTCCGTGCTTGGCTCCTCGTGCCCTTCACACTGCCATCCATGAGACATTAGGCTACCCTCTTCGTGTTGCTCACTCTTTAAGCTAGAAAACCCATCTTGCTTAATGTGGTTTTCTACTGGCATGCTCGCAGCTTCAACAAAACTCATCATATTCGATCCCTCTCCTTCAAGTTGTACATCTTCACGATTGGGGTCAAAATTAAGGTCTATTTGTCTAGCGATGGCCTCAGCTACCTCACCTTCAATCCTTCTTTGACATGCTTCATTTTCTAAATGATTATTTATTGTGTCCTTCACCTCTGTTTCATCTGTTTGCTTCGTATTATCCTTCTGGGAAATTTCTGCTTCACGTTCTGATTGGCGTTTCTTCTTCCGCAGCATAAGTGTTTTAAACCGGCGCTTTACGGTCAAGCACACATTACAAGTGCATGTTGACTTGTGCTTTCCCTTCCACTTGGAGGCTGAATGCAAACAATGCAGGTACAGCCAGGGCGGTGTCTAGGGTGTTTTGTTGTAGCTGCTGCAACTGAAGACTCCCCCACATCATCCATTTTGTCACCTAGAACTGCAGCGCTTGCCAGAGCATCCAAGCCTGAAGGTTCAGGTTCTGGGGCTAGCTTAGGGCTTTCTAGAACTTTTGCCTTCTTCAAATCTGGGAAAGATATAAAGGGAAGATAGTAGTTAAGAAGCATAATGCAATTCAAATAGGACATCAACCACATATGCCAATACATACGTGCGGTGTGAGTGGACACGTATATTCACACCAAATGATGAAAACAATGCAGCACTTTCAAATTCATGGATCTTCCACCAAGAGAAAGAAAGTACAAAACAGTCTGGTTGGCCAAGTATCATGACAAACAAAGATATTCATATGCCACTTTTCAAAAAAAGGAAGGTATACTAGCTCAAATGTGTGCAAAACTAATGAGCATTAGCAAATACGAATAAAGGATCATTTATAAAATAACAAGCGTTCAGGATCCATCTTGTTATAGAAAGAACACTTGCTTTATCTTTCTAAAACAATCCTAAATAATGAGCCACAGAATCTCTTCTGGGACAGTGCCCTACCTGTACCCACTTTGAGAATATTCTCCAGTTCCTTTGGGCTAATCTTCTCCGGTGCAAAACATGCACACCTGGGAACACATTACTGAATCAACAAATCATGAACATCAAAACTAACTTTTCATCTCAGAAAATTACCCCATCAATAGTACTAATCACGTTATTGAAAAAAATTGTCAAACCTGCTTGAATCCCAAACATTATCTGAACATGTCCACTTTGGTGGGAGGAGAACATCAAAGGGTAACCTTCGCCACTTGGAGCAATTATCGCACTGGGCCCATTGCTCCTGTCTCCTACAGACAGTCCTTAAAACATTCAACATTAAATAAATATAGGTAACAAAGAAGTCCTTCACCAAATATGCAGCAATGTGAGATCTTAAAGTTGTGTCAGCTTCTATGAAACAATAATTGACGGTGAACTGGTTGCATCCCAATGAAAGAAAAAGATGCTGTTAAGGAAAGATTGATTATCGAGAGTGATAGTAGGGTGGCAGTCGACTGGGTTAATGATGCTGTTTTATGTCCTCATGTTTATGTTCACATTGTTAAAGACATTATTCAAAAGCTCAGAGATTGTGAAGGTTTTATTAGATGGGTTAATAGGACTGCCAATATAGAGGCAGATGCACTAGCTAAGGCTGGCATTGGTTGATCCTCATGTTATTTTTGAGGGATGTTTCTTTTGGGTTTTCTATCTCCTTAAGGGAGTTAGGTGTTGTATTCCTATGTACTTATGTTATTTAGAGAGAGAACGGATCAGAGTGTAGGTACAAAACCAAAGTTTTCCAAACTGAAAGACTTGACCACCCTCGAAAGGAAGGATTTTTTACATTGAAACATTGTCAGCGTGCACAATCAGGAAATAGCTCCAAAGTTTAGCCCTCTGGTATCAGACTAAAGAATTCAATTAAAACATGTTCAATTAACTTTTTAGAGTTTATACTCTTCTGTAGATCCCTAACCATAATCTTGCAAGTTCTTTCAGGAGACAAATACTATAACCACATTATAACTTAGTCAACTGTCAGATTTTCCAATAACAAGTGAGAAACTGTAATGTATCATGTAAGCTTACCCAGATGGAAGGGCACCAAATATAGTCCTCTTTCCAAAAATAGGGGGCTCCTAAATAAGAAAACAAAGTTGAACACAAACTTCAAACATAGTAAATATGAATTTGCATTGACAAGCCATCAAGGAATCATTTAGCATGGGAAAAAAATTATTGATCCATACATCATATTCTTCAATTTCATGGTCCTCAATAGTCACAACACTTGGAGGTGGACGAAGCAAGTCCTGTGCTTCTTCCCATGTGAGTTTTAACTCCAATGCATCTACACTATGCATCAGCAACCTTTTACTTTTGGATCCAATATTTCTAGTCCTCTTCTTCTCTCCAATCACTGCGATTTGCTGCACTGAATTCCCATTTTCCCCATTTCCATGGATCTCATCTCTACCCCGTCTAACATTTCCATCAGGTAAACTCCAATGTTGAGACAGAGCGTTTACGTGTAGATCCTTGCCTCCTTTTGGGATCTGAAAAAGACCAAGAGTAAGTGCTCACTGGAGACAAATTCTCAATAAGATTGAAAATCTTCAAGAATGATTTCAGAAAAGTTTGCACGAAGTTTGACCTGTGTATCAGAGTTTGTCGCCTTTCGGAACCCCATAACTAGTTTACCCCCAGGATCTATTCGACTAAATATAACTGAAATGAAATAGAATTATTACTAGTAAATAAGAGAAAGAAAACTTTAGGTCTGCAATACAAGTTGATTTCCCACTAGTATGACAAGGCTCACAGACTATCATGGAAAGAAGATCTATAAACACACAAAATATCTCAAAATTTAATCAAGTGTTACACAAGGAAGCTGACAAATAAAGTGGCACAAACAACCCAAAACCATGACGCAGACAAAAATTGCAAAGCGGGGAGAGAAAATGAAAGCAAGGACTATTTGCGCTTCTCAATTCTAACAGAAGAATTTCAAAGAACCTTACTGGATAAGTACAGCATTTTGTTCCATTTCTCATCACAAATAACAATTAAAAAAATGAAAATAGATGGAGAGTAATATCATAACTTTCATAGATATGATGTATCACGAGAAAGAAAAAAAATAGAAGTACTGAAAAAGACAGAAGGGACATCCAAACTATTAGTTGGAATTGAGGAAACTAACCCTTGACACAGCATAAAAACAACATATTCAGACACCTACATGAGAAAACAGAGTCAGAGGCCCATAAAGAGAAATGAGGAAATGGAGGGGTCTTATCCCTTTAAGAATCAAAAAGGGAAAATTCCTAGATATATCCTCCGCAAGTGAATCCTTCCAAGAAAATTTTATCTTTCAACATTTTTGGACGAATGCACGCAATAAAAGTGCATGAATTGATCACTTAAGATTTGAACCATCCTCCTTTTGTTCTCAGATCTTTTCTCCAGAGGCACTTTTCACCAAACAATGATCCATTGCTTTCTAAGTTTTTATACCTGGAATGTTGTTTCATTTGTCACAGATTTATTACCACCAGAAAAACACTGAGGTTTTCCGTACAGAGCATCATTAAAGGGAATTCCTTTTTTCTTATCACAATAAAATTATCAATTCAAAATCAAATAAGATATAATAGCATAGATATCAAGCAAGGTTATACGTCATGATCTTAGCAGTGGAGGAACAGATTATACCAGTATCGCCAGCTCGGAGTTCCATGGACTGTATACATGGCGTTACACCCTCCAAGACATACATCCTACTATTGTTATTTGGCCAAAATCTGAATTGAAATGTCCATTCTTTCCCGTTTACATCCTGAATCCTTAGAGGAAGGCCTTCTGATTGTGAAATTGGAGGAAAATATGCCTGCATTCATTTATAGTTCATACAAATGCAATGCCAGGAAAAGATTGGAGAAGGGTAGATGGGGGAACTTTCTTCCGGAGGATGAGGTGCGGGACAAGGAAAATGCATGTAAGTGAATATAGTGAAAAACTTACTTCAGCACATGCTTTTGGCAGCACTAATCGACCAATTCTACCAGCATCACTGGCACTGAGAACCTTCTCAAATAGTGGCACAATGGCAGATTTCAAACTTTAAATTCGCAACTTAAGGTGAACAGAAAATTTGAATCAACACAGTAAAAAAAGACTAAATATATAAATCATTCTAGGAAAAGAAAATTTGGAAAAGTAAGCTGACAATCATGGATACTCTTCTGATAGTTTCTGTAGCTCTTGGTCAGTAATCCTGGGCCAACACCGAGGAAGCAAATGATTTTTCCCACGCCCCTCAACTGGTGGCCTTGTGATACGTGCCTGAGGAACCATGCTCTTATTCCGTTCTGAACTTGTTTTTGGACCATTTTTTGAGGGTTTGGGTAATATTCGACAAGATTGCTGCCCTTGTTGAAAAGTGGACCATGTTTTGCTTGGTTCTTTCCCATCAGGTATCCCACCGGAGAAAGGTAGTAAAAGATTGGGATTCCCAGAAGATCCTCTCAAGGACATACTCAAATAAGGTTGTTGAAGTGAATCATGAATATCTCTAATGTCCAAAGCTGGTCTAGCATTGTCTATTTTTGAAAATTTAGCCGGTTGAACATTTGGTTGGATAGCATTTGAACAATCCACTCCTACTTTCTCAATGGGGAAAATGAATTCCTCTACTCTGTTTTGCCCATGAGATACATCTGCATCACCTCTCTGAGATTGAGGCAAGAGGTTGCATTCATTAGCTTCCATGGGTTTGCACAATTGTGCAAGTGTTCTCTCATCATGATCACTTACTGCTTTACCTTCAGTAGCATTGGATCTGGAATTATTCATTGGCACTGCTCCAAATCCTTCAGAAATTCCATCACCACGTGTCTACATCACAGAAGGGCAAATTAAAATTACTTAGTGTGCCATTTCAATTGTTAAAATATTGGTTCCTAGATCCTACTTTCCATGGAAATTCACGTGGCAAAAAGAAAGAGGTGCGTGTGTGGTGGTGATGGTGGGGCCTAGCAAAGAACTACATTGGTTTAAAGAAGCATCAACTTTATTCCCATGATCTCAAACCAGGGTTGGCATATATGTGGACTGAAAAGAAAGATCATGTTAAACACCAAAAAAGGAACCAGGTGAGGAGTGACAGAAAAAAGTACCTGAATTCTTTTAACTGAATGATGTTGGGAGCTCTTTGTACAGCTGATACACCCAACACCACCATAATCTAGAAAATCAAGCAGATATTTGGAGGCTATGCAACCACAGTGAAGATGATGTCATATCACATTCAATTACTTAAAATGATAAACAATTGATCATTGTTTGAACTTGAATAAGATCAGCAAGATTATCAGCTTACATTGCCGCATAAACGGCACTCCCTCCAGCCAGATTCCTCCAAGTGGAATGTATTACAATAGATGCCATCCTCGTAGGCAGAGCTTAACCGCAGAAATCAGCAGGCAGAAAAAAAAATAAGATGAAGCATTGAAAATCAAAAGAATGATGCAGCAGATACATGAATAAAACAATACTACCACCTTAAAAGTTATATATATAAACATTTTCTGGTGGAGGCAGAATATCATGCACCAAATGCATACCACCTTAAAAGTTTTATATATATACATTAACATTTTCTGGTGGTGGTAGAATATCATGCACCAAATGCATACCCTCTGAGAGGAGGGGAATTCCATGCAACTCCGGATCTATTTTACATATCAGCACTTATATTAGGTAAATTGATGGTGCGTATTCTACAACTTCTCGCAATAATGACTCGAAATTGAGAAGATCGCTAATGATATGCAGTTTTGAATAATTAAATGACATACATGCCTGAACACCTTATTAAGCGCAAATTTCTTAGACACTTAAAAGATCTATAAAGTTGATACTTCTTCGATAAATTTGTGAAAGAAGAATGAAAGTCTAAATAGAAATATTGTGGGCTGGAGAAGCCAAAAATCTCAATTTTAGAGAAAAATGAAAAACGTAAAACAATAAGGGTGATAAAGCAAATCCATGTAGTAGTAGTAGCAAGGAAAGCGTTAAATTTAAAACCCAAAACCCAAAATGTGGAATTGATCAAATATGAATGAGGATTGGAGTACCCGCAAGGGTAGCAGAGATGAGCAAAGCCACCAGATCGCAGAGGCCAACCCTTCTTCCATTCATGGGTGATAGCAGCTCCACAAGAGGAATTCATGCAAATCTTGGACTCCATTCAACAACAAGCTGTTCAAATCAAAATCAAGATCAAGATCAAAATCAAATGTCATTAATGAGTCTAATTATAATTTCATCAATGGAACATCCCCATGCACAACATATATCGAAATTTCCAAACACAATCTCGATGAAAAACGACTGATCTCGTTCAACTCACAACAAATCAGTCATTCGCAGAAGACACCCACTTCAGTTGGAATGAAGAAGAAGAAGAAGAAGAAGGCAGTCAACCGGCAAGAAGTGGAGGAGTGAACAAAACAAAGAGAAGAGAATAGTAACGGCGTGGTAGATGTAATTATCTTTGTTATTGTTATAGTTACTACTACAACAACTACACATTAATTTATAATTGAAAAAAAAATGGAAAACCAAAGAGAACGTGCTTTGTTTATGTTTTGCGCGCGAGAGAGAGAGAGAGTGCATGCACGAGCAGCGTCAGAGCACGACACTTGAAGACACACCACACCGCTTGAAGTTTAAGCCCCTCCAGTCTTAAGTCTCAACTCGCTCAAAGTCTTACTCTTAGCCCGTTTAGTTCACGGATTAAAACATTCATGGCAGGAATCTTTTTTTCCCTTTTTAATTTACCCACCCTAAATAAGGGTAAATATTGAATATCAACAGTAGTTTTTTTCCTCTGTTTTACCGGGAATGTTAATCCCTCAGCTTCCTTAGGTATTTTAACATTTCCGTCCCTCTTAGCTAAAATACCCTTATCCCCGTTAGCTTGCTTCTATAAAGGAAAACATTGCATCTTCTTTGATTTGGCGAGAGCTTCCTGTTATCTTGCTTCTCTCCGTTAGTTTGCTTTGGAGCTTTACGGAGAGAGTTGTTGCATTCTTCTTCTTTTAGGAACGACCACGACAAGGTCGTGTTCGCCGTCCACGCGATGTTTCTTTCGGTCGGTTTCGTCCTCACTGCCACTGGGCCTGCTACTTTGGGCGACAACGTTTTCTCTTCTACCTCTATTGGTATTCGCTTTTCTTCTCTTTCTAATTTGATTGCTACTATTACTTTTTCAATTCCTTAAAAAACATTTTTGGTTTTTAGACGAGGTAGGAACCGATAATTGGAACGAATTCGAAGATCATTACGCGTTTGTCTATACCAATCCCGAGAAAGGGTCGAAGAAAGTTTTGGTGAAATGTCTGGTTATGAATAGAAAATTGCTTGTCGAGACTTTGGCTGAGAACAGTTCTCAACCCCTTCACCTTGAAATCGAGTAACTATCTTCTCTTTTGCTCTCTTATTTGTTTAATTTTTGTGGTTTAAATCAATGTATTTTGGAGTTTCATTGACTGTTACAGTATTGATGACTATGTTGGAGAGAGCACAAGTGGAAATTACTCTGCCTTGTACAAGAATTTAGAGAAATTAGTGAATGGTTTGGAAAAAGAAGTAATATCCAAGTTAAACTGCTCAGCAGTTGACCCTCCAAGGTAATTAAGCAAATTTAGTCTTTGCCGTTATTGATGTCGAGCAATTCTTAGCTGTAGTTTTAACGTCTGTAGTTCTCTACAAATGGATGTTTTTTATTATGTTCAGATACGAATAAGATTTCCTGATTTAGGCAATGTTTACTAATAAGTTTTTTTACCCTATTTTGCCGGATTAGAGAACAACTTATTTGCATATTAGGTCAGAACAGAAAATCATTGATTGCTCTGATATAATATTATATGAAACCTAATTGTGTTATAAACTTCTGAAGTTCTGAGCATGTTAATTTTGTATCTAAGGAAAATAAAGAATAATTGGGAAAAAAAATTAGTTATAGACTGATAGTTTTGTGTTTCTTTAACTTCTTTAATGAAACCTTTCCATTAACTTCCTAACAGTGGCTCGTATGATCATCAAAATTATAAAACTTCCTATACATGGTTGTTGTCCCACCTGTTTTAAACTTAATATTGTGGTTTGAGTCTTGATATTAAACTTTATTTATGATTTTTTAAATATATTTATAATTTTAAAATTATTTTATATGACGTACCCTTGTCGTCCCTGTACCCTGTAATTTTAAAAATTGTCGTTTCATGTCCCCATTCCCGTCCCATATTTGACCCCGTATCCGTATCAGTGCAACATATAGGGGCTCTGATCTTGGGGTTCATTTCAAGGTATTATTGTCAAAACTGATGGAATTTGATTTAACTATTGCATATTGATATTAAGTTCAGGGTTTTTGTTGGATTGTTATTCAGAAATCTATGTGTCATGTACAGTTGAAGATCCAGTAAATTATTCGATGCTAGTAAATGAAGAATCAAATCATAGTATGTAAATACATTATATTTAAGTCTTTTATATTAATGGTATTTGTTAAAGATGTCATAGTATTATAGTATCTATAATCGAATGGTCATCGTAGTTAACAATTCTATTAAATGATTGAAGGCTGCTGTTAAGAGGATCTTTTTATGCGATTTGATTAATAATTTTTAGAATGTGTTTGTTTCAGGTTTTAGATTTTCTTGGCCAAGTATTTAAATTCTTAAACCTGATGACAAAAGCAGGGTCTTGTTGTCGTTTGCGAACAAGGTTCTCGTAAACTTCAGAAAATTTACCCTGCATTGTTATTGGTAACATAGGAATCATTAAAGGATACAACATTTCATGATCCTTCATAAATAAGTTAGTTTTTGAATTAGATGTGATTTAAGAATAAGTTTGCTCAGTTGTTGGTGGTGGTGTGTTTTGATGTTTGGTTGGTCTACTTTTATGAACTGTCAAAGTATAGGTTTTATGATGTATTTTCGGGTGTTTTTTTTATGTTGGTTGTCTTCGATGATTCTCATACCAGATTATTGTTTTTTTAAGAATAAGCTTTGGCCATTAGAAAATTGTATTTGGTTAAGGAAAAGAGGTATTTGGAGGATGTTATGGCTCACAAACAGGCCATACCATTCCGACGCTTTTGTGGAGGTGTTGGACGTACAACACAGGCAAAGAACAGACATTCTAATGGGCAAGGTCGTTGGCCTGTAAAATCGGCCAAGTTCATTCTAGATTTGCTGAAGAATGCTGAGAGCAATGCCGAGGTATGCCTTACTTTATGGTTTCTAGTTTTCGCAATCAACTCCATTGCCTCCCCTTTCTAACAGTTTGATATTAATTTCCCAGGTCAAGGGTTTGGATGTCGATGCACTCTATATTTCTCACATCCAGGTAAACCAGGCCCAGAAACAAAGGCTTCGTACCTATCGAGCTCACGGAAGAATCAACCGTATGCATCATAACAACCATCTTTATCCATAATTTTTTTAGGCTCTATTTTTCATATGTTTATTGAACTATGATTTTTTTGTCAGCTTACATGTATTCTCCTTGCCACATTGAGTTGATTTTGTCCGAGAAGGAAGAGCCTGTCAAAAAAGAGGTGAGTCGATTAAAATTTAAGTTTCCTTGATGAATGAAAGATATATTACAGCGTCTCCGCTATGGGGTTTATTGGAGCAACATAGAATGAAAACATCTATTCTGCTATTGCATTTTATGTTGGTAAATCATCCTCATTTTGTGCTTTCAGCCTGAGACTCAATTGGCAGCAAGCAAGTCCAAGTAATCGCACGCTTTCTATTGAGTGAAAAAGTTTGAGAATTTGAGTCAGCTCAGTGGTTGGATTTCTTACAATTTTGAGGAAGTTTTGATATTTAGATGTATTGGTGGTTTCCTTTGTTTTCAGACCATATTTTAGTCATATGTTTTCTGAGTCTTTTCTTGGAGATTACCTCGATTGCAATATTTTTCTTTTATTTTCGGTTGCATTTATATTCTTGAATTCATATGTGATAATTTCAAAGATGTTAGAATTTACATTATTTTGCTTTTTAATTGGGTATAGTACATACGAAATCATTGTAGCTTATGACTGTTATGGTGAGTGAACTTTCAACTTCCAAAATAATTATTTTCTTTTCTAATAGGTATAAAGTAATCATCAAATTTTATCGAATTGCTTAAAATGATCATCAAATCATAATGAGAAGCAATCTGCGAACTACCAAATTAACCAGCAAACTTTCCTGCTAACCAAAGAATGAGTGAGTAAAATTGAAATTTTTGGAGCAAAATATGATGCTAAGGTTTTAACTTATAACCTGAGACATTGCAGCATCAAGAAAAGGGTTTACATCTTTTGGCCCTGGGGTTGGATCAGAAAGAAGTTGAGTTGACATCGCAACAAGCATGAAGTTGAGCAACTCCTGGTGTAGAAGGGACGTCGTAGGATTTGCGAGGAAAATAGTGTAATATTAAGAGAAAATTAAGCAGAAATGCCAATGTAAAAAAATGCATTATTAAGCCCTGGTGTACCTTACATCTATTGTACCAATGAAGGTAAGCACATTATGCATTACAGGATTCTCAATCTTTTGATATGCACATTAGAAATAAAAATCAAGTCATGACGCAATTCATCAATAAGTAACGACTTGTCAAGATACTCATTTACAAACTTCAATTTCAAAACTCACGAACAGATAAGGATGAAGAGCCAAATAGTTACAGATTTACCAGTCATGAAATCCTTAGGAACCTGTTCATTTTCATGAAGAGACAAGCATAACTCCTCCATGTCGTCATTCTGTGAATTCTCAATTATGTACCCCAAAAAAACCGGTGAAATATACACCGCATTAATGGCCTTCAAATAAACTGGAGAGGAAGCACCATATGTTAGAATTGCCTCTTGTAAACACCATGAAAGGTGAATCAAAACCTTATGCTGACCTTATGCCCAGTATGTTCCTTCAAGTCTGAATTCTTTTTGGTTCTGCTACTTACTCATTCTTTTTTCGAAATCTTTGTATAGTGTATACACAAATTCATTCCATTATGCATGCATGACCTAGCATGTAAATAACATTCTAATTTGTATAATATTTATAACATTCACTTCAAATAAATTTAAAAGCACTGGGAAATTTGGAAGCTATTTTGTGTGGAAAATATTACCCAACGGAATCATCGTCATGGTCGATTCAATATCATAGTGAAAGTTAAAAATCCCTAAATTAAACATGATATATTTTTATATAAATTATGTTGAAGTAAAATTTTAATATATATTTTAAATAAATTATGTAAAATTTAATATTAATTAAAATTAAAATTATACATGATATATTTAAATAATAAAATAATATATTATCGATGATTTTTTATATAAATAATTTTTATTTAAATATATTATCGATGAATTTTTATACAAATAATTTTTATTTAAATAATTAGAATTTCACTCCTTAAATAATATAAAATAAGGTCAATTTGGTAAATTATACATTCCAGTAATCTTTTATTCCTTCAACCAAACACGTTAAACTTACATTCCTGCCAAACCAACTAAACACAGTAATGTAACATTCCCAGTAATCTTATTCCCTAGGAATCTTTTATTCCCAGTGGTAATCTTACATTCCGTGAACCAAACATACCCTTAACTCAACCCAAAGTCGCTCTGATACGGTGACCCAACCGTTTCCTCAGATTATGTGACCTTGATCTGTACTCTACTGTCTTTTAGGTCTCAATATAGATTGGGCCTTTGGGCTTGTCTTTCTTTAATCTGCATCTTCTCTTTCACGCTTTTTAAAATTCAAACAATCTATGTAATATGTACTGCACATGACATGTATATAATTAAAATTAATCCTGGATTGTGATATTACTTATTAAAATTACGTTTAATTTGTGTTTGTATTTCGTCAACAGTTATTCGCATGTTATATTTGCACTTTAATGTTTTCAGAGGAGTCTTTCTATAATAGAACTCCAATAGAGTACTTTTGAAGAAAGAACTTCGAACATTTAACATTCTTTGGAAAATTAGAATAATTTAAAACAATCTTTGACAAGTCTATGCGATTTATTAGAGTTAAATCTACCGTTAATATGTTAACTTATAAGTAGCCATAATAATTT
Source organism: Hibiscus syriacus (assembly GCF_006381635.1). Classification (NCBI taxonomy): domain Eukaryota; kingdom Viridiplantae; phylum Streptophyta; class Magnoliopsida; order Malvales; family Malvaceae; genus Hibiscus; species Hibiscus syriacus. Next base: position 172,160 of record NW_024062072.1, on the reverse strand, counting down.
TAATGTCTAGCATAAGTTCCAAAAATCGTTATAAAACCTCTCGATCATGATCGAGAGAAATGATGGAATCACATCACCCTCAGTCTTCTTTTCTCTTTATAAAAATAAAATATTTATACATCGACCAAGAATCAATCTACCATTAATTATGAATATTCATCGAAATTAAATGAAATAAATCATTTATAATCACTATAACTCATTTATTTTCATCAAACAATTTATACGTTTGAGTAAGAGAAGATTATAGTATGAAGTTTATAAAATAAAATTTGTGAGTATTCAGTCAGATTGCTCATTACATGTCAAAAGAAGGCTGTTATATACTAATTATTTAATCAAGCACAACCTTAAAGCAAAAAATTATTAATGCAGCAAAGCGTCCACTAGTCCTCGATGGATGGATGGATCCTTGTTTATTAGGTTTGATTTTGGCTAAGCAAACATATATAAAATATTTGACTTAACTTCTGATTGCCTCCTTTTTCACCCAATAAGACTTTGATTCACACACAATCATAAACCACTTCCAATTTGCTTTTGATATCGGGTATTTTATGCATGGACAGTTGACATTAACAGTCTGTTTGTTTAATGTAAAATATTTTTTAGAAAATATTTTTATCATTTTATAGTATTTGGTAAGAGAAAAATAGGTTGGTTAATATAAAAAAAATTTCTAATCAACATTGTTTCCTTTGTATTTCTAGAAAATGACTTACAGTTTTATATTTCGTAAGTCATTTTTCGATCTTTTCATTTCAAAGTATAAATACTCAAAATAATATTATCTTATTTATTTAATATTAAAATGATATTTTAGTATCATTTTAATAAAATATTAATTATTAAATTATTAAAATATTTTAATACTTTAACAATATAATATATATTTTTAATATATAAAATTATTATAAAATTTTATATTTATTAATTTCTTAAAAATATTAATAATTATAATAATAAATAATATTATTTATGCATTTAATATTAATAATAGTTAGTATATTTTAATAAAATACTTCAATATATTTAATAATAATTTTAAAAATATAATATATTATTCTTATTTAATAAATCTTTATATAATTATAATACTTTATTTATAGAATATAATCTTAACATTATACTATTATTTAATCAAGCACAACCTTAAAGCAAAAAATTATTAATGCAGCAAAGCGTCCACTAGTCCTCGATGGATGGATGGATCCTTTTTTATTAGGTTTGATTTTGGCTAAGCAACATATATAAAATATTTGACTTAACTTCTGATTGCCTCCTTTTTCACCCAATAAGACTTTGATTCACACACAATCATAAACCACTTCCAATTTGCTTTTGATATCGGGTATTTTATGCATGGACAGTTGACATTAACAGTCTGTTTGTTTAATGTAAATATTTTTTGGAAAATATTTTATCATTTTATAGTATTTGGTAAGAGAAAAATAGGTTGGTTAATATAAAAAAAAATTTCTAATCATATATTTCGTAAGTCATTTTTTGATTTTTTCTTTCAAAGTTAAATACTCAAAATAATATTATCTTATTTATTTAATATTAAAATGATATTTTAGTATCATTTTAATAAAATATTAATTATTAAATTATTTAAAATATATTTATTAATACTTTTAACAATATAATATATTATTATTTTAATAATATATAATAAATTATTAATAAAATTTATATTATTTATTAATTTCTTAAAAAATATTAATAAATTATTAATAATAAATAATATTATTTATGCATTTAATATTAATATAATAGTCTAGCAATATTTTAATAAAAATACTTCAAATATATTTAATAATAATTTTAAAAATATAATATATTATTCTTATTTTAATAAATCTTTAATATAATTTATAATACTTTTATTTTAATAGAATATACTAATCTTAACATTTTTATTTATAAAATTTTAGAAATAATATTTAATAATAACATTAGCATAATTCATAAATAATACTAAATATATTACTCTAATATTTTTAAAATAATAATATTAAGTTTTTATAATAAATAATATCATTTATTATATTTCATATTTGTAATAAATAATTTCTATAAGATTTATCAACTAATGAAAAATAGTTTACATAACATTTTTCAAACATCGCAAAAATATTTTCAAAAGATATAATTCATTTTACGAAAAATATTTTCCAATGAAACAAACAGACAATAAACTAAACCATAATTGTATGTCATGTCATGCCATGTGTCAAAACCGATGATTACTTTGCATGCATGTATAGGTAGGGATGGGTATGAGACTCGAACCCGACGGGTTTCTACCCAATCAGGTCGATTTTTTTATATAAAAAAATTCGGGTTTGGGTCAGGTCGAATTCGAGTTTAGGGTGAAAAATACCGACCTGAAAAAAAAATTTTATCTTATATATTAAGAATAAATAAAATAATACCCCTCTATATATTATTTTTTCAATTAGATCACTATTTTTATTAAATAAAAATAGTATTTTATTACTATTTTTGATCGGGTCGGGTTCGGATTTTATTTCAAAAAGTCGGGTCGAGACGGGTGGTCACTCTAAAATTTTTAAATTCAAGTTCGTTATCCCTTTAAATTTTATAAATTAGTTCTTCCAATATAAAATCATGCTTTTGTCTATCTACGACAGAAAATATTATAAACAGGTTTATTTTTTCATGGTTAATTGGAAGTCAACTGGTATATAATGATAAAGAGTAGACACTGATCATCAAATATTATTCGAGACTTATTAGAGACATTGAAGAAGAGAGAATCACGTTCCAATTAAAAATAGCAGTCCAGATGGATGATGAGTAATTGAGTATAGATTAAGTTGCAGCGTTAACGGAAGCGGTCGCTTTGAGTAGAAAGGCAAAGAGATGAGTAGGCGTGGAGAAAATTGGGCTGTGATCACTTTCCAAAGCAAACACTAGAGAGGCCGGCCACCTTTTCACCATCTCCTCCTGTTGTTCTCGCTTCAACACTTGCATTGTCTTGATATACACTTTTGGCACGTTCTCAGCGTCGGCTCCCTCTGTAAACCGAAGACCTGCAAATGCTCTCAAAGGTCCCGATCGCACTAGCAACGCCGCCAAAGTGGAGTCCTGGTGATGATGATTATATTTCAAGTCCCTCACTATGATGATGATGACGATGTTCTTAATTAATTTATGCTCACCTCTTTAGAGCTTAAATGATAAAGAATTTTACGTTGAAACTCCTCCTTGATTATCATACTGGTAGCAGGCTGGTCGCTCCTAAACCATATATTTTCTCATATACATCACCATACACGGTTAAATCTGGATCTCCCTGCCAGTTCCAGTTTATATCACCATTAGTTTTTGACTATTAATTTATCTTTTAAACATAGATATATACATGTTTGACATTAATAATTTATTATACCATACTACATATACAACAAGAGTTAAACCTGGGACTTAGACTAGACACTCTTTCCTCAAAACCTTACTTTAAATTTATTAAAATATCGACGTTACTCTAAGATAATATTTTTCAATATAGAATGATTTCAATGATAGAAAGAAATATCATTTTCTTTATAAAACTCGAGTTCAAACAACTTGTGAGCACCATATTTTAATCTCACCCATGCTCCACTTTACAACTTGTCCCCCATGCACAGCCCATACTATGCTCTCCCACGATATGCCATTCCCAATACCCAACACCTTGCCCACGCCGTACAAGTCCCTATGTCGTGCCCATGCTAGTGTGCTTCCACTATCATTATTTTATTTTTCCTTTGTAATGGGTATTTAACCCACACAAAAGCAATCCACTATCATTATTTTATTTTTCCTTTGTAATGGGTATTTAACCCACACAAAAGCAATGTAAAGAAAGAAACCGATGATGATCAGAAAAGAAACGAGAACAGTTTTCATCAACAATTGAGAACAAAATTTTTCAGCAATCTAAATCTAGAACCGTAAGCAAATTCCAAGGTAATTCTAGGAGTTTTTTTTACACTCTGTTTATGTGCTAACGTTTTAGAATGTAGCTAAAAGATGATCTAAACTATAATTTCGTTCTTGGGTTTTCATACTAATCTTGCGATTGCTTATAATAAATATAAGAAGGGGATCGAAGTTTACCTTGCTTCCATGGGTTCGTCGGGGTAGCCTTGTCGTCTAGGAGATGATAGCATAGTTGTCACTGATTCGGGGGTTGAAGGGCCGCTGTATATGGCGGTCTTGCGTGGTTTGGTCCTCGTCCGAGGAGAGGTAGAGTGAGTTGAGGTTAAGGGCTTGTTTTCGTGGTGTTCCCCCTAGTTTGGTAAGTCACCAGCCCGAGTAGAGTGGCCACCCATGTAGGGTGGCCAAGGCGACGAGGGTTGGTTCGTTGGGAGCTGGACGCCACGTGAATGAAGAAAGGGAGGAGGTGAGTTAGATTTTTTAGGGTTCAATGTTATCGGGAAGAATGAGTTAGAAAGGGAGAAGGTGTTCTTATTTTAGATTTTTGAGAAAATCACGATAAGGTTCCTGGACCTTTAGCGTGATTTGCCTTCTAGTCACTAGCTTAGGGTTAAATCACCCATAGGTCCTCTTTGTTTAGTCTGATTCGCATTTTAGTAACTTTTTAGGGTAAATATCCCTTAGGTCCTTGTTTTTTGGCCGTGTTGTATTTAAATCACTAGGTTTACCGTTTGTTTGTTTATTTCAAATCGGGCTGCATGTTCAGTTTTATTTTATTTTAGTCACTTGTTTATAAATTTAGTTATTTGTGTTATGGTTTGCCATATTTATATATTTACATTTTTAGCCATATTATAATATTTATATACATATATCATATGTCTCAAATGTACTCATACATATTAATTTATTTTATTTCGTGCACATGTTGTGTCATATGTAATTATATACATATTTATTAAATTTATTTTCTGTCCTTGTATATTCATATACGAAAATGTATTGTAAATGTTTATTCCATTTCATTCAATATGATTTATTTTAACTTGTAAAAATATCTAGTTGCCAATATTTTATTTACTCGAATATGTTCAAGAACAACGATTTTGTAGAATGGGCGTGGTAAGCATCATTTAATCGAAGTGGTGTAATCTGATACGACATTTAAATAAAATGTGAACTTGAAAAAAAATTGATTTTATTTTGCTAGTTAATTCCTTTTATTTTAAGTTGAACAATGTGATGTATGTTACTAAATAGCGATTTACTTTATGCAAAGATCGATTTTCATTTTATATTTAATTCACATTTTTAAAAATCAATGAGGAGGGAATATTCTTTTACTGACAAGAAATAGTCGAGTTAGTTTTCCCGATGGAGGATTGCTGATTTCGAGATTTCTTTTCGAGTTAAGGAAGTTTCTCTAATTAATTAATTGGAAGTAAATTAATTAAATTTCGATAAATGGATCATATTTTAACTTTATATTTGATTTGTATTTTCCACCATTACGACAACGTGTAAGTGACACAATACCACCTTTAGGCGTTGGGGGTGCTAATCATTATCCACGCGTAACCGACTCCTGGACCCAACAAATCGAATTTCTGGTCGATTTTGTCTTATAAAATGATTTTTCTTAAAATTATTTTTAAAATACGTTTTTAGGTATTCAACCTACCTAACCTAAAGGTCGGTGACGACTCTCTTTTCTATTTTATTTCAATCAATTCAAAATCACCAAATTTTCTAAATAAAAGTCATAATTATTTTTTAAAACAATAAACAATTGTTCCGCCAAAAAATAGTTACGACACAACTATATCTACATAATGTATAAATTGTTAAAACTATAAAAATATCAACATAATTTATCTTATAATTACTTGGACTTCAAAAAAAAATATCAAATCATATTATACTACTTAATTTTTCCGGCCTTTTTCACGTCATTTTCTTGATCTGTTACAGATCTAGAGCATGAGGTTTCTCGGGATTGATGAGATTCAAGGCAGGCCAACACATGCAGCTTCTTAATTTCATTGGAAGACGTACAAGGTTGAAATACATTGCGATTCGAGCTGGCACTTAGAAAAAATAATGAATATTAATAGTTTAATTTCATATTCACCCCAATGATTAAACTACAGACTAGAATCTATCCACAGAGGATGTGCCTTAAGTAGTGGTAATCACTTTCTTATTGATAAAGAGATAAATAAATGCATATAGAGATGGGTAAAAACAAGAGAGAATGAATATGATGATGTATTGATAAAATAAGAGAAGAAATGTAATTACATCTTCATAATCTTGGGGGGTGACGAACCCATGTTTGAGCATAGTAGCAGCAACAAAAATTGTCATACGAATTTTGTTAGCAAACTTGTGTATGGCATACGTTAATCTATGACCTCCAGCACTGTGTCCGACCAGTATCACCTGCTATTGCCAAAACTAATTAATTAATAATATACATATTAACAAATCCTTTAAGAGTAGTAGTGGTGGTGCTGAAGTACTTTACCTTTTCATTCTCAGGTAAGTTGGAGAGGAGGCTAATCAATGGTTCGTTATAGTCTTGGAAAGTGAAGATGGTGTTGGGATCGGATGGATCTTGCAGTCAGATGCTTCCAGTAGACTCCTGATTTTGTACCAGCACCAGGCTCCATGGCTGAATGTTGACGAAAACGGGTAAAGAAAACAAAAGAACACGAGAATTTTACGAGGTTCGGCAATGTGCTTACGTCCTCGGTGCCTAGGCGGCGCTAGAAGTTTTTATTCAATGATATTTTAGGTCTAGGTTACATCTCTATTTATAATAGAAAACCCTGGTACATAATTACAAAATTAACCCTGTACCGTACCGCGGGGGCTGCGCCCCCGCACCCCCAACCCACATAATTCGTAACCCCACAACGAGACTTTCTTTGTAAAGACAGTTGATATTCGCTTCGCTCACTCCGCTCCATCTCCTGTCCTCTTTACTGGTATATTTATGAGCCATACCTACCACTGAACCCATGCACAATGACAAGGTGAAGCTTTTCACTTTTCTCGCTCATCTCTCGATATGATCTGTTCTGCTCACTTTCTTAATGAAAGATGCCTCTGCTTGCGAGTACCTTCACCGCTCAGCGCTTGCTTAAGCTTAACCACTCTACTATTTATTTCCTATTAACTATACGTATAGCTTAACCAATCTGTCCAGCCTGTCCTACCTTTTCATTTGCTTAAATTTTGAATGTCCAACCTCAAAGTTGTTTTTAGTATTATTCTCTAAAAAATACTCCAATAAATATGATGATGGAAATAAATGGATTCTTACCACTATAGGTAGTTCATCTTTCTAATTTGGACAGAAAGAATTATAGTTGGTGATGGATCGGCAGCTGATAAATTAGGAGTAGCATAAAATTTGGAGAGAATGATGGAAGTAAATTGGGAGTATTCAGTCAGCTTGCTCATTATATGTCAAAAGTAGGATGGAGTTAAATTGGGAGCAGTAAAAGTAGGTTTTTTTTTTTACTAATATCCTAAATAAAGTTAGAGGTTTGATTTTTGACTTTTGCGAATGTAATAGAATGGGTTGGAAGGTCGCCCTTACCTTTATAATACCCGATTTTTCAATATATCATATATCGATAGTTATAAAAAAATAAAAATATATTTATAATATTAATCATAAAATAAAATTTAATATTTATTAGTTTGAAATTTATACGAAACACATTACATGCCCATTAATATATTTATAATATCGATTATTAGAATATATATAACCTCAATTATAAAATATTATAATTAATATATTACATGATTGAAGTTATAATAATTAATATATTTTATAATAGCAAGCGGTGAAGAAAGTCGCAAGCAAGCTGTGGCACCTTTCTTTCATTAAGAAAGTGAGCAGAGCAGAGCAGAACAGAACAGAACAGTCCAGATCGAGATGAGCGAAACTTGGGAAAAGCTTCACTTTGTTATGGTGAATGGGTTCGACCATGGAGCTTGGTGTTGGTACAAAATCAGGAGTATATTGGAAGCATCGGGCTATAAGGTCAGCTGTATTGACCTTAAAGGTTTGGGCATAGATCCATTCGTGTTGGATCTCTCCTTAATTGGAGAGGTTCTAAAAAATTCTAGAGTTTTCTAGAAAAGTGTAGAATTTTCTAGAATATTCCGGAGGACTCTAGAGAAGTGTAGAACTCTCTAGAAGCTTGTGGAAGAGTGTGAAATCCTCTGGAATATTCTAGAGATGTGTGGAACCTTATGGAAGAGTGTGGAAACTTATGGAAGGGAGTGAAAGAGTGTAGAGTTTCTTATAGTGTGTGGAGTATTCTAGATAATTAATCTCCACCATTCATTGTGGATGCAGAGTAATATAAATAGAGGTGAGAGACTTCATTTCTAACCATCCAAGAAATCTAAAAATACTAAGAGAGTTAGAGAGCCTCTTTGAGAGAGAAGAGAGATAACTTGGGAAGTCTTTATCCTCAAGCTTGAGTGAGCCACCAAGTGTGAATCAAATTTTGTGAACACATCATTGTAATCCTACTATTCTTTTGTATAGTGGAAGAATCTCCAAATTGGAGAATTATACTCTTGTGTTCTCTTTACTATCCTTAATCTCTAAGTGTTTATCTTAACTTCACGAAGCGGGAAAGACTGTGATTCCCAACAGTGGTATCATAGCTAGGTTCATCCGTAGTCGTAATTAGCTCGTGCAGTTCAAGATGGAGGATAACATCGCTCATGATGGAGACATGTTCATATCACAGCCAATAACTACTCATATTGGAAGTCGATAATGGAGGACCACCTGTACTGCAAGGATTTGCATGAGCCTATCATCTACAAAGACAAGGTAGAAGGTAGGAGTAATGCTCAATGGAAGCTATTAAATCGGAAAGTCGTTGCTATGATCCATAAGTACATTGATAAAACTCTCTTTGAGCATGTTTATACTTATATAAATGCTTATGAATTATGGACAAAGCTTGAGTCCATGATTCAAAAGAAAACGCTTCGTAACAAAGCCAATTTAGTTCGACGGTTGGTGAAATTGGAGTATAAGGATGGTAAAAGTATGATTGAACACTTAAATAATTTCAAGGGGCTCGTAAATCAATTAACAAAAACTGAGATAAAATTTGATGATGAGTTGCAAGCCCTTCTACTCTTTAGTTCCTTACCGGAAAGTTGGGATACATTCATTGTTACACTTAGTAATTCAACTCCGAAAGGAAAGCTCACCATTGATACCGTTAGTGATAACCTCCTCAGTGAAGAAGCAATGAGATGGAACGATGTGAGTCTATTCATCCCGAAGCTAATATTATTAAGAATCGGGGTAGGAATAAAACTCGTGGATGTAGCAAAAGCCGAGATCTGCATCAATCCCGAGGTAGATCCAAGTCACGCTCGAAGATTACATGCTACTACTGTGGAAGGATAGGCCACAAGAAAATGGAATGTCGATCCTTCAAGAAAGACCAGATGGTTGGTAATGTTAAGCCAGACCAAATTAGCTCAACGAAGAAACAAGAAGAGAATAGTACTATTGTCATAGTATCAAAAGAAGATATGCTATATCTCATTGATGAAGGTAATATCATAAACATTACTTATGATCATAGCTCCTAGATTGTCGATTCTGGTGCTTCTTTCCATGTTACTCCACATGGAAGTTTCTTCTCATCCTACCGAAGCGGTGACTTTGATACGTTGCAAATGGGAAATTAAGATAGGAGTAAGATCGTCGGGATATGAGACATCATTCTGACGACAAGCACTAGATGCAAGCTTATCTTAAAATATGTGAGGCATGTTCCGGCCATACGCCTCAATCTTATCTCTGCTGAGAAGCTAGATGATGTTGGTCTGATAAATTACTTTGGTTGAAGGAAAGTGGAAGCTTACCAAATGAAGCCTAATAATGGCTAGAGGAAAGAAAGAAGGGTCATTATACGTGATGCAAGCTAAACTTTGAAAAGGAGAGGTAAACATCACCACTGAAGATGTGAAGATACAACATAAACGACTTGGGAATATCAGTGAGAAAGGTCTTCACATACTCGCTCGGAAACAACTCATACCTGAAAGGTAAACCACTTGATCCTTGTGCTCACTATTTAGTTGGAAAACAACACAGAGTTGTTTTCCAAAGATCTTCTCCGCCCACAAGGAGAAAAAACATCCTAGACCTCGTACACATCAACGTGTGTTCGATGTTCGAAAGATCAATAGGTGGTGCATTGTACTTTATCACCTTTATTGATGACCATTCAAGGAAGGTGTGGGTGTACATGTTAAAATCAAAGGATGAAGTGCTTGACGCGTTCAAATCATTCCATGCCCTAGTGAAGCGTGAGGCCGGATGGAAGATCAAGTGTGTAAGATCTGACAATGGAGGTGAGTATAGAGGTTCTTTTGAAGCATATTACAAGAAATATGACATTGGACTATAGAGGACTCCACCCAAGACACCACAATTGAATGGACTATCTGAGAGAATGAATAGAACTATTAAAGAAATAGTTCGATGTGTGCTCTCTCATGCTAAGTTACCTAAGTTATTTTAGGGAAAAGCTATAATGACAGTGGTTGACATTGTCAACCTCACACCATCAGTTCCCTTGAACGGGGGCATCCCATAAGAAGTCTGGACAGGCAAAAAGGCTTCATACAATCATCTTAAGGTATTCAGGAGTAGGGCATTTGTTCACAAACCCAAAGATGAGAGAGTCAAGCTTGACTTAAAAATGAAGTAATACATCTACCTTCGTTCACCTAAGGATGAATTCGGTTATCTGCTTCGGGATCCAGTCAATAAGAAGGTTGTCCGCAGTTGAGACATTGCTTTCTTCGAAGACCAAACAATCAAAGATATCAAAAATTAAAAGAGGCCAAGATTGAGAAGCAGTAAGAAGACCGAATCTACTCCAGTTCGACTTGTGGATAATAATACACAAGAAAATAATGATGCTGAAGATCATAAACCTATGTTAGAGCAAAGAAACCAGGAGACTCATGATGAACCAACTCAGGAATAGCCTCAATCTAGCTCTCCAACGGCTCCAGAGCCGAGATGTTATTCGAGAGATAGAATACCATCCACTTGGTATAATACAAATGAGTATGTTATGCTCACTGATGAGGGGGAGCCTCAAAGCTATAAAGAAGCAATTAATGATAGTCATAAAGAAGAGGGGAGAAGAGCCATGCAAGAAGAGATGCAATCATTACATGAGAATCATACTTATGAACTTGTAGAGCTACCAAAAGGGAGAAGAGCCTTGAAGAATAAGTGGGTGTATCAGATCAAGACCGAAGATAGCAACTCAAAGCCTCGCTATAAATCTCGGTTGGTCGTCAAAGGATTCAGACAAGAAAAAGATATAGACTTTGGAGAAATATTCTCTCTCGTGGTAAAGAGTCATCCTTCCTAATGGTCATTGGCTTAACAGCTGTGCAAGATTTAGAGATTAAATAACTCGATGTTAAGACGGCGTTCCTACATGGTGATCTAGAGGAATAAATTTACATGGAGCAGCCTGAGGGATTCAAAGTTCTAGGCAAAGAAAATCTAGTGTGTCGTTTGACTAATAGTCTATACGGGCTTAAGCAAGCACCAAGGCAATGGTACAAAAAGTTTGACTCTTTCATGGTAGAACATGTTTTCAAAAAGAATGAAAGCGATCATTGTGTCTTCAAAAAAAAGGTATGCAAGTGGCGACTTTCTCATACTTCTGCTCTATGTTGATGATATGTTAATTATTGAACAAGATCACATAAAGAGAGGTTCTTTAAAGAAAGAACTAAGAAAGAGTTTCGACATGCAAGATTTGGGATCGGCTAAACAAATCCTTAGGATGCGAATAACTCGTGATAGATCAAAGAGACTGTTATGTCTATCCCAAGAGAGATACACTGAGAACGTGTTGGAAAGATTCAACATGCACAAATCAAATCCGGTTAACACACCACTTGTTGGACACTTCAAACTAAGTTTGAAGCTGAGTCCCATAAGTGAGAACGAAATAGAGGAAATAAAGAAAATTTCATACTCATCTGTAGTAGGCAATCTCAAGTATGCAATGATATGCACAAGACCAGATATCGCCTATGCAGTTGGAGTCGTGAGTTGCTTCTTGGCCAACCTAGGGAATGAACATTGGGTTGCAGCCAAATGTATCCTATGATATCTACGAGGAACTTCCAAAAGGTGTTTATGCTTTGGGAAAGGAAAACCTTACTAGAATGATACACAGATGCAGACTTGGCAGGTGATATTGATTTAAGAAAATCAACATCAGGATACCTAACTACTTTTGCAAGGGGAACTGTCTCGTGACAATCAAAGCTGCAAAAGTGTGTTGCATTGTCCACTACTGAGGCAGAGTACATCGCAGCTACTGAAGCTTGCAAGGAAATGTTGTGAATGAAGAATTTGTTGCTAGAGTTGGGAATAGATCAAGAAATATATGTCTTAAAGTGCGACAATCAAAGTGCAATTTATCTTGCAAAGAATTCAAAATTTCACTCCCGCACAAAGTACATATACACTAGATATCATTGGATCTGAGTAGTTCTCAAAGAAAAGAAAATACATCTTGACAAGGCATGATGACCAAGGTAATACCGACAAAGAAGTTCGAATATTGATGTCAAGGTGCCGTCTTGATACTACCTCCCAATTAAGTCATGAGGGGGAGATTTGTTGGATCTCTCCTTAATTGGAGAGGTTCTAGAAAATTCTAGAGTTTTCTAGATAAGTGTAGAATTTTTCAGAACATTCCAGAGAACTCTAGAGAGGTGTAGAACTCTCTAGAAGCTTGTGAAAGAGTGTGGAATCCTCTGGAATATTCTGGAGATATGTGGAACCTTATGAAAGAGTGTGGAACCTTATGGAAGGGAGTAGAAGAGTGTAGAGTTTATTAGAGTGTGCGGAGCATTCTAAATAATTAATCTTCACCCTTGGATATAAGTAATCTCCACTATTCATTGTAGAGGTAGAGTAGTATAAATAGGGGTGAGAGACTTTATTTCTAACCATCCAAGAAATCCAAAAATTCTAAGAGAGTTAGAGAGCCTCTTTGAGGGAGAAGAGAGATAGCTTGGGAAGTCTTTATCCTCAAGCTTGAGTGAGCCACCAAGTGTGAGTCAAATTTTGTGAACACATCCTTATAATCTTACTATTCTTTTGTATAGTGGAAGAATCTCCAAATTGGAGAATTATACTCTTGTGTTCTCTGTACTATCCTTAATCTCTAAGTGTCTATCTTAACTTCACGAATCGGGAAAGACTGTGATTCCCAACAATCCAATCCTATCACCATCTTCACTTTCCAAGACTATAACGAACCCTTGATTAGCTTCTTCTCCAACTTACCCGAGAATCAAAAGGTAAACTTCAACACCACCACCACTACTCTTACAGGATTTGTAAATATATATGTATATTATTAATTAGTTTTGGCAAATGCAGGTGATACTGGTCGGACACAGTGTCGAATGTACTAGCTTAACCTATGCCATACATAAGTTTGCTAATAAAATTTGTATGGCCATTTATGTATGTGCTACTATGCTCAAACATGGGTTCGTCACCCCCAAGATTATGAAGATGTAATTACATTTCTTCTCTTATTTTATCAATACATCTTCATATTCATTATCTTGTTTTATAGATGCATTTCTTGATCAGCTTGATCTCTTTAGCTAATTTGTGCATCCTTGAGTTGCGTCATTAAGAAAGTGATTACCACTACTTAATGCACAACATCTGTAGATAGATTCAACTTTCAAGGCCATAGAAGATTCGAGTAGTGCAGGATGATTTGAGAAATTTTATGTTACATGAATCAATGTTATATTATAAAATTCTAAGGTTTATATTTTAATAGATATAAAGTAATTTTTTTAATAGTCTATGTCATATATGTTCAAAACTTTTCTTAGCTTATTCATAATGTGCATACACCTTATAGATGCAACTGCTTGAATTTATATCCTCTAATAAAACCAACTTTCTTTTTTACTATCGGAACCATTCAACGAGTTCAAATAAGTTTATAGTTTGAAAAGGGGTGTAATTCCCTACTTTCACTGCCACTAATATGTAATATGGTATAATAAGTTATTAATGTCAAGCATGTGTATTTTTTAATCCACACTTTAATTATGTATATATTTATGTTTAGGAGATAAATTAATGGTCGAAAACTAATGGTGACATCAAACATATGATCTATGTTGATTAAACTGAAGCATGTAGAGAGATCCAGATTTTTCCATATATGGTGATGTATGTAAGAAAATATATGGTATAGGAGCTAACCAGCCCACTACCAGCATGATAATCAAGGAGGAGTTTCAACGCAAAATTCTTTATCATTTAAGCTCTAAAGTGGTGAGCATAAATTAATTAAGATCATCATCATATATAGTGAGGGACTTGAAATATGATCATCACCATCATCAGGATTCCACTTTGGCGGCGATGCTGGTGCGACCGGGACCTTTAAGAGCATTTGCAGGTCTTCGATTTACAGAGGGAGCCGACGCTGAGAGCGTGCCAAGAGTGTATATCAAGACAATGCAGGACCGAGTGTTGAAGCGAGAACAACATGAGGCGATGGTGAAAAGGTGGCCGCCCTCTCTAGTGTTTGCTTTGGAAAGTGATCACAACCCATTTTTCTCCACTCCTACTCATCTCTTTGCCTTTCTACTCATAGCGGTCGCTTTCGTCGTCGCTGCAACTTAATCTATACTCAATTACCAGTAACTTCTATTTCTTCACAACTTTTCTTCATTTTCATTATACTTTCTCTACACTTATTCAAACATTCTTTTTGTTCGAAGCAAGATAGTTAAGTTACGAGTTTTCGGGTGCAACCTGAAGCTTCTATTGGACAAGAAAACATCATATTTTATCTGGTTATGGAGGGAAAACTGTTAAGTTCGAATACCATGTTGAAATGTTGTAACTCCGGCACAATGACCGAAGGATACCAAACGACAGTAGCCAACAATGAAAAAAAACCAGTATCTATAATTTGGTAAAGAAAACAAATAAGAGAAAAATAGAGTTTTTACTAAATTGGGTAGAAAGGGTTATAAAGACTTAGTCTTAGCCCAACACTTCAATAGGCTTATATAACCCTTAATAATATGCTAATAAACTAACTAAATTCCAACCAATTAATTGAATTAATTTTAACTCCATTCAATACTCAAACATATTACCAACGGGGTGTTAACGAGGTTAGTTCAAGTGATAAGTAGTTTGATGTCGTTTAAGTAAGGTTTCGAGTTCGAAACATTATATATGCAAAGAATTCTAGTTGAGAGACTTATCCACCAAAGTCAGATGTGCGATACAGATCGGTCTAAATTAGTTATTCAATTTTATGATAATGATAATCATAGAAAACTTTTAAAAAATTATGTTATAGTTTATCAAGCTTCCTATCTAAGCTAAAAGAGATTAATTGCTGAGTTAACATAAAACATATTTCATTATTTTAAAAAGAGTTTAATTGTTGAGTTCACATAGAATATGTTTCATTATTTTGACAATAAATATTAAATTTAATTTAATTTATTAAGGAGAAAAGGAAAAAAAATAAAAACATTATATACTTATTATTTTTTAATAAAAGAGTGTTAAAATTTTAGATCTCTATTTTTAAATTTCTAGATCCACCACTAATGAAACGATCATCCTAATTCAGTTTGTTTCATTCAAAAATGTTATAATTTAAACTTTTAATCTTATTTAAGAGATTTAGTGTATCGTAACATCCTTCTCATAACATACATGCTAGATTGTTAATTTTCATGTAATTTTATTCAAAACCACGTGAAAACAACAATATCCCAACAACGTTGCACCTCATAATTCTCGATGGAGTAATTTGAAACTGATGTACGATGGTTTGATTTTATGAGGAAATTGCTGTTAATTGGTTTAAATTTTCTTGTTCTTGTCACAACCGTAGTTATCTCATATATATATATATATATACATACCTCAGTATATGCTCAAAAAAAATTATATTCCTCGTAACACTAGGTTCTCCAAAGTTGGAAATTAACTCACTCACCCCTATTAATTATGGGGAGATGGGTATTAACCAAACCAAGAACAATCTAGCATATTAAACTCATGAAAAATCGCGGGTTATTCAGTGTGTGGATTCTCCGTCTTCTGCTTCTGCTTGGCCACGCTGCAGCACAAATTAAGTCTCTTATTTGTTCATAAGCATTCCAAACACAACCTTAATTAACCTATAATTTGTGTTGTACTAATTAAGTTATTATTTAGCTTTACAAATTCTATATATTTTATCACATGAAAATGTAATTTTTTAAATTGGCTTCCATAAACTAACTGATACATGTATGTTTCTTCTTGCAGACAAGACAAATGGCTGTCCCTTGTTCCCATATGTAATGGGGTAAGGGGAGATAAGATAGTAGGCTGCCCCCAACACTAGGTTGAGAGCAGCTTCCGTAGGAGACTTCTAAATTATAAAATGCCTTCCATGGGACTCGATCCCACGACCTTGCAGACAAGACAGATATCCCAAAACATGTCACTTTGAGTCCATTCTAGGGCTGGAGAATTGCAGCCGAGTGCTTAATCAGATACCAGGTTCTCATCTTCCAGTTCCCGTCCTTGTTTATGTACTTGTTTTGGTTTCTAGAATGAATGAATATTTTCGATGGATCCGAAAGTACTTGATGAAACAAGTTTGTCACATCCGCCGTTGGTAGTTTAACTTTTTCTTGTTCGGGCGAAGAATCACGGTCAGTATAAGAACTGCCATTAATCGGTCATTCTCTGTAAGAGAAAAAAAGAGAGAAAAAAGACGTGGAGAGAAGATGACTTATCTAGACAAGAGAAAGAAGAATTTCTTACTCAGCCTTTCTCGGGATATAAGTACTCTAACCATAAGATGACTGATGTAAAACCTAAGATCATCATTTCAGTTAATAGGTTGACAGACTATACAAAGATCATGTTAAAGACTGAGTATGATCTCCGAGTAACGATCCCAGGGGATGATATTTTTAGAAATCGTGTGGTGTCTACAATCTTTGTTGATGAAAATTTAATAGTTTTCGGAAGATATCTACGGAAGTATAACAGTACTATATGATTTTATACCTTTACGTATATACGTACGTAGTAAAGTATTAAAATATAATATATTTTGGATTGGTGGGGCAGAAAAGTAGCGGATGCAGAGGGAAGGAGTTACTAACGCTGGACGGGGTGATCGAGGTTGACGAAAGCCAAGTAAAAGACTACTGTGCGGACGGAGGGCGCGGCAATCACACCAAGGGCGTGCTTCAATGCATTCATTCCGGCAAAAGAAGCTTCTACTTTGCCAACAGAGCCAAGCCTATACCTATCTATAACGCCATTAATGAAGACTGCAACACACTTTCAGGTAACCATTTCTCTTTCTGCTTCCCAAACAGATAGCCAAAGCTAACAAAAATGAGGTTGTTTGCAGCTTTAAACCAGACCAGTTACACTAGTGGTGCAATGGGGTTGATTGCATCCTGTTGGATTTGGCTTCTATCAGCCATGATTCTTCTCATGATGATGAAGCTCTGATCATGATGCATGTGTCCCCCTACATCTACTCAAGTTATAATTAGATGATGACATGGATTGCTGCGACAAAATAAAGGCTCATACTATAGATATGTTAAGTCTATTTGTATGGAACATGGCTCGTATGTTTTATATTTGTAGGCTTTTGGTCTATCTATGCAATAGTGTAATCTTATGAATATATAAATACGAGGACAACTTTATGGAAATTTTAGGCTTTTTAGATAATATATTAATAAAGATTATATTTGATGCATGGTAAATGTTTAAACTTCATTCACTGATGATGAACTACAGTACGCCACTTCATTAATGAATATAATAAAAAAATTTATGGACCATAAAGACTAATTTTTTTATTAAAAAATAACTATGATTTTTGTTAAAAGATAATAAATATCATATTTATCACATAATAAAATAAATATATTAAAATTTTACGTAAAAAATACTTTAAAAAAACAGTCACAGACTAAAAACAGTCACAGACACAATTTTTTTTCATTAATATAAAAAAAAATACAATAAGACTTTCATAAACAAAGTTCTTAATTTCATTTCATTGCCCAAATTTAACATTACAACAAATCAGGACGATTAAAAAATGATACATAAAACAAATGGAAAACAACCCCTAATTAAATTAACCAGAAAAATTCATCACTACATTCTGAAATATTACACAACACCAACACCACTGATAACTTTGAGAAGCCATGCAAGCATGCATGGTTGGATGAGGAAACCTTGATTTGCCCATTCTTAAAACCACAATGCAGCAGCTTTCGGACATTCACGGGGTCTGCACATTCGATTCTTTTGACTTGTTCTCCTCGGAAGATGGCCGGTTCTCTGAGTCTGATTGCCGGACTTCTTCGATCATTCTTACAACTTCATCCATGTTTGGTCGCATGTCCGGTACCTTTGCCACACATGCCATCCCTATTTGTAACATCTGCACCATTTCTTCTTCAATGTTTTGGAACCTCATCAACTCGACATCAAACACCTCGGCTGTCCATTCCTCCCTCACCACCGATTGTACCCACCTTGGAAGATCAACCATGTCATCCCTTCTAGGTGATTGTAGTGGTGCTTTCCCAGTTAGCATCTCTAGGAGCAAGACACCAAAGCTGTATACATCTGATTTATGTGAATGCTTACGGGTTTCAATCACCTCAGGAGCTCGATACCCCACTGTCCGAGATGGAGTTGCAGGGACATTCATAAGAGGGGTCAAACCCAAATCGGAGACACACCCCCTCGTGATCTTGACTGAGGAGAACATTTGAGGACTTGATATTTCCATGTGTAAACTTTGGACCACCCATAGAATGGATGTGGAAAATTCCTCTGGCAACTCCAAGGGAGATTTTTACTCTGGATTCCCAGTCTAATGAGCTTCTTCCACCTCCCCCTGTCCCCTGTTATAAAAATGCTTGAATTAATTGCATGCATCTTTTTAACAGGCTTAATTAAAGGAAAGAAAGAAAAGAAAAATGTGTACCATGCAAAAGTGTGGATAAGCTACCGCCTGGTATATAGTCATATACTAAGAGCTTCTCATCCTTGGAGTAATAATAAGCACGGAGCGGGACGACATTCGGGTGCTGCCCGACCCTTCCTATAATCTCCATTTGCTGCTCAAAATCCTTCTTCCCCACAACGACTTCCTTCAACCTTTTGACTACAACTGTTGTCGATTCCTCCAGAACAGCCTTGTATGCGGTGCCATAACTACCCTTCCCCAGAACTTCAGCTGAAGCCCTTAATAAATCCTCAAGGTCAAAATTATAAGAACATCCTTCAAAGAAAACTAGCTTGTTTTTCTCGGGTTCTTGCACCCCGCTCCCAAACTCCTCTTTTGGCTTCTCAGTCCTGCCACCACCAGATGTCTTCCCCTTTAATACACCACTTCCACCATTATTTTTCTTCTTCATACAGCAGCATAAGATGATTAAGGCTAAAAGAATTAGTACAACAGACCCTCCAACTGCAATGGCAATGATAACTCCCAAGCTCAGTTTCCTTTTGGAGCTTTGTTTGTGAGGAAGCATTGGTGGGGGTGGAGCACTAGCAGGAGATGGTGATGGAGAGGGAGAGCATGCTTGTAGAGGAGGACCACACAATAGTGAGTTTCCTACAAAAGATGAATTAGGAAATCTTTGAAGAGATGATGGGATTGAACCACTAAGCTGGTTATAGCTTAAATTCAAAAGCTTGAGCCTAGTGAGGTTAAGATTAGGTATAGATCCAGAGAGATTGTTGTTCTGAAAGTTCAATCGAGTAAGCAATGTTAGGTTTTGTATTGTTTCTGGAATGTCTCCTGTAAAAGAATTGAATGAAAGATCCAATACATCGAGTTGGCGGGAAAAGGAAGCAGGAAGATCACCAGTGAAGTTATTATGTTGAAGGTAGAGGTATTGGAGTGATGGAAGAGTGGTGATATCTGAAGGAAGATCGCCATTAAAGCGATTAGATCTAAGGCTAAGAGTCCTGAGGGAATCTAATTTACCGAGAGTGTTGGACGGGATATGGCCCATAAATCCAACCGCAGGTAGCCTGAGGATGGACACACTAGAATTATCTTGTGAACAAGTAACCCCAATCCAGGACGAGCATATTGGACTGGTTGAGCTCCAGTTTAGATTTCGACGGTGGGGGACAGCAGCAAGAAAGTCAAGGAGGGCTTGCTTATCAGAGTTGAGATCAGCAGTTATTAGAGGAAGAAAAATAGTTATGACAACAAGGGAAGAAAACATCGAACTCGTGCAGAACTCCATTGGTTGTTGTTTGGTACAGGGAATATAACAATGATTATGGTTATGAAAATGCAATATCGGTAGTCCCAACTGATTTCCTGTTCCAAAGAAAAGACCAGCAAACACATCAGGGAGCTGTATGATGAACTCAAATCAATGTTTATGGAAATGAATGCCATTCGGTTGCAAGAATGAATAGTGCAAAACACACTACAAGTACATAAACAATCTGAGGTAACCGGAGCAAAGCAAAATAAAAAGCTAAGACAATATCAGATGACCGATTAATTATCTAGAAGAAACCAACACATCCCGAAGGTCATTGAAATTCATGCTCAGCAGCATTTGCTGAAATTTAAAGTAGCCAAGTAGCTATGCTTTTATACTTTTCAAAGAAGGGGAAACACATCCAATAAAATGTACACTGACATTTTCTTCTATATCCATTTTGGAAAGAGGAAAAATTACTAGGTAAGAATGTACATAGACGCCACGCTCTTCGAGGACCAGTAGTTCTAAAATCTAACTAGCTTCTGAAACAAGGTGAAACATATTCAATACGAAGTGTACGAAGCATAATCATAAGGAACGAGAACTAGCAAACAAATAATGCAATCACAGAAAAGCAAGGCAAAACACATCCAAAAAGAAAGTACATCGGCATTGCCTGGTCATAAAAAACAACCAACTTATTCCACAAGCATAATGGCATTCTCGTGATGTCTTTTAATAATATAAGTCCTATCATTTTCTTCTTAATGACTACCACATTTCAAGGTCCCCTAAAAGGAGAAGAAATGTATTTGGATTAAAAATCTCTGTTATCCTACTAGCTTAAGCTTACTAAAGGGCCTGGAAGGGAAGTAACAATATTAAAAAGAACGAGACAAAAATCAAATTCAAAGCTAAAATGAAAAGGGGTTTTATAAACAGCAAAGGGCCAATAAGTGCTTTTCCATTAACGAGCTGCAAGAGAAGAATATACATGGGAAAATGAAAATCCAGACCCTTTCAGCACTAGAAATAAAGGAGCAATTTTACAGATAAATTGTTATAACTAAGACAGCAATTTCATAGGATTTCAAAGCTTTTCTACTTAAAGTAACAGTGTAATTTCTTCATCTTTTTCTTTTAAGGGAATATTCAAAATTTTAGAGAGGTTGTTGAAGAGGGTGGAGTAGTTAAACCACCTATGTTTGCATTGTGCAAGAAAGTTAGGAATATTCAAAAGTCAAACCCACATTTGCACAGAAACAACCCTCAAAAAAGTTTTTTTAAACGAAAAATGAAAGCTTGGAGAGCGTAGAAAAAACCCACAAATTGTTGAATTACCAGTCACTAAAGAAATTTGAGTCGATGCAAAAGAGCTAGAACATTCGAGGGACTGCACAGATCTACAAGCTTGTTTATGCGAGGGAAAAACAATAATGAAAAAAAAAATGTGAATTACAGAAGAAGAGAGAGGAGAATGAAACCTGGGGAAACAGCATCCAAATCCAAATGAGGACATAGGGAGCAGCTTGGAGTTTGGTGAAGATGAAGATGAAGATGAAGGTGAGTTCAGGTTTGAAAGGAAATAGCCCCAGTAGTCAGCAGCATTTGCATTTGAAAAAAGAACCAAAAACAGGATTTCAGCTACAGATCCAAAATTTGGTGAAACTGAAATGCGCAAGAAGCAGCAAACTCCAACTCAAAAGTGAAACTGGCAGAGACTCAAACAGCAGCTGCATAAGATACCAATAAAGTCAGAACTTGTTGAAACAGGAGACTGCATTGTTTAAGAGTTTTTAAAAGATAAACCATAATTGATTTGTGTTGGCTGAAAATACAATATTTGTACAAATTAAATACAAGTGGTTCTGGATCTGGAGGAAACTATAGGCCGAACTGAAAGTTATAAAGTAAAAACAACCGAACCCTAGTTGTCAAATTATTTTTTGTTTGGAAATTTTGTACTTTTGGGAGAGAGATAGCTCATGTGGCTGAGCTTGAGCTCCTTTACTCTATTGGGTTGAAAATGCAAAAGAAAATGCTTTTGTATAAGGTCAAGCTCCCTTGGGATAGTTACGGTTAAAAAATGACTAAAAAATAACGTAATTGGTTAAACAAGTGATTAGTTAAAATTTTGACCGATAATGTTATATCATTTAACTAAAAATATTATCAAGTACAATAACATATTAAATAGTGCTTATATAATAAAATAGGTATTTAACCGGAAATATTATCAAGTACAATAACATATTAGGTAGCTCTTATATAATGTAATATGTAGCGCTTATATTGACATATTTTCAAAGTAAACCGGTATATTTATACCGGTAACATTATAAATTTACCTATTATATTATTATTATCGGTTACAATGTTTTTTAGATCGATACAATTTTATATGTATCGACACTTTATGCTTGCACCTGGTTGGACATTCATATTTCATTCTGGAAAAAAAGTATCGACACAACCTAACAATGTGTCGATACATTATTTAAACCTATTCTCTCATAAAATCGGTATATTTATACCGGTTATATTGAAAATTTACCTATTAAATTATACTTATGGGTTTCGATGTTTCCGGGATCGATACTTTTTATAAATGTATCGACACTTTATGGTTGCACCCTTTTTGGTATTCATTCTGGACCAAAAGTATCGACACAAATTTATTAAGTGTCGATACTTTATGCTGACCTATTTTATCATAAAACCGATATATTTATATCGGTTACATTGTAAATTTACCTAATACATTATAATTATCGGTTTCGATATTTTTGGGATCGATACTTTTAATAAATGTATCGACACTTTATGCGTGCATCTCGTTTGTGCATTCATCCTGGACAATAAGTATCGACACAAATTACACAAGTGTCGATACATTATGTTGACATATTTTCTAATTAACCGGTATATTTATACCATTTACATTGTTAATTTACCTATTACATTATAATTATTGGTTTTGATGTTTTTTGGGTCGATACTTGTATAAAATGTATCAACACATATTTAGGTAGTTATTGTACATACCTAAATATGTACTGCGAATTTAATGTTGTACCCACCCTTTAACTACCAATACCAATACCACATCCTATTGAAAGCAGCACGACTGAAACATGTTCAATGAACCTTTGCTTACATCTCCATCAACTCTGGGACCACTGAACTTGCACAACAAAATTTTTGTCATGGATCATATTGATGCAGACAATGTTAAGCCAACCGAGGAATGCCATGAAGTACATAATGTTGATGAATCTGACAGATTGGTTGGTCAGCTCTTCTGTTCACGTGATCAAGCTTTGTACTTTTACAAGGGATTCACACGGGAACATGAGTTTAGTGCATGTAAGGGAACAACACGGCTTGACGTGGAAGGGAATGTGAAGACACAAGAATTTTGTTATTTCAAAGAAGGGTTTCGAGCATCAAAAGTCAATACTATTAATCGTCAACGTGCTCATACGCCAGTCACAAGAACATGATGTAAGGCTAGAGTCGTAGTTACAACAACAAATACAAACGATCAGTGGGTTATAAGTAAGTCTTATCAGGAATATAATCATGCATTTTGCACACTCGAATCTTTTCGTACGTTCCAAGATGAACTTCTACGAGAGACATTGTACTGGATTGAGGCAGAGATTCAGTCCTTATCAGATGAATGTCAACATTATATTTTGTCAAAGTACAAAGAAAAAAATAGGAAATTTGAAATTAGTTTTGATTCTCGTACGAAAACCCTAATTTGCTCATACAAAAAATTTGAGATCGTTAGACTTCCGTGTCGCCATCAACTTCATATTTTGAAGCACTTGGATTACTCATATTTGCCCGCGACTTTGATTCAAAGTAGGTGGACTAATGATGCGAAGGCTTTTGCACCCAGTTATGTTGACTTGAATGTGTCTCCAGAAGTGATGCAAATGGCACGGTTCGCTGCTCTACGTTCAACGTCAAGTAGGTTATGCTACATTGCATCAAAGACAGACGAGTCTTTCAAAACCGCAAGAGATGAGATGAAAAGACTAATAGAAGAATTAGAAAACTCGTTTGGTTTAAATGATTCAGTCAACCAAAGCATTGTAGTAAACAATGTTCGTGACCCTCAATGAAAATAACGCAAGCGAAAAGAAGTACCGAAGAACAAGGTCGAGAAGATAATTAGGCGATGTGGGTACTGCAACGGTAAGGGACATAACAAACTAACATGTCCTCAAGTCAAGCTCAGTTTGAGTATAATGTAAATTATACAAAATTAACCCTATATTTACAAAATTTACTCTCTTAGTATATTTTTATTGTGGATTACGAGACCGTTTAATATTTCATCCGCATCATCACATAAATGCCAAACAATCTGTAGAGTATAGTCTCCCGCAATCATGGCTGGAATCAGTTTTATAACTGGGATTATCTAGGTTAATCATGTTGACAACATAGCCAATAAAACCTGTGGTTTTTCAACAAAGTGTTGATACATGTTGTATACTTATTCTTTCATAAAACCGGTATATTTATATCGGTTACATTGTAAATTTACCTATTACATTATAATTATGGGTTTCGATGTTTTTGGGATCGACACTTTTTGAAAATGTATCGACACTTTATGCGTTCACCCTTTTTGGCATCCATTATGGACAAAAATTATCGACACAATATTAATAAGTGTCAATACATATTATAGACATATTCTCTCATAAAACCGGTATATGTATACCGGTTATATTACAAAATTACCTATTACATTATAATTATGGGCTTCGATGTTTTTGGGATCGACTCTTTTAATAAATGTATCGACACTTTATGCGTGCAACCCTTTTGGATCGACACTCTATGAAAATGTATCGACACTTTGTAGGTTTACCCTTTTTGGCATCCATTCTGGACAAAAAATATCGACACAATACTAATAAGTGTCGATAAATGTTGTAGACATATTTTTCATAAAACCGGTATATTTATACCAATTATATTGAAAAATTACCCATTACATTATAATTATGGGTTTCGATGTTTTTTGGGTCGTTACTTTTTATATATGGATCGATACTTTATGGGAAACTTTAAGTTTTAATACATTATATAAAACGATTATAAATATACCGATATTTCTAAGTATGAAAACTTTGTTGTGGAGATCATAGAAAACATTTCTTTAATAATGTGTTTCGATACATTTGCACGCAGATGTAAAATACATTAACAACTAGTATTGATATTTTAACAATCCTCAAATGTATCTGTATACAGAGAAGCAAATATAGAATAATTAATGAAAATATACACACAATATAATCAAACCAAAAGATACATACACAACAATGTTCAAATAATGTACCGACAACGAAAATAATTCGATGAAAAATGATTATTTCTAACGAAGTCCGGAACATTAGGCGCCTTCAACAAATTTTCCAAATACTCTCGTATGTTTCCGCCTTTTTCTGAGGACATACATAAATAATTTCAATTATCAAATTAATGAGGTGCAATTTTACTAACAATAATTGCACCTTTTACATTATAATTATGAGTTTCGATGTTTCTGGGATCGACACTTTTTTAAAATGTATCGACACTTTATGCGTTCAACCTTTTTGGCATCCATTCTAGACCAAAAGTATCGACATAAAATTAAAAAAGTGTCGATACATGTTTTAGACCTATTCTCTCATAAAACCTATATATTTATACCGGTTACATTGAAAATTTACCTATTACATTATACTTATGGATGCATATGTTTCTAGGATCGATAAATTTTACCTATTACATTACACATATGCTGACTTATTTTTTGGAAACTTAACGTTTGGGAATCATACTGGACAAATGTTGGAAACAAATCAGTGTTTATTAATTTTTCAGTAAAAAGTCTATTTTTACCAACTACATTGTCAAGTTACCTTTTACAACAATCTCCATATATCGTACGTATCAACATGACTCTTAATGTGTATAAGAAAATGTACAACAACCTACTGCTAACTTTTCTCATCTCATACATAATTACATTCACATACAAAATTATAAATCTTATAAAAAATTAACCATACATTTACATCATTGCATCCTTTTTTATTGTAGTGTCTCATGGCAGCTTTTGTTATCTCCTGTCTTCGTTGATTTTGATTGTGGCTTACGAGATCGTTTAATATTCGCGACCGATCCCGCTCTCCAACAACCTATATTCAAATTGTCAGAACGTTAAGTATTGTAAACCACAACATTCAATCTACGACTTTTAACAATTTTACCACAAACGAATTTTTAATTCCACTTACAAAATCACCAGTTGCCCCTGTAGAACCGATCGATTCCATCCACATCATCACATACATGCTGCAATCATATCTGTTACAAAATTTGAAAACCACACATGTCAATTATGAATCCTGCATAAATTAAGCTTTATATTTATGATAACATCTCATACCCATTCAATTGCTTATTCTGCTTATGCTCCACAAATTTGAAATTTTTCAAGGGGAACTTTCCTAGAGATCCACAGTATTCAACCCAAATTCGTTTCTTATTATAAAAATCTAATATTTTAATCTGCATTAAAAAAAATAAGTTATGATCCAAAAATATTATGCATTATAATTTACATAATGTCCTTTCATACATACACACACACACACACACACACACACACACACACACACACACACACATACATACCAATATCTTAGCATCCTTCACTCTCTGTTTAGCTTCTTCAGATATAAACATACTATCATATATTATTGCAACACGATCTACCATATCCAACACCAATAGATACTAATGTGAATTATGATAGTTTATTGTGATCATGATCTGCAACAAATTTCACACCCAATTTAACAAAATTCAACATTCTATATCCGAAAACATCATTTGCAATTGGTATGATGTCTTACCTTCTCACAGTCGGTGAATTTCACATAGGTATTCAATATGGGATCCCAAAAGGTAGCAATACTCTCAACACTTTCTTTGTTGTTGGCATCCAACACCTATTGCTGCAATTACGCAACAAACATTATTAATTTACCGTCTATAACACTACTTTTCAACATTTATTAATTTAACTCACCGCTAAGAGGTATGGTGTAACACCCCAACCCGTACTCGACCCGGATACGAGTTCGACGTGTCACATTGACTTTTCAAACCTTGACTCTTAAGAAAAATCTCGGGAAATTTAAAACTTTATTTAAAACAAAATACAGACTTTATCAGAGTGCTCGTACTTAATGACTTATTACATGCCAACACTTTATACATAACCAAATACATACTTTGTCAAATACTTCTGATCTGATCTTTTAGTAGTGATACTGTCTTTGCCACTTCTATTCTTTCACTTCTCGTTTCTTGGTCACTACGTGTAAATCACTTACAAGCTAAGTCATAGACTTAGTGAGGCATATAAAACATATAATATAACCATATATCATTTCATATAAATAAAAGACATACATATGCAAACACGATCAATAATCCTTTCCACTTACCATATACTCATCATATAACACATATATCACTATACCCAGAAACACACATAACATCATATAATTCCTGTATGTGCATTCATATCATTGAATCATGACATATCAATATACATGAATATATTGTATGATAACAATATACAATCAGGTCATGCACACATGCAACTTACCTTCTTGTATCACTTTCACTTTCATTTGTCTTTCAATTTCATTGCCCATGTATATTATTGAGAATAGAGGTATGTGAGTACATTGAGGTTGTGCACTAATGCTGTCACCACAGCTCATATAAATTCCCTCATGGGGCACCGAACATTCGTTCAGTATTCGTCCCGAAGGACCTGTCCAGAGGTTACAAAGAACCCCGGTAACTATCCAGAGGTCATAAAGATCCTCGGCAACTATCCATATGTTCCTTTCAACATAGGTAAACCCTCGACTCTTGGCATGCCAACTATACCTATAGCTCTCGTATCATATACTATGGGCATTTATTTATACATTTCGTATCACTTGTTCTTTCTCTTCTGTCACATACCACCTGTATGTGTAACCATATATCTCATATCATATCACATGTATTATATATACATGCATTCACGTAAATAATTTCATGTAATTCATATCACATATATCACATGTGCATATAAGCTTATAGCTTCTTTCACATATACATGTAGTGACATAGCTTTCTTTCATGTAACCATGCATGTCATGCCAAATAACATATATCATATGTTGCATTTTCACTTAAGTATATAAATCATATAACATAGCATCCATCTATTTCTATGTATTAATGCATACATGGTAATCACATAACAATTTAGAAGTTACTTCTTACCATAGTAACTCCATTACTGGCTCATCGCAAGCCAATGTTAATTCAATAAAATAAGTACAAAATAAATTGCACTCACCTCAGCTTTGCTTTGATTCAATTCTAATTCCTCAATTGTCCCGAAACGGATCACGTTCTATCTCTACATAACAATACACAGATTCATATCAATATTCCAATTGATATATTCTAAACTGTCACTTCTAAGGCTAAGAGAAAAGCCAATTTCCTCTTTCAATGAAGGTATGCATCGATGCACTACTTGTGCATCGGTGCATAAAATGCATTCGATGTTATTATTTTAAAAGGATGCATCGATGCATTAGCTATGCATCGATGCATCAAAGGCATTCGATGTTCTTCTTTTAAAGGAATGCATCGATGCACTTATGAATGTGCATCGATGCACCTTGTCCAGAAATTGTATTTCAAGCCCGAAATTCATCAATTCTTCATTCAATTCTTCTATTTTAATCCCCTATCATGTCTTTAAACTCAACTATCATTATTGAAACCAACTTATGACCATATAAATCATATTTATCTTCCATATTTCATCAAGATTCTTAAAAATTAAGAATCTTACTAAACTTTCAAATTTGTTATAAATCTTTTCTAACCTCATAAATCTCTTATTCTTATTGATGACAAGTCAAATTCCATCTTATAAATCTCTTATTAACTCTTTTCCAGAATTTCCTTTAAAAACTCATTTTCTTTAATCTTTCATAACTTCTTTATCTTTCAATCTTAAGATAACTTAAGCTTTCCTTAAGCTTAGTTATTATCTAATGATCAAAACCCAACCATAAATTTAGCAAATAACCAACTAATCAAGAAACTCACCTTTGCAAGCTTGGCTCTTCACGTTTGAGAGAAGATGAAAATGAAGAAGATAAGTCTAAAACTTATCTCTTCAATCATACATCTCATGTATTATAATACCCATTTATTAATATTTAATATTATCTTTGTTCAATGACCATTTTGCCCTTCATCTACTTTAATAATTACTAACAACTTTTAGGAATTATTTCCAAATAAATCATTGAATTATTCCATTCTTCTACTTAATTCATCAAATTCTTAAACTTTACAATTTAGTCACTAACCCCTAGTTTGGGATGTTACAATTCTCCCATCCTTAAGAAAATTCGTCCTCAAATTTTTACTTTATAACAATATGAAGCAATCCTTATATACAGTCCTCTTTTATTACTCAATACATATCTCTTTCACTCATGCTATAAACAATCTAACACAACTTATAACACTTATCTTACTTAATTCTTTAAACTCTATCATTCTCATTTCTTTCTCTATTATTCCTCATTATCAAGATTCCTTATAGCATAACTAAACCATATTATTTTCATGTTCTCATACGCTATTTAATCCACTCAAGTAACCACAAATCTTATTTACCTGAACACTATACCTTAATGGGTTTATATCAATAAAACTACTACAATTAACTTATAACTAAAATTAGTACTTCTCTCATCAATTTACTATTCAAATATAATTATGCTAGCCTAAATCAACCAATATCATAACGCATTTACTATACAACCGAAAGATACCTGCTAATAATTATGGGTCCTCACAGTCTTCATTAGCATTAAGATTATATATTCTAGCAGTGGAGCGCATCTCCTGTTGAGTAGAAGATTCTGTTTGATTTCTTTCTCAACCTCTACCCCTACCTCTTTGAGACATCAAAACAGATCGTTCTGATTGTACAAGCTCTATGTCCTTCAATGGACAATCTCTCATGAAATGTCCTATTTCCCCACATCGGAAACAAGCTCCAGATTTAATTCTACACATCCCACCATGATATCTTCCACAATTCTGACAATGTCTCAATTGTGCTCTTCCATCACCAGACTCTACAAATTGAGTCTGTCTATCTCTCATCTGACTTGATCCTCTAGCGGAGGATGTCATCGACTCTGAACGTGCTTGAGATCGAAAACCAGAATCTCTACTTCTTTTGGGTGATACTAAACTCGATGAAGGCCCCGTTCTTTTAAAAGATTAAACTCTTTGATCCCCATAACGTTCATTCTGAGCTCTTTCAAGAACTTTTGCACGATTCACTACCTCTTGAAACGAGGACATATTTAACACAATCAACATCTCCTTTAATATCGGGCGTAAGCCCTCCACAAACCATTCGCATGCATCTTTTTCTGTTGGAACTAACTCAGCCGCAAAACGACTCAACTTATTGAATTCACACTCATATTCATATATAGTGTGATCCAATTGCTTCAGATTCAAGAATTCTTGTTTCATTTGCTTGATGAATTGGTCTCCTATATACTTGTGTTTGAACTCTTCTAAAAACAAGAACCAGGTCACTTGGTCACTTGTCATTCTCAGAGTAACGTTCGTCCACCATATTCTCGCTTGTCCACGAAGCAAGGAGACTACTCCGTCTAACTTTTCCATATCAGAACAATGAAGTCCATCTAGCATAATCTTTACGACATTGAGCCAAAAGTCCGCTTCAACAGGACTCTCCTCAACTTCACCTTTGAATTCAGGAGCTCCTAATCCTTTTAAATCTTTTACTATATTCCTTTTCGGAGTGGAAAGAGCAGGAGATTGGAAACGCATCAACACCGCGTCTAACGTTCTAAAGAAAACGTCTTGGTCTTGCACATGCACTCCAGAAAGTGTCTGTCCTTCACCTTGCCTGGCCAGGGTAGGTGAATTACTACCTTCAGCTAATCTATCATTTCCCGCTACGTCTCGGGAGTTGTCTTGTCCAGACATCTAATAAAAATACAATCATATCATTCTATTAGCAAAACAATATACTTACTTTCTATCAGATCAGAAGTTTTCACTATTTCGTTGGCATGTATACTTTTTAAAACACTTTTGACTTCGTTTTTAGCCTAGAATCGGCTAAACCGTAGCTCTGATACCATTAAATGTAACACCCCAACCCGTACCCAACACGGATACGAGTCCGACGTGTCACATTGACTTTTCAAACCTTGACTCTTAAGAAAAATCCCGGGAAATTTAAAACTTTATTTAAAACAAAATACAGACTTTATCAGAGTGCTCGTACTTAATGAGTTATTACATGCCAACACTTTATACATAACCAAATACATACTTTGTCAAATACTTCTGATCTGATCTTTTAGTAGTGATACTGTCTTTGCCACTTCTATTCTTTCACTTCTCGTTTCTTGGTACCTACGTGTAAATCACTTACACGCTAAGTCATAGACTTAGTGAGACATATAAAACATATAATATAATCATATATCATTTCATATAAATAAAAGACATGCATATGCAAACACGATCAATAATCCTTTCCACTTACCATATACTCATCATATAACACATATATCACTATACCCAGAAACACACATAACATCATATAATTCCTGTATGTGCATTCATATCATTGAATCATGACATATCAATATGCATGAATCTATTGTATGATAACAATATACAATCAGGTCATGCACACATGCAACTTACCTTCTTGTATCACTTTCACTTTCATTTGTCTTTCAATTTCATTGCCCATGTATATTATTGAGAATAGAGGTATGTGAGTACATTGAGGTTGTGCACTAATGCTGTCACCACAGCTCATATAAATTCCCTCATGGGGCACCGAACATTCATTCAGTATTCGTCCCGAAGGACCTGTCCAGAGGTTACAAAGAACCCCGGTAACTATCCAGAGGTCATAAAGATCCTCGGCAACTATCCATATGTTCCTTTCAACATAGGTAAACCCTCGACTCTTGGCATGCCAACTATACCTATAGCTCTCGTATCATATACTATGGGCATTTATTTATACATTTCGTATCACTTGTTCTTTCTCTTCTGTCACATACCACCTGTATGTGTAACCATATATCTCATATCATATCACATGTATTATATATACATGTATTCACGTAAATAATTTCATGTAATTCATATCACATATATCACATGTGCATATAAGCTTATAGCTTCTTTCACATATACATGTAGTGACATAGCTTTCTTTCATGTAACCATGCATGTCATGTCAAATAACATATATCATATGTTGCATTTTCACTTAAGCATATAAATCATATAACATAGCATCCATCTATTTCTATGTATAATGCATACATGGTAATCACATAACAATTTAGAAGTTACTTCTTACCATAGTAACTCCATCACTGGCTCATCGCAAGCCAATGTTAATTCAATAAAATAAGTACAAAATAAATTGCACTCACCTTAGCTTTGCTTTGATTCGATTCTAATTCCTCAATTGTCCCGAAACGGATCACGTTCTATCTCTACATAACAATACACAGATTCATATCAATATTCCAATTGATATATTCTAAACTGTCACTTCTTAGGCTAAGAGAAAAGCCAATTTCCTCTTTCAATGAAGGTATGCATCGATGCACTACTTGTGCATCGGTGCATAAAATGCATTCGATGTTATTATTTTAAAAGGATGCATCGATGCATTAGCTATGCATCGATGCATCAAAGGCATTCGATGTTCTTCTTTTAAAGGAATGCATCGATGCACTTATGAATGTGCATCGATGCACCTTGTCCAGAAATTGTATTTCAAGCCCGAAATTCATCAATTCTTCATTCAATTCTTCTATTTTAATCCCCTATCATGTCTTTAAACTCAACTATCATTATTGAAACCAACTTATGACCATATAAATCATATTTATCTTCCATATTTCATCAAGATTCTTAAAAATTAAGAATCTTACTAAACTTTCAAATTTGTTATAAATCTTTTCTAACCTCATAAATCTCTTATTCTTATTGATGACAAGTCAAATTCCATCTTAAAAATCTCTTATTAACTCTTTTCCAGAATTTCCTTTAAAAACTCATTTTCTTTAATCTTTCATAACTTCTTTATCTTTCAATCTTAAGATAACATAAGCTTTCCTTAAGTTTAGTTATTATCTAATGATCAAAACCCAACCATAAATTTAGAAAATAACCAACTAACAAAGAAACTCACCTTTGCAAGCTTGGCTCTTCACGTTTGAGAGAAGATGAAGATGAAGAAGATAAGTCTAAAACTTATCTCTTTAATCATACATCTCATGTATTATAATACCCATTTATTAATATTTAATATTATCTTTGTTCAATGACCATTTTGCCCTTCATCTACTTTAATAATTACTAACAAATTTTAGGAATTATTTCCAAATAAATCATTGAATTATTCCATTCTTCTACTTAATTCATCAAATTCTTAAACTTTACAATTTAGTCACTAACCCCTAGTTTGGGATGTTACATATGGAAGGTAGCCAATCCTCCAGAGTGACTTTTGAGAATCGTAGCATATTGTCCAGGCGAGAAAATCAATAATCTAACAAAATTAATTACACAATCAGAACATATTCAATAAGTTTTAACATTTTCTACTTTCTACTTACAACACCGCCAACCCATTCCGTAGGCTTCAACGTTGCAACGTCGTATACACTAGCGAATTGATTTCCCATTGAGATTACTGAATATATGTATGAATCATTAGGATTAATATGTTGTCATGAAATATTTAAATTTCACTCACAAAGCAATATATTTCACTTACCCCGATTCTAACTCACTATTCCATAAATAATCACAAATTGCAGCTTCGATGTCATCAATTCCTCTTGGAATATCCGTTTTTTCAACCTACAATTTTGCATACTAATTTTTGTCAGAACAACATGATAAAGATCAAATTAAGTTTTTCTTTTATTCAACTTACCTTCTGCTTCTTCTTCTGGGGTGCAAGACATTCCGAATCCAAATCTGCTGCTATAACACTCTCCGGTATATAAATGACATCGACTTCATTCCTCCTCATTTCTTCCATCTTTTTTTCTTCCTCCTCCCTCTTTTCTTCTTCATATTTTTTCAGTTCATCGTATTTTGCTCTACATAGCTCTCATCTCTTTTATTTCACCCTTCAATTGATCTCCTTCATCCAAGTATTGATCAACCACCCCCTTCACCCCCGTAAGTTCACTCTCATTCCACAACCTCCTTCACCACCCCATCAAATTTTTCACCCGTCACCATCTTAAGATCACCCCTTAACACCTCAACTTCTTTCACCACTTCACCCCTCAACACCTTTACTTCTTTCACCACTCCATCTATTTTTCCTTCCACTTCCCCCTTATGCCTCTCAAGGTATCTTCGACTCTCTCAAGTTTCTCTTCGATTCTTGATTGTCAAATTGGATATTTTTATGCCAATCAGACATCAAAATCAACTCTATGGATATTTTTGATATCAGCCAATTCAGACATCAAAATGTCGAAGTTACTCTATTTTCCCTCATCGTCATCCCCCTCACCGTCATCCCTACAATCATCTATTCTTTCTTCTCTCTCTACCTCCACTGCTCCTCTATCTCCTTGCCAATAACTTTCAAAAATTAAATTACAATATTAACATGATTATATTCTTAATATTATTAATTAAATTTATTACCTTTCGTGCTTCCTCAGTCAATCCAACTTCAATTTTGCCATCACTCTAACCACCTCCTCATTCCCCCATGCACGGATGCGTGTCACTCTGGTTCTTTCATAAGCCGGCACTGCCTCACAGCCCGACCAAAAATCAAACAGTGCAACTGTATTTATAATAAAATTTATAATTTATATAATAATTATACTATCATTATATAAAAACACAAAAAAGTTCTTCAAGTCATTTACCTGTAAGATTGCTATGCACCATTTGAGGTATCTATGGCTGCCCTTTTTAAAGGTGATTATTGATTCAATCAATCTCGAATGGAAATATTCATCCCAATTGAATTCACCCTTCAAGCCTTCATCGCAAATGAGCTTCATATAGTCCTTGTTTGTTGATGTATCACCTGTTGGACAAAGAAAGATACCGACAAGGTACAATAGAACTCTGGCCTTCAGCTCATCCCCCTCGTAAGATCCACTTTTTATTTCCTCTTCAAGTTCAGCATATGTCACATTCTACTTCAAACCATATTTGGAGGCAAGTGCTTTCCAGTTTTACTCTTACAGACTTCTACAACACTTTTGCCTTTATTTTTTACCCCCAATACGACTGCACATGGGATCCGAGAGGAAATGAAAAATCACCATATTTAGCAATACATTGTTTGACATCAAATTGTGTCATCAAGAATCGACAAAATTTCCTCTGAATAGGTCGATCCCTTAATCCTACCAATGATCCAAACCCTATTTCCTAGCACAAATTGTGTCATCAAGAATCGACAAAATTTCCTCTGAATAGGTCGATCCCTTAATCCTACCAATGATCCAAACCCTATTTCTCCTAGCACATTCAACTGACCCTTCTCCTTAAGGTGTTTAACTAATGAATTCACCCTTTTAATGTTGCACATTGTCGACACTTCCTACATTTTTTTTAACAATATATAATGTTATAGTTCTTATATATTTTGTATCAACATATTTACAAGTTTAATGAATACCTTATTTTCATGTGCTTTCCTCCGGTCTTTGTATTCTTTACTATCATTCCTTGACTGTGTGATGTAAGGTTCCTTTTCAGCATCACTCATCAAATTCCATTTGGACCTCACATCTTTTGTCACCTAATATTAATCATAAACGTTTCTTAATCAATACATTAACACTAAATAATACTCAATGTCAATTTCATTTTACATACCGAACCACTCTGTGTGACATCTTCCTTCATCCTTTTGCATTCGACCATACTGTCAAAATTTAAAATTTGTCATCAATTTGAAGTTCTTAAATACTTTAATCCAATTACCATTTCAACAATAATAACAAAAAGACATTGATACTTACTAGAAGTACATATATCCACCCTTTGGTTGCTTTCGAGTCTAGGCCTCAATTTCAAAGTCATCTGCACCACCAACAATTTTTCCACCCATTGACTCCATTTTTCCTTCATATATCAGCTTACGCAAATCAAATCAAATACTTGTTACATACACTTTATTCAATATACAAATATAGATAATTACTCTTGTGGTAAAACGGTTTTCTTCAAAAGAATTTGATGGCCACTACAAAATATGTCGGCACATTTATACAACCTATAATATTTAATAAAAATATAGACATTTATATTTTACCTTGAATATCACTTTTTCCCTGTAATCGGTCTCAAATGCTTCTTTACTCCAAAACCTCAAACAACACATAAAAACCCTATTTGCGATTACTGTAATAATAAAAAAACTAAGATTTCGACAACATACTTTTCGATTCGACTGCAGCAACAAACAAACAAACTTTGCTTTAGAAACGCCTTCTGAAATGCAACAACAATTACGCTTCGATTTCAAAAACTCGTCCGTTCTATCTATTTTCAGAGGATATTTAGTTATGACCTTTATTTTCATCGGATATATTATTTAATCGATACAACTACCAAAGTGTCGATACTTTTATGTCAGGTGTCGATGCTTTCGATAGGATAATTACCTATTTCTTTGAAAGTGTCGATAATTTATTACA
This sequence comes from Hibiscus syriacus, assembly GCF_006381635.1. NCBI lineage: Eukaryota > Viridiplantae > Streptophyta > Magnoliopsida > Malvales > Malvaceae > Hibiscus > Hibiscus syriacus. Next base: position 134,928 of record NW_024062072.1, on the reverse strand, counting down.
CGTACTTATGAAAGTATTGACACTTTCAATATATCTGGTAGCACTTTATCGGTTTTATCATTTTGATACCGGTTTTATCATATTTTTACATGTTATATCATTGTGGATCGATACATTTTTATAAATTATCGACACTTTATAGGCGCTAAAACTGCTTCTCTTTTAAATTCACAAAGTGTCGATACTTATATTAAAGTACCGACACTTTAAATATATCTGGTAGCTCTTTACCGGTTTTATCATTTCGATACCGATTTTGTCATATTTTTACTTGTTATATCGTTGTGGATCGATACATTTTTATAAAGTATCGACACTTTATAGGCGTTAAAAATGCTTCTCTTTTAAATTCACAAAGTGTCGATCCTTATATTAAAGTATTGACACGTTCAATATATCTGGTAAGGATTTACCGGTATTGTCTTTTCGTGACCGGTTTTATCGATGTTTTTACATGTTATATTGATATGGATCGATACATTTTTAATTTGGATCGACACAAACCGACATGTTAAGTTTGCCGGTTGCCAATTTTTTTAATATTTCTTCATGACTTAGACCTACTACATTATTATTACTCAACATTTCCAGTACGCTAAACCGAATTTATTAAATATCTTTTAATATCTCTAACGCCGTATATTAACTGTAAATTAACCCACCTGAAACAATCCCGCTTCCTTTTTCCTACACAATCCACTCCTTATGTTGCTCTACTATTGCCACTCTTTCTCAGCCCCTCTTTCTCAGTCACTCCATTCTTTCCAAGTCCAACCCACATCATGACCCTAATATTATTTATAATATTATATTTAATATTTATATATTTTTTAAAATATTATCAACTAGTGAAAAATGATTTATAAAATATCAACTAAAACACTGTAAAATAATTTTTGAAATTATTAGAAAATAATTCATTTAAAAATACGATTCTTTACGAGCGCTCTACCTATTTTTTTTATAAAAAACTATTAGTCTCTTTTATTCTGTTTTTTAATGTTATAATTAATTTTAATTTAAAATTAAGTTAAATTCTATATAATTGTTTAAGATTATTTGATAATTAAATTTATTTGATTAAGAATATTATGGAATAAGGATGGTCGGTGACCAAGTATTTAACTATATAAATAAAGAGTATATTTTAATTTTTAGAATCATGATAAATTATTTTGAAAAAAATATAATTATTTTACAGATCCAATAACTTTTAGGATCTACATTGCAAAGATCAACTTTGTAAGGATATTGAAGAGTCCACACCATGTTTTGATATATTAAGCTTTCTGGGATATATGAGATATGATGTATTTGCACTCTTCGTGATCTCTACGTTTATAGTGAATTATTGTTTTTCTCATCTTTTGAGGTACACAAGATTAAAACATGTTAAATATCATCTCTTCCTCGCATCTTATGTAAACATAAATCTTAATTTCTGATCGTTCATGTATCCTCAAATTATTGACATAAATCTATAATGTAATGAAACAGTGTATCAACATAAGATATAAATAATGATTGGTTCAAATTGTATGATATTCAAGTAAAATCTCCTTAATAATCACAATTTTATAATTCAAATTTAATTTAAACATGGGATATTATTCTTAAACCGTAAAATGAACAAAGATAATTTTAATTATAAATAAAAGTAAATAAAAAAAATTATATAATATCTCATGTCATGGGTAGAAAAGATACAACCCCTAATCACATGTGAAGAGAAATTAAGCTATACTGTAACTTGCTGTACTAGTATTTTATATTTTCCACAATGCTAAACATCCAACCCAGACATATATATGATGCCAACCGCTTCAATAAATACTACTGGCACATATCTTATTAATTATTCAATCCAGTCCATATATGCAACATTCTCTTACTAATACTATATTGCACATTTAATAATTTTTTTGTCTATCATACTATAGGTCAGGGGTTGTTAAATTACGATTCAACATGTCAATAATAGCTGTGCTGGTCACACTTGCTGTACTAAAAGGTGAATATGGTAAAAGATCATATGGATACCTGTGATGTGATGACTTTTCTTTTAACTTTAAAGCTGTTGTTATTATATGGAACAAAAAGGAAAAGGGTACTATTATTATAGGTATAATGTTAAAAGGATAATGCCAAAATTAACCCCAATGTTTATCAAAATGATCATTTTGCACTAATCTATTTTTTGAGCATTTTGGCACCACCGTTTTATTTTAGGACAAAAAAACTCATAACATTTGACAGAATAATCACTTTGTCCTTATTCTCTTTTTTAGGGCATTTTAGCCCTCAATGTTTCATTTTAGGTTAAAAATGCTCATGTTTTAGAGCGTTAATCGTGTGTTAACTAATGATTTTTATCTATAGAGGGAGCATTTTGCCTCAAAGTGAAATGATGTGAGCCAAAATATTCCAAAAAAGAATAAGGACCAAAATGATCATTTTAGTAAATGTTGAGGGCTATTTTTGGTATTATGCCATGTGAAAATTAACCAACAATATTTATTATAATTATCATTGTGACCTTTATTCTTTTTAAGAGTATTTTGACCACCAACGTTTTATTTTAAGATAAAAAGGTTCCTAACGTTTCATTGAATAGTTGTTTTGACCCTTATTCCTTTTTTCTGTAACATATTGTCCCCCAACGTTTCATTTTAGGATAAAAGACTCTTATTTTGAAGCGTTAATAGTTTATTAACTAACAATTTTCATCTACAAAAGAATTTTTTTATTTAAAATAAAACTTCAAAACTAAATGGTCAAAAAGGAAGAATAAAAGTCCTAATGAATATTTTAATTAAGAAGAGCTAGTTTTGATGTTATATGATTATTATATTGGCTTTTATAATTGACTTCAACAAACCTGGGTCCCTCACCTTTATAAGAATATCATTCCATCTCAACTATACTAATTAATTCATTTAGATGCTTCTTCGGTTCTAACCATGCAAAGTGGACAATAGTACGTCTTGAGCTAATTTCATGCCTTAATATACCTTCCCCTCAAAACAAAAGCTAGAGTTATTAAGGGAAATAAATGTTATTTTTAAATGCTGTTATAGTTCTTTTAAACATATACAAATATAGTAAACGACACAATATTTTTGAACATTTAAGAATGATATAATAATATTATAATATAATTTTTTTATTTTATTAATAATTATATAAAAAATTTAAATATATTATTAGTTATCATTTTTTATAAATCTATGAATAAGCTAATATATATTAAGACTCCTAATCATTTGAGTATTTGACAACAAACGTTTATATCTTTACATATGCAATATTTGAACCTAACACTTTAAGAAATAACGACAAATTTCTTAAATACCGAGATTGTTTTAGTGTCGTTCTTTTTGGCTAGGCATCAATCCCACAGTAAAGAAAAAGAAGTAGCAAATCACTGTCACATGCTCCTCTTTCGCTACCACATACATCTTCTCTTCGCCCTTCCAACCACCATCAGATTTGTTTACAGACTACCTAAAATATTGACACACATAAAAGATACACATGGTGATGCTTCCTTCACAGCATACTATTGGATCATTATTTTTTTCTTATTTGTTCTATTTAAGTATGTTAAAGAATTAAAATAACTTATTATTATTTTAATTAGATTAAATTATGAAAAACGTTTTTAACATTAAATTATTTCATCTACAAAACGTGAAAGATTAATTGTTAAAATCATTTCCATAAATATGTTGAAAAATAGGCGAGATAGTTATAAATGCAGGTTAGGATGATAATGAATGGATGTATACAATGATGATTGCAAAAAGTGAAGAAAAAGTTGATTGAAATTGATTTGACTTTTTTTATTTGTATAATAAAGTGTTTTCTGCAATCAAATCTAGCTATTTTTAATTATTAACTTAATTTTTTTAGAAAAAAATTAAAAGGAAAGATAAATTCAAGAATTTTGAATTGGATAATGAATAAAAACTCTGTTAATGATTAGAGCGTGGAGGAGCGTGTGGATTTTGAATGAGAAAATGCAATTGAGGTTTATTATTTAAATATTTTTGTATTATTTATTAAGATAAATTATGTATTTAATTACCTAATTATTCTTGTTCTTTTTCGGCCAACCAATAATTTTCTTTTTCAAAATACTCAAATTAAAATTTATCTATAGACTGCAAACGAAAAAAAAGAACAAAGGTAAAAAAGGGGAATGAAAAGGCACAAGCCTACTAAAGCGGCACTAATTAATCTATTTCACTCATTAAAAGAATCATAATTATTCTTAGAGATCAAAAATTCGAGCATCAACAATTGTGATGGTGATTAAGCGTTAATTATCAAATAGTTGAGAATATTTATAACATATACTATTTTATATTCATTTTTAGCTTAATAAAAAAATACTAAGTAAAATTACAAGTTTATTTTTATTTACAGTGGTGTAATTGTTTATTTTTTTATAAGTTTAAATATTTTTTAATTTAATATTTTTTATTTACTTAACTATTTACTTTAGTCATTATTTATTTTATTTACTTATTATCTTTTAGAGCTTAGTATGTATATACTTTTTTAATTATATAAAATTCTATGGTTAATCTATTTATTTTAGTATAGATATTTTTATATTTTAAATAGTTATTTCATTTTATGTGTTATCATTTAATATTATTAATTTATTTTTTTGTGTAGTTATTAGATTATACTTTTTTATACATAAGTTTAATTTTATTTAAGATTATGAAATATTTGCAAAATAATTTTATTAATATGTTGAGTTAATATATTTCACGGTAAAATGAAAATACTCAGATTGGATGTGAAACACGTTTCTACTTATCAACTAAATAGGATAAATAAACTATTTTTTATCAATTATATTTTGATAATTGTTATGTAAATACTATTTTTAGTAAATACTTTATACATTTATTTCAAATTTACAAGTTGTTGATTGTTTATTGATTCATTTTATTCATAACATAAAGAGACATCCCCCTCAACTATTAAGATGTGCTTACACAAGCCAGATTCCTTTGTGTACCGAGTGCAACACCTCTACTCGGTCTAGTTGGAAACTGAATTGAATATGTCACATTGACTTATCGAAACTGTTGAAAACATTTTGATGTTTAATATAACAAATTAAGTATAAATGAATTTTAAGATTTTACAAATGATTTTCTAAGTATTCGATTTAATTACTCGAAAATCAAATTATTACTCCAAGTCTTCAAGATCAATTTCAAACCTTACTAAATGTGTAAAATTGTGTTTTATACTTAATATATTTTGAAACAATTTTCACAAAGTATTTTGAACCAAAATCAAGCCTAAAATCAATTTTTCAAAGTGATGCACGATGCACCAATCCAGCATCGATGCACCATGGAATAAATTGAACATCGAATGCATTTCATGCATCGATGCACATACTATGCATCGATGCACTCAGAGTTTTATGAAAACATCGAATGCATTTGATGCATCGATGCACTAGCCCATGCATCGATGCACTCAGGCTATTTTGAAACATCAAATGCATTTTATGCATCGTTGCACTCTTAGTGCACCGATGCACTAAGGTCCAACAGTCAAAATATTTGAATTTTACCCTTGATGCACCGATGCACCTTGGGTATGCATCGATGCACTGACGCTCTCAACTGATTTAATTAATTGTTTTCACACTTAAACGACTCTATTAACTTCACTAATCATCCCCAACATTCAGAATCATTTGAAGGAGTATTTAAACAAGCTTAGAAGCCATTGATCAACAAGAAAACACAAGAAACAAGAATCAAGAGAATCAAAGAGAAAGCATCAAATCTCAAGTTTGAGCATTTCAAGCCTATTTTTCATCAATATTCATTTTGCTTTCAAGAACACTACTTGTACTCAATTGTATTCATTTTTTAGTGTTCTTTTCTTTGTTCTAGAATTGTGCAAACCGTTAACAAGCATCATTTCTTCAATGGAGCTAACTATGCCTATTGGAAGAATATGACGTTGTATTTCATTCAAGTAAGTGACATGGGAGCATGAAATATTGTAGAAGACGGATATATCAAGCCTCTCACTCATCCAAGATTGTGAGTGAAGGAGAGACAAAGTTCCAGCTCAACTCCAAAGCCATCCATATCATATTTTTGTGCTCTTGGACCAGATGAATATGAAGAGTTTCATCTTGTACAACCCGCCAAAGAAATATGGATAGACTACAAGTCACTCATGAAGGCACCGCGAGGTAGAAGATCTAAAATTAGTCTTCTAACACATAGCTATGAAATTTCAGGATGAAACCAAATGAAGATATCAAAGCTATAACGAATAGATTCTCACGATTGTCAATGGTCTCAAATCATATGGAGATCATTCCAAACGAAAAGCTTGTGAGGAAGTTAGTTTGCTCACTTCCAAATCGTGGCAATCCAAGAAGACGATAATCATCGAGGCTAAGAACCTAAAGTCCTTAACTCGTGAAGAGCTAATCGGTTCCCTCCTCACTCATGATGACTTGAAGATGAGGTGACCTCGTAAGATTGACGAGACACCAAAGAGAAGGAGAAGAAGAAAAACATTATAGTTTCTCTCAAATCCACAAAAGATGAGAGTGATTCGGATGAAGATGACGATGACGAAAGGAATTGTTTACCAAACGGTTCAAAAATGATGGACCTTACCGAGGAAGAAAATTCAACAAAATGAAGGCCTAAAAGAACCAAAAGAGAAGGACCCTATCATTTGCTATGAATGCAAAAAAACCGGGCATTCAAATATGATTGCTCACAATTGAAGAGAAGGGTCAATCAAAGAATAACACAAGGCTCATGTGACTACATGGAGTGATGAAGAAGGTTCCGATGAGAGGAACAGAAGTAGCAAACTTGTGCTTGATGGCATTCGGAAAGATTATAAGGTAACCTCTAACTCATTTGAATTAGATGATTTATCTTATGATGAGTTATTAGAGGAATATAATGGGTTGACTTCAGATTATGAGAAATTATTTTTGAAATATAAAAATGATGTTTCAAATTGAAAAATGAAAATAAGCTCATATATAAAACCAACAATGATTTTGAAAGTAAAATTAGTGTTATGGTTTAAAATAACCCCTAGCTTGGTATGAAAGATTGCCAAATTTTTTAATTGAAAAAGGTTTTTCCAAAGGAAGGTTAACACTACATTATTTTTAAAGTATAAAGGTAAGATTTATTAGTAGTTCAAATTTATGTTGATGATATAATATTTGGTTCTACTAATGATGTTCTTTGCCAAGAATTTTAAAGCTAATGCAAAGTGAATTCGAGATGAGTATGATGGGGGAGCTCTTATTTTTCTTGGGACTCCAAATCAAGCAAGAAAAGATGACATCTTCATCAATCAGCTAAGTACGTCAAAGATATGCTCAGAAGTTTGGACTGGAAAATGGGAAACCTCATGACACTCCAATGAGCTCATCACAAAGCTTGACATAGATGAAGGAGGTAAATGTGGATGTTAAATTATAGGTCATGATTGGCTCTTTGCTTTATCTAACTCCAAGTAGACCGGACATTTGTTTAGTGTTTGCTTATGTTCTAGATTTCAATCATGCCCTAAGGAATCACATTTACTAGTTGTTAAGAGAATCTTTAGATACCTTAAGGGCACTCCTAGATTAGGACTTTGGTATCCTAGAGACTCTAGCTTTAGCTTGCATGCCTTTTCTGATGTGGATTATGGAGGATGCAAATTAGATAGGAAAAGCACCTCCGGTACTTGCCAATTCCATGGAAATATGCTGATTTCTTGGTTTTCGAAGAAACAAAATTGTGTTGCATTATCTACCACTGAAGCATAATACATTTCAGCTGGTAGTTGTTGTGCACAAGTTTTATGGATGAAATAATAACTTTTTGATTATGGAAATGAAGTAGGTACTATTCCTATAAAGTGTGACAATACTAGTGCTACTTGTCTCACTAAAAATCCTATCCAACACTCTAGAACTAAGCACATTGAAATTATACATCACTTCATTAGAGACCATGTCGCTAAGGAAGATGTAGTTCTAGAATTTGTTGATAATTTGCACCAATTAGCGGATATCTTTACAAAACCTTTAGACAAAGAAAGATTTTGGACACTTAGGAGAGAATTAGGTTTAACTAACCTATCTTCACTTAGTGTTTAAAATAATTTTAGCACTTTTAAGAATAAATGAAAAAGGCTTATAATAGTAATTTTTGATTGCATTCATTACTATTAGTTAGGGGGAGTTTATGTTCTTTGGTGAAAATTAATTTTATGTTCAAATGTAGTTTAAGAATTAATTGATTGATTGAACATGATTAATTTTCAATATGAGTTGCCAATACCACTAGAGCTAATTAATTTAGCATTCTGAGTGTTTTAAAACAGTTTTTGACATTTTTGTGCTTCATGCATCGATACACTTAATAGGGCATTGATGCATCCCTTTGAATGTGCATCAATACACCATGAAGGTACACCGATGCATGCCTTGAATGTGCATCGATGCATCTTTTGGGTTTTAGGGTTTATAAGACTTATTTTCTCATTTGTTTTAAACCCTAAAAACTAAACTCTCTCAGCCTTACGCCTCCTCTCCCTCTCCTACTCTCAAAATTGCTCCAAATCCTTCGGTTTTGATCGAAAATCTTTCTACTTCAAATCCTAATCTTGCTTTTATCATCAAATCATGCAAAACAACATCACATTCCTCTCAAATCCGAAATTTTCAAGGTAATTTTTCAAAAACTCTATTTTATTAATTTTTGATCTTAGGACTAGTTTTAATTAGTTCTATGATGAGTATTATATCAGGCATTGATTGTTTGATGATTACAAACTAGATTTTACAACTAACTTCATCATTAAAACTCACAAATTTTCAATAGATTTTTGAATTTTTGAAATAATTTTTTTCCCGAAAATCTAAATTTAATTTCTAAATTTGATGTTTTTGATTTAATTATGTTGTTTTCATGAAAACTATACATATTATGATTTTTCAAAAATTATTTTCAAATAGTTTTCAAAACCTTGCCCATTAGGATTCGGTTTAGAGAACCTTGAATTATTGAGGACTCAATTAAGTTTTGGGATTGATTATTGTGCATACATGTGTTTTAAATTGCAGGTTTCATTCCTTATTCCGATACCTTAACCATGTCCAATCCTAAACGTCCTAGGACTTCATCGAGTCGTTCAACCCGACCTCCTAATCCCGTTCCTCCTCCACGTAATAGTCTTATATGATCATGTTTTAATATGCCTGAACGTCGTAGAGACGACTTGTACTCTAGGTACATAAATTCTTTCCAATCCTATAGAATCCGGGAAGAGCGTATTCATTCTCTTCAAGCCATGATAGATATTGACTTTGAATACCTTCTGATTCTTAAAACTTGGAAGTTTGATAAAATGTTTCACCTCAAACCTATCGTCTATCATCAGTTAGTCCACATTTTCTACTCTAATGTGGTATGCATTCAAAACTAAACTCAATGTGGGACTATAACAATTAGATCCTATCTTTTAGGCCAATATATTAAGATTGACCCCGAGACTATAGCTTTTTGTTTTAGGCTATATGATGATGGGTTATATAATGAGAATGAAACTATGGAATATCCCTATGTTCCAAACTCTAGTGTTAGTACTCTACGATCTTATCACGATCGTTTTCTTCATTTGATGATCTCTTGGTGGTTTAGACCAACCGGAGATAGGTACTCCACTCTTCGTACTAGGGATTTATGGTGGATGCACTGTATCAAGATTAAAAACAAAATAAATCTGTCCCACATAATATTTAGTCAACTAGTGGATACCATAAACATTGTTCCTTCAAAACATGTCGAAACATTAGTTTATGGATGTCTTCTTAGTAACCTTTTTATCAAACTCGGTCTAAACGTCTCTCTCGACAATCCCATCCCTCTCTAAAATTAATCAATCTCACCTCATTGAAGAAAGATGATTGAAACAAGACGAGGAAACTGTCTTTGGGTCTTTCGACCCGGTAAGCAACCCGGGAGCGAGTTCTTCACGAGCTGCTCCTAGCTCCTCTCGTGCTCCTCCTCCTCCTCCGACACCGGCTGTAGACGATGATCCAGAATTTCAGCAGCTTATGCAAGATATCGACGATCATGTACCACATGATGAACTTACACCGGAACAAGCTCCATAAGAGGATCAAGTGCCTTCATATTTTCGTTCGTTTTTAGAGACATTTGATCTACGGTATGCTTCCATCGAATCCCACTTGACTGCTACTCACGAAGCGGTAAATCATTGCTTAGACACTTTGGAAGCTCGACAGATGGAGTTTCAAAGGGAGATGCTTGCATGTATGGATGCTTTCTCTCTTGAGATGCAAGCACGATTTCCTCCTCCTCCCGATCCTCCGATGGAGTAGATCTATCCTTGTTATGCTTTCTTGATTTTAAAACTTGGATTGATTTTGATGTTTCTAGAGTGTTTGTTTTGGTTTGTTAAATGTTTGAATTTGTTAAGAGTTGGATGATTGGATATTTGAACTTATATTATATATTTGGTTTGGTTGAATTTTCTTATTTTTGCATCATTAGACATATATGACCAATTATGCCATTTCACATTTGATTATGAATATTGTTTATGAAAGCTAATGGCTAATCTCTTTTGATCTTTGATCTTAGCAGCTTAAGCTATATATATATATATATATATAATTATTTGGCTATGTTTTTCAAAACCTTGTTTAGAACGTTTTAAAGTCTTTTTGATTTAACAAAAAGGGAGAGAAGTGTAAAAGTGTTAAAGGGGAGAAATGTTAGAGTAAGGGGAAGTAATTTTTCAAAATTTATTTTCAAAGAAAATCTTAAAATTACACACATGTTTTGTTATATCAAAAAGGGGGAGATTGTTGAAAACATTTTGATGTTTCGATATAACAAATTAAGTATAATGAATTTTAAGATTTTACAAATGATTTTCTAAGTATATTCGATTTAATTACTCGAATATCAATTATTACTCCAAGTCTTCAAGATCAATTTCAAACCTTACTAAATGTGTAAAATTGTGTTTTATACTTAATATATTTTTGAAACAATTTTCACAAAGTATTTTGAACCAAAATCAAGCCTAAAATCAATTTTTCAAAGTGATGCACTGATGCACCATGGAATAAATTGAACATCGAATGCATTTGATGCATCGATGCACCAGCCATGCATCGATGCACAGGCTATTTTGAAACATCGAATGCATTTTATGCATCGTTGCACTCTTAGTGCACCGATGCACTAAGGGTCCAACGATCAAAATATTTGAATTTTACACTTGATGCACCGATGCACCTTGGGCATGCATCGATGCACTGACGCTCTCAACTGATTTAATTAATTTTTTCACACTTAAACGACTCTATTGACTCCATTAATCATCCCCAACGATCAGAATCATTTGAAGGAGTATTTAAACAAGCTTAGAAGCCATTGATCAACAATAAGAAAACACAAGAAACAAGAATCAAGAGAGAATCAAAGAGAAAGCATCAAACCTCAAGTTTGAGCATTTCAAGCCTATTTTTCATTCAATATTCTTTTTGCTTTCAAGAACACTACTTTTACTCAATTGTATTCATTTTTTAGTGTTCTTTTCTTTGTTCTAGAATTGTGCAAACAATCTACCTTGTGAGAATTTCCTTGTAAGTTTGCAAATTTGTAATCTTCTCTTTGAGAAAGAGTGTTCACAAGAATTGGGGTATATTCTTGAGGGACTTGTAAGGTTATCTCTTTGGCCTTAAAAGAAAGAACAAATTAGTGAATTTGTTGGAAAATCCTTAATGTGGATAGCTAAGGTAGTGGACGTAGACTTTGGTTGAGAAAGTCGAACCACTCTAAATCGCTGTGCAAATCTTTTTAATTTCTGCAAAAGCTTCCACCAAAATTTTAATTGCCAATTCACCCCCCTCTTGGCCAATTCTATCGATCGATTAACTCAACAGAAACTTAGTTTAAATAGAATTAAAACTAAATTGGACACACAAATATTCAAACATTCACAACTTTAATTGAGGATTAAATTATTAATTTTATTACTCATGAATGTTTAATTAAAAACTAGAATCAATTGAGTCTAAATTACAATTTTATACATTTTAGGGACTTATTTGTTAATATTAAAAGTTTTAAAGATTATTAACAATATTCTTTTTATCGACTATACTTATGTTTAAACACATGCTATTTCAAAATTATGAATTTGAAAACAATTAAGATCAGTTCATATATCAGTTGATAAAGTTATGACTTTATAACTTAATTGTAATATTCAAAATTATGGTATCGACACTTAACCTAGTACCAATATTTTTAAAGGTAATATCTATTTAAGGTTTAAAATGACAATGTACCGATACCTTACATTGGGTATCGATATCATACAATACGAATGATCAAAACATGTAGTTTTATAAATTTTAGAAGCCTCGAAACATCACATCTTAGCTTAAGAAGTCTCAATTAACTTAAGAATGAATGTGGAAGAGGATGAGAGATAAAAAACGAAATAAGTAATGGAGGCATGGGGGTGAGGTCCTACACTAGCCTTTTGTCCCCTAAACCCACATTTTAGCTTTAAAAAATGAATAAAATTTGATTTGATCTTCATTAAGGGAAAAAGCACATCTTTAGCCCTCTTATTTTTCTCTCATGTTTAAATCTATTCCATAAAATTCTCAATTGAGCTCGATTTATCATTCAAAAGGAACAAATCTTGATTATCAACCAAATATACCTTGAATTATCAAATTCTAAGATTGTGTCAACACCTAAATATTGACTCAAAGTTTTTAGAATCTTACATAATCGATACAAATACATTAATTGTAACACCCTCAGACCGATACGAGTAACACGATCCAATCTGAGGTGTCACATTAGGGCCACCAGAGCGACCCACAATAAAAAAATCCGGGAAAAATTAAATTTTTTGTTAAAACGTGTAAAATCATAAAACAATTTATAAATAAAATACAAGCTCAGAAAATCATTTATATATTAAAAGTATAATTCAACAATATCAAGTAATAAAGCAGGTTTCAGAATCGGATATAAAACAGAATACAAACTACATGCCCCTTAATCACATGAACCATACTCCTCAAGCAACGCCGGTGGAACTCATTAACTGATGTCGATAGCTTCATTGATTCGATTCTTTTAACATGAAATGATGAGTAAAGAGTGAGCTTTGGGAAGCTCAGTAATACAAAAGTACCGGATGAATGCAATAGGCCATCGAGTATAAGGTATAACAAATTCCTTAGCGGGACAGTTATCATCAGATTCTAGTGGTGAATTCAGATTCCATTAGCTAAGTCTTCAGTTACAAACAAAAATTTACGGTCTGAAGGAAGTATTCAGATAGATATATTCAGAAGATTGAATTATGGAGTCTAGTGTGTTCCAACAAAACAGAGAAATGTGTACATATCCTTTAAAAACATTAGTAGTTTCAAACATATTTTAAAACCACAGTAATACCCTCCAACCAAACACTGATATGCAGTTCCCCAGAACTACATCCATAAGGACTTACCCTAGGCCCATTGGGCGTAGGAGCCAACCTAAGGAACACCTTGGGTCTATAAGGTCTTACCCTAGTCGAAGCGTAGGTGCCCACTTGAAGGGTGTGCCCTCAGGCCTATAAGGACTTACCCAATGCACACAGAAGAGAAGCCACCATAAGGTGGTACTTTAGGGTCCATAAGGTCTTACCACTAGGCCCAAGAGCCCACCCAAGGGTCGTCTTAGGCCCATAAGAAATTACCAGCTTGATCGATCTGAACCTCTATAAGGAATTACCAGTTTGATCGGAGTTGAACCTACATACTCCAGAATCCTACCCAGATAATATCCCAATAATATGTTCATCATTAAATTGCAGATTCCATGATCTATAAATCATGAACGATTATATTTTCCAGTGAAAACAAGTAACCAGAGAACATATATCATGTAGCCATAGTTCATAAACAGTAAATCAATACATCAGTAAATCCAAAATTTCAAAAAATCTCATTTTAAAACAGGTAAAACAATTATATAACGTATAAGGAACACACTAGAGGATCTAATTATTTTTCGGAGGTACTTAGCAATTATCAAGCGAGGGAAACACGAACTTCTTCCAATTGATTGAATTTAAAAAATGAGATCTCTATAAAAAGGGAGTTTGATAACTAACAGATTCATCAGTTATTTGGGAAGTGATTTATCAAGATCATATATTATTCATAAATTTTTCGGAGGCACTATGTAATCAGTAAGATAATAAAGAATTTATTATATCGAATTATTATATCGAAACTTACTAAGATTCGAATATAACAAGAGTGATTCCATTATTCAGTCTATCAGGGCATTTTAGACATTTTGATTCTTGAAGAATTCTTAGTAATGTAACCAAATAAGGGTCAAACTTGTTTACAGTATTCGGGATTTATATCAAATTATCAAACTTTCGAGACAAGTAGACTAATCAGATTTCAACATAGCGATACTTTCCACTTATTCAAACCGAGGTATGTCACCATTATTCAGTTCTTAATACTGATTGCTCTAGTTGAACTGATCACCTTCAACACCATTATTCCAATGAAGTTTATTTCATTTCTGTATTACAATGGTATCAAGAAATGTCAACGTGCTTGATTTGTGCTTTAAAACCCTTATGGACGGTACAATATATAAGTTCATCAACATTTTCAGACTTATCCAAGTCATCCGCTTAATTCTAGGTCATTGAGGTACTTAGGTTAATTAGTATTCAAGTTTATCCCTGTCATTTTGGATTTTCCAAAGTAATTCAATCATTTTAACAATTCAGATACGTACAATACTACCATTCAGTTCAACTTTGTCATATAATATAGTCATTTGAATATAGGAGATTATTTTAGTTATTCACAGCTCAATGACATTTCGATAATTCTTTTCAATCCAAACATAAACACTTTTTCTGGTAATTTAATCAAGTATATCCTTTATGGATTATTTGTTTCCACTTTCATGGATAATTCTTATCTTTTAACAATATAAGAGTATTTTCGTAATTTTACCACTTAAGGGTATTTTTGTAATTTTACGTAACAAAAGTATTTTCATAATTTCTCATCCAAGTATTTTTGGCATTTAACCTTCAAAGAAATTAATCAGAATTTTTGGATTATGAGATCAATTTATTTACTAACTAACCACTAAACTTAGAAATATTTCCAATCGGTCTACCAATTTCTTTTATGAGCCGTCTGAGTCTTATATAGTGTTATGTCTTTATTCCAACTTCAGTTTAAGTTTAATGATAATTAAATACACCTAATTGATCAATCATTTCCATTCATGCATTTACCATACCAACATGTTCCATAAAGTATACATAAGGTAGTAATATATTACCTCGATTTTTGAGCTTCCCCGATCAAACATTTAAACTCTATTTGATCGCTCTCGAACTTGAATCCAACATCCAATAATATCTCGGATACATGTAAAGAGAAATTACATCAGAAACAGAGCTTAATTGCGAAAACAGATCGAATCAGGAGGTTAATGAGTGAAAAACAACTTATCGGGTTGAATTTGGTGAAACAGACCTAAAAAATGGACTCAGGACGTTGAAAAATATCATGATAATTGTTCCCAAAAAAGTCAATAGTCGGTCAATGACGATCACGACCAGTCAATGTTCGGTACGGTCAAGGCATGGTCTTTCTCGGTTCAGCTTGGCTCGGCTCGGCTAGGCTCGGCAACTCGGCTCGACTCGATAGCTCGGCTCGGTACAGATTAACCCAAACGGGTCAGACCAGTTTAACCGGTTCGGTAGACCCCCTGGATGGTAGACGACGCCCAAGCGCAAATGGCAGCGCATGCGGCAGCTCTGGTTATCGGTTCGACGTGAAATTTTTCAGTCTCATAGATCGACACCTCAGGAGTCTCGTGCATGCGTTATTTTTCGATGAAACATAGCGTAATGTGGAATTTTAAAACGTTCAAACTTTTCCAACGATGACCAACGAGTGAAAACGGCGGAGCAACGGTGGCGCGACGATTTCGATCGGTTTTGAGCGTACGATGATGAAGAGTCCAACCACGCCAATGGTGAGGTAAACCGATGAGCGATGTGGCCGAAATCGAAGAAAATCCCACGCGCAACAAGGGGTTTCGACGAATTTCTTATGTTTAATTTGCGACAATCCATGGCGCTACTCGGCAAGGGGAAAAAGGGGTTTTTGTCGCACGTGACCGGCTCTTCGCCTGGTGCTGGTGGTGTAAGCCACCGCTGGGCTGTGACTGGTGAACGACGGTGAATGGCTGTGGGTAAACCAATTTGGTTTTGCTATGGTGTTTCACCGGTGGGAGTTGATTATGAGAAAATGAGATTTCATTTAGTTTAAAAATATTTAATTTATTTCACATCAATTATAACAACCTAACCTAAATGGCTAATGCTTAGATTTGGTTCCCCTCTTATATAAAAAATACGGGTTCAAATCCCACAAACTACATTTATTTTATTTATTTTACATTGAAAGGATGGGCAATTTTAAACTTGGGTCTCTGAACTTTCAAAAAAATTTAAAACTACCATAACATTTTCAAGATCTTATAAACTGATGCCGAAATTTGATTAAATAAATTTAATTTAAAAACAAGAGAAAATTGGGGTGTTACAGTATTTCACATATTTTAATCCCAACACAAGATTTATACAACAATAAGATCAGACTCGCTTCATATACATCACTGTTAAGGAGTGATGTTGCCCTACCAATAGCACCACAATCATTCTAACCGCCATGTTCACTTATGACACATTATGGATTTTTGTAATTTGCATTCAAAATGAGATTGTTGATTAGACACTTTCACAATTGTTATTCTTTATTCTTGATAGGTTATCTATTATCGTATGATTAGTCATGAATGAACTTGTCCGATAACACACTAATTCAGAAGATTTAATCTAATAAATTTTGGGAAAACATGCTTCACCTTTGTGCTTTCCCAAAATTTAAAGCATTTAAATTTAAAATTTAAAATCTTGAAATGCGAGTTTGATTAATCGCGTCTTTTACGTAGATAAAGAGATTGTCACAAAGACAGAAAGATGTATGCATAATATTTTTTTTTAAAGATACACCCAATACGACACTTTTATTTTACATATTAAAGATAGATACTATTTCCGTAAATAATTTTTGAAATGTGTTGTATTAATAAATATTAAAAAAAAAGAACCGTTCTATTGTGTAATGAAGCCTGCAATTGAAGCATTTACGAGTAAAAAAGAATTATGCGGTGCCATATTATTGAAAGAAACGATAAAGTAGGAAGGATTTATGCAATAGTAATTTGCTATATCAGACCAGGCTATCTTTTTTTCTTATACTCAACATTGATGAATAAAACAAGTTTAGGCGGTCAACGGAATTGAATCCACTAAATGATGAGTCAGCTTAATAGGTAACTTAAGCAACACGGTTTGCTTTTGCCACCGTAAAAGCAGCTAGCATTAAATAGACAACTACATTATTTTTTGCTGGGTTTTAATGTCAACGGAAGACTAGTACGAGCCCAAGGAAATCGTTGGGTAGATTCTATTAGTAGTCATTAAATTTTTAAGACATTTTGGTTACTAAAATAATTATTTTTATTGGAGTCACTATATTAAGGAATATTTTCATTTCAGTCATTGTACCGTTAAAAGCTTCTCATCAAGTTCACCTATCACTTTTTTTTATAAACTAATATTATTTAATAAGACGATGATATGCCTCATCGTTTTACGGTAAGAAAACATAGGAAAATAATTGCAAATGATTAAAGTAATTTCAGCTCCACATATATAACTGGATCCGATCAGAAACTTAACAATGAAAACACAACATAACCGAACATATATTATTTAGTAATCACCTCGTACTATTAAAAAAACCAGAAACAGCAAATACAAGAACACTGTCGCGCACCGCATAGAGTTATTAGGGTTTTCGTGATCCAGTTTCCTTATACGACTATGTTATTAGGGTTTCGACTTCCACTGGCTGTGTCTAAGGCGTCGATGGAACTATTTTGCTGTGTCCACAGCTGTGCATATCTTCCTGCCTTCGCCAAGAGAATGTCATGTGATCCCTGTTCAATAACCTTGCCACTCTCCAGAACTATTATCTGGAAGAAGGAAAAAAAGTTAAAAAGAAAAAAAAATACTTGAGCAGCAGGTAAATCTGGAAAAGATACAACTGACTTAGTTCAGGGATAGATTAAAGGACGAGGTTGGTTGAAAGGGAGAATATTCGAGGAACGGAGTCAGATTGAGTAAATTGCAGTGTTCTGCACAACCCAAATATCCCAACTGTTCAGTAACACAAGACTTCATAATTTCAGTAAAAACCTATGTGTTTTTTTTTCTCTGATGATGAACGCAAATTATTTTAAAATAAGCAAAAAGAAAAGCACCCATAACTAGATGAATTTTCAGGCTGAATAGGTAGTAAAAGATAAATATACAGTTTTAAGGGATGCTGCTAAATTTTTAATTTGGTGCGTACTCTGAAATTGCTGAAACTAGGATTGTATACATTTAAGTGTACATTTTTGAACCAAGACTAATCAACATAGTTGCCATGGAATCTTGTCTACTTGGCAAACGTAGGGAAAGCACAAGGAGAAAAAAAAATGTTTGAGAGGCTAAAGGTATATCCTCAATCACCTTGCATTTCTCAAATGTTTTAACCCAAGGTCATAGCAAATAGTAATTGGTAAAAACACATCATTCATGTAAATGGAGGATTGTGGACAATGAGTTGAAGGCCTGAAAGATGAGGAGGAGGACAAATAACCTTATTTTTAGTAATATACCTATTAAAATAATTATTTTAACAAGTATTTTACAAGAATAAATTACCATATCTCTATTTAAGAGAAAGATTGGAAGTAATGAAAGACATGTTTATTCCAATCATACAAGTTAAAAGACTCTCTCCCTAACGAGTCTTAGCTTAAGATCTCCCTTTGACAATTTCTAAATATTATTAATCATAGGTTCTTTCTTCGCTAGGTAGGAATCACAAGGAAAAGGCTTCACCAATCTTAGCGGAGAGAATTAACAAATCCCAAGTGGTAGAAGCCGGGTCATGAATGGCGCAAGTGTAGCAGAAACCAAGTCTAAATTGGGTAATCAGTTGCAACAAGTATCACTACAACTACAGAAACTTATTTTTATTGCAATGGAAGTCGAAAACAAGAGTTAAATGGGGGTAGGGGAGCAGTAACCAAGGAAACCACAATTTCAGAATAAACAATTGCCCGTATAGGGTCTAGAGTGGTATCGCCGTATGCAAAGTTTTATTTTCCCTTTGATTGTCAACGGACCCATTAATTTTGTTATACCAATGCAAGAAATTCATTTTTCAATCAGTGAACAACCAAAATAGGCAAGATTAGTTTGGCGGCCCTTCATATGTTGGGCGAGGCATAATTATGGTACTAGTAGATGAAGGAGGAACAAAATCTCACACGAGAGGAATTCAAGGAATACTGCACATTGACATTTGACTCAACACTATGTAATAACCCATAACGTAAATTTGTTAACTAGAAACAAACTAAAGCAATTGAGGAGTATTTGCCAAGGTTATCAATATTGTATCCGTAGGCATACCATTTTTGTTCTTATACAAGTATGTTTTCATACTGGCATGTTTCAGTGTATCGTTTTGGATTTATCGGTATTTAAAAAAAACTTCATATCTAGTCCAATTTTTGGTTTCTAATTAATATACATAATATTTACATGCAAATATAAGTGAAAAACACTCATTCAAAGGCGTAAATGCGTTTCTCATAATCAGCTCGAGGTGGAGTCCGACCGAAAAAGACCATTTCTGGGTCAAGTGGAACAAGACCTCAGCCGTCTCTTATTTTTCATTTTTATTGGCATTCCTATATATTTTGCCTTCTTAATAGTAAAAAAAAACACTAATAACTCAGCTAAGGTGCTGTTAATTATATACGTGTAAACATGTATACACACCTAGTGACATGATCCACAACTCGTGAACTAACATGTAGATACCAATTTTAAAATAACACATTCATGGCACATGTTTTTCATAGATATCCATACCTCATCGCACTGCATTGCTGTTGTAAGCCTGTGAGCAATGAAGATTGAAGTCCTATTATTTGCTAGTGACTTCAATGCATTCAATATCTCTGCTTCCGTCGTACTATCAAGGGCACTAGTAGCTTCATCACACAACCTGTGAATAGATATGAAAAGAAAATCATGCTATGTATATGACAAATATAAGAAACAGGCTTTCCTTTTTTGTGTGTGTGTGTGCCCCGGGGGTGGGGGTAGCATATCTTTCGGGTTTGGGGGAATCCATCTCACATGACAAGTAGATTCTCCATGAAAGGGTTAAAAAAAAACTATTTTTCAACCGAACATGGAAGGACATCATCTTATGTCCCTTCGATGGCCCAAATCCATCCGCATAGATAACAATCTCAAAATAAGGAAATCAAACACTGTAAATCAGTAATATATCAAACATAACAATAAAGAGTAGTTAAGATATGTACACATAATATATTACATCAAGAAAGAATGCTTACAAAATGGCAGGAGCTTTCAGGAATGCACGTGCAAGAGCTACGCGTTGTTTCTCACCGCCACTTAACTGGCAACAAAAGTCACCTAATTAGTTAAAATTTCTAGAGAATACCAAAAGGCAATCTATAGAAAGGACCTTTTTCGCATTAGAGTTCTTTGGACTGGAATTTATCGTCAGAATTTATTTATTGAATAGTGCATCTGATAGTTCAAATAAAAATCATACCATTATGACGAAGAAGCCTTAATCAGACATAATACCATTCTTATGATTTAAACAATCGTGAATAGAACCTCTAACCTTAAGCCCTCGTTCTCCAACAACAGTTGAATATTTTTCAGGGAAGTTCATGATAGTCTCGTGAATAGCAGCCCGTTTAGCAGCATCATAAACCTATATGGAAACAAGTGTGACTGTAAAATTATAAATAAAAAATAGAAAATAATTAATGCAGTGAAATATGAGATTAACCTCTTCGTTTGTCGCTGAAAGACGACCATAATGTATATTGTGAAATATTGTATCATTGAACAGTACCTGCCCATAGAGCACAACTGGTGTTCCTCATTGGTTTATGCATAAATAAACAACTACAAAAATAAAAAATTGCCTGTTGAACTAACACTATCTTGAGGCACAACACCAATAGATTGTCGAAGACTACCCAATGTTGCATCTCTTATGTCTTGACCATCAATCCTGATCTGTACAGAGAACTGGCCAGTGAGTCAAATTGTAAAAAGAGGTGCTAAATTTCTGGTCTTAAATGAAATGGCATGGAAGCTGTCACCAGCATGCAAAAAGAATAGCTTACCCAATGAGTAACAATTCAGAGTATATAAATGACTCAAAATTGTATACTCATTATGAAGACTGTAAAGATAACGTCATTAACTCGAGAGTTAAGATTCCCAAAACCAGAAACATGCATTGGTAACTTATAGTACAACTGAAAAAAGTACTTGTTATTACACTTCCTGAATGAGCATCAAAAAGCCTGAAGAGTAATCGAAGAATGGTTGACTTGCCTGAAAGTAAATTTTAAACTGATTAAATCAATGGTTAAATATAATACAATATAAGAAGTTAAGAACTTCGATAACAAAACCACAATTAGCTAAAAGTCTTTAAACATGGTAGCTGGAATAACCAACTGACAATCAAAACTAAAGGCAAGTACGAAAAAGAAAAAAACTTTTGCTTGAAGTTATGAACCACCATGACACCATCTCAGCGAGACATTTCCAACTAAACATTTGAAGCTCCACATGCTTTTCATACACCGGAAAAAGAAATAGTTTATACACCGGAAAAAGAAATAGTTTTCTCAAAGTCATGCATGTAATGCTCAAGTCTTGGGTGTTTGAGCATTCAACAGGTGAGACAATCATAACACTAGAACAGCCATGGATTTAAAGGAAAACAAAAATGTTAACAAATGTTCCATATTGTTAAATCCTAGATGGATATCCGACTTAGAATCAATCGAAAATAGGTTATGTGCCCAGGTTAACCAATCTAATATATGTGAGATTTATTTTATCTCCACTCTAATACTCATCCACAATGGACCTCTCAGGTGGCATGAATTAAAGAAAAAGGGTAACACCTGGTCTAATAACATGTTAAATGAAGAGAATTGAAGAAAAAGTTAAGTCCACCAATATGGTAGTCTCCTTGTATTTATGTTGAAACATTAAGTACAAACAAAGCAGTTAATATACCCTTAACTTACATATGTGACACCCAAAAGAAAATACCAAGTATGAGTTCCCATATGAAGCCTTACCACTTCCACTAGTTCCTACAATAGCCATACTTTTCCCAGCTGGTACAATAAATGATACCCCATCCAGAATCTTTCTTTCTGCCAGGTAACTATTATAATAAAAAAAGATGGTTAAATAAATTTAGTAGACACTAACTCGTGCACAATGTTAAACCAAACTACTGAATGATGAAAAAATAATCAAATTACACAACAACAACAAAAAAAACTAAAGCACATACGGATAGTCAAACCTCAATAACTTTTCTTGACAAATGAAGTTCATGATTTTTGTTTAGATTAATTTACAATTGATTAATTTAATAAGTAATGATGAACTTAAATGGTTTGGTTCATTTAATCCAAATGAATTTAAGATACTATATTACTTGCCAACATGTTAAGAAACCAAATGGGGTCACACATAATAGAACGTGACCAGTGCAAGATTAAAGTGAACATAATTAAATTAAGACTTAAATAAAAGTTGGGAACTTGAGGAACTACATTATATAAATTAAAGTCTAAGAAGACTAGTCAATGGTGCAAGTCATACTTAGAAAAAGGCTAGGATAACCTCCCCTATAAAAGGAAGGCTATGGCACCCCTCTTAAATAAAATTTACTCATCAATTACTTAGGATGTGGCAGTTGGCTGGATTAAGGATGTGGTCTCTTGTCCTGTTGTTTATGTTCAAATAGTTAAAGACATTATTCAAAAGCTTAGTGTTTTTGAAGGTTTTATTAGTTGGGTTAGTAGGACAGCCAATATAGAGGCGGATGTCCTAGCTAAGGCGGGTATTGGTTGAATTATGCTCTGTTAAGGGCTGTTTCTTTTTGGTTTTATATCTCTTGAGGGAGATGGTTTGTATTACTTTGTTATATTTGAGTTTATTGAATCCTAGGGCACTCCTTTCCTCCTTGTGTGGATTAAGGAACTATTTTTAAGTTCCGTTAACCACCAAGGGGGTTTATTGAGGCCTTTTATTCCTATCAAAAAAAAATTACTTAGGCTTTACTTGATATGAAAGACAAAAAAGTGAGAAAGAATTTTTTTTCTTAATGTAATGGTTAAGCTACAAAAGTAGGAAAGTGGTTATGAAACTTAACTATTTGATTAACAAATTTTCCATTTGCATTCCTTTCCATCCTTCATACCAAGCAATGCCTCAATGTTTGAGAATTCTTGAGAGAATTCTAGAAAGCAATTTGAATGACAATACAAACATGGTATTTTGACAAGCTTCCTCTCATCATTGTTGAAGGTTTTTTTCTTTCTTGTCAGTATGAACTTGGTCACTAGAAGCTGAATACTTCATGAAACACAATTTGTTCCAATCTTCCAGACCAAGAGGTATGCTCTATGCAATTAGCGTTGTATGATTCTACAACTCATCAACGTGATCAAATGATTAGGAAATTTTAAAAAATTTAAAATCTGCTGTTTTTTTTTAATCTGTGATTATATTTATGACCATCTCGCAATACAGTGCCGAGTTTATTTTTTATGTTAGAAATATCTAGAAAAATGAAATCTAGTATCTCTCCATTTACCTTATTTTCCTTTCCTAGCCCTTTTCTCATTCAAGCATAGGGTAACATCTGAATCACTAGAATAATCTAGCTCCACTAAAAGCACAAGTAGAGGCAGCTGCCCAATTATATGCCCATACACTAAATGCAAATGCTTGCCTTTAGAACATGACTAACTACGAAGATAACAGCTAATCACCTGAAATGCACATTGTCAAACAGAATTCTTCCCCCATTCAGCTTCAGAGGCTTTGCATCTTTCTTGTCACTGATATCAACCTTCTCCTGCAACAATTATTAAGTTGAATAACATATATTAGAAAAGCAACATGATATGATCCCCATATCATGTTGAATAGTTTTTGAATTACAAAACTGAATTCATCAGTGCTCTTGATATGGATCATGATCATTAGACACAATCAGGGTTTGAAAAATAATGTGAAGCGGTGAAACAAACATACATTAAGAATAGCAGGGCTCGAATGTCAGATAACATGAGTGAGAAAGTTAGTGAGAGAGAGCGTGTGGAGTCGAGAGACAATGTTTCTCCTGGTAGGGGTAGAGCAGTGCAGGGTGGTGGATCGTGGGTAGCTTTTATAGATAATCTTAGTAGGAGAGTACATAGAAGCATTTTATGGGATCGTTTTAGTCTTCATGGCAAGGTGGTTAAGGTGTTCATTCCTTTTGTTAATAGGAGACCTAACTATAAGGATAAAACGTTTGCTTTTGTGCACTTTGCAAGTAAGGAGGATTTGCTTAATGCAAAGAGCAAGATGAACAATGTCATGGTAGATGGGAGGAGAATAGTGGTAACGATTGCGAAATATCAGAAGAGCAGTTTTCCAGGGTTCCATAAGCGCAAAAGTGTAGAGGGGCCAGGAGAGGCAGGTGTGGAGGTATCCAAAAGGAAAAGTCCAATATGTCATGTTGTTGATGCTGGGAAGAAGGAGCTGTTGAACAAGTTTCATGATGGTAGAACTTATAAGGATACGGTTGCGGGAGTGAGAAATGTTGCTGGTCAGCAGGATATTAGCTCTGGGGATAGGAGGGAGGTGAGGAAGGCTTTGGACGTCTATATTCCAATGGAGGAAAGAACATGCTGAGAACGTCTTTAACTGGTATTTGTAAAGCGATTTTTGAAGTTGAGCTCGTTCAGAGGGCTTTACGAAGCGAAGGAATCAATGTCATGGTGGTAAGGTGGGGTTATGCAAAGAATGCATGTTTGATGGTTTTCCGATCAGCGGAGGAGAAAGAAGCAGCGGTGGAAAACAAGTGGGATCTTTTTGGTTCGAAAGGTTGGAGCCAGTTATGGAAGAGAAGTGTGTCCCTTTACCTTATTGTGAAGTTTCCATGGTTGGTGTCCCATTAAATTGCTGGTCAGTTTCTTTCTTTACAAGTTTGGAAGAGAGATGGGGCAAATTAGTGAAGATTTAGGAGCATACAACTCAAAAAGTCATATGCTGTTGAGGGTTGAGAGCCCGTTTGATATCCCGCCTTATGTCATCATTAATACTTATGGAAGATCTTTTATTATTAAGATTAAAGTTGAAGGCAGTGAGGATTTCTTTCTTGCGATAGAAGATGGAGTTGATGAAGAAGGTTATGTGGAAGGAACAATTGATCCATGGGAGGAAACCTCGTCGGAAGATAATCAAGGGGAAGAGCGGGAGGGTCTGCAGGAGCAGTTGAATTTCAAAAAGATGGCAGACACGCAGAACAGGGTTGAAGCATGGGTTAGGAATGCTACAACTGGGGGTGACACGCCTTCCGATGGTAATTTGATAAA
Organism: Hibiscus syriacus; assembly: GCF_006381635.1. Lineage (NCBI taxonomy): Eukaryota > Viridiplantae > Streptophyta > Magnoliopsida > Malvales > Malvaceae > Hibiscus > Hibiscus syriacus. The sequence goes on along the minus strand of NW_024062072.1, from coordinate 109,165 downwards.
AAATGTTGAAGTCAATAATATCTTTGGGGCTGACTTAGGTTCAGAGGGGACAGTACTAGGTGAGGTCCAGAGTCAGCAGCAAGTGTCAGGGGCTTTTTTTGAAGGAAGGATTAGGGTGCAGAGAAGGGGAGGTGTTATCTCGGGAAAAGATAAAGTGGTCACAGATGATGGGCTTAATTCCTGCATGGAGAGGAGAGAGGTGTTTGGGCCTGAGCAGGGAAGCCCAAGAGTTAATAGTAACGGGATAAGTCTACAAAATTATTTTATGGTTTACAAGCTTATTGCGGTCTGTAGAAAGGGTCTGTTTCTTCGGGCCAGCGGCGTCCCATTGGGAGGAGTGCTTCAGTTAGTAAAGCTGAGAGGGGTTTTTATAAGAATGTGTATGCTAGGAGATGGGATGCTAAAAGTTGTAGTGGCAAGTGGTCTGACTTTGTTACAGAAAAGGAGGATCAGGGGAGGTCAGAAGCTTTAGAATGTTGGAATGTCTCTAAATTGTTGGGGGTTAAATTTAAAGGAGGCGAATCAGAGTTCTTAACCAAAGTGGGGCCTTTGGTTAATGGGAGAGAGGATTGATGGTTGGGAGTAGGATGTTGGATTTATGGTGTTAGTAAGATTTTGATGGTAGAGTGGTCTATAATGTGTTGGAATGTTAAGGGTTTGGGTAGGAGGGTGAAAGCTAGAGCAATTAGGAGGTTTGTGGAGGAGAAAAAGCCAACAATTTTATTTTTACAAGAATAAAATTGGAAGTTGTAAGTCCTTTGTTAGTAAGGAAAATGGGAGGTAATTTACTCACTGGTTCAGTAACAGTTCCTGCTGTAGGTTCTGCTGGTGGGTTAATAACTGTGGAATCAAAAGGAATTTGTGATGAAGGAAGAAGTCATACACAGTAGATTTGTGGCAATAAAGGGGTCATTGGAAGGAGTACCAGGTACTTGTTGTTTTATTAGCGTATATGGTCCGAGTGTTGATGCAGAGAAGGAGCAGTTTTTTAGGGATCTATCAGCTTTTTTGGAACAGATTGATTGCCCAATATGTTTAGGAGAAGATTACAATGTGGTTTTGTCTCAAGAGGAGAAAGTTGGAGGAGCAGTGAATCCGGTTTCTATGAACAGTTTCAGAGATTTTGTTTGTCAGACGAATTTGATTGATTTGCCGTTATTTGGAGGTCGTTTTACGTGGTGTAACAATAGGGAAGTTCCCACTTATGAGAGGTTGGATCGGTTTTTGGTGGATCAGACATTTTTCTTCCTTTCCAAAATTAAGCCAGACTTTGCTTCCGAGGTCTGTATCCGACCATAACATCATTTGGTTGGAGAACAAGGAATGTAATTAGGGGTTGAAACCGTTTCGGTTGTTTAACTATATATGTTGGAGGAAGATGGGTTTAGTGAGATGTTGAAAAAGGAGCTATTTAAGTCCGACAAAGGGGAGAATACGGAGTCCATTTCCAAAGTACTTAATCGGGTGAAGGATGTGGCAAAGAGGTGGTCGAGGAGGGATTATCTTCAGCTGCCAGGAAAAATTAGAACGTTGGAAAGAGGAATTCAGAATATGGAAGTGGATTTGCAACAAGGATCTTCCATGGTGTCTATGAAATCTATAGTTGAAGCAAAGAGAGAATTATGGGAGCTACAAAAAAGAAGAAGAATCGATTTGGTTGCAAAAGTCGAGAATAAAGTGGAGATTGGAAGGAGATAAGAATACTAGATTTTTCCATCATTGTGCGGCAGTTAGAGGGAGGATAAATTGTATTAAATCTCTCAAAGTTGATAATGTAGTAACCGAAGATCCCAGTGTTATTAAAGCCTCTGTGGTGGAGTTCTTCAAGGGGTTGTTCAATCAAAGGAATACTTTGGAGGTTGAGGATTTAAATCTGGAATTTCTTAGATTATCGGAAGGACAATGTCTAGCTTTGGAGAAGTCATTTTTCGGAAGAGGAAGTATGGGATGTTATTGTTCATTCGGATAGCAACAAAGCTCCGGGTTCGGATGGTCTAAATTTAGGTTTCTTTAAGAAATTCTGGACCTTTTTGAAAGATGATGTCATGCTGTTTTTCAAAGATTTCTATGGGGGGATGGAGTGGGATTCGGAGGTAAACCATTCCTTTATTTCTCTCATTCCCAAGAAAGCCAATCCGGAGGGGTTGGAAGATTTTAGGCCAATTTGTTTAGTCGGTGGGTTATATAAAATCTTATCTAAGGTTTTAGCTAGGAGATTGAGTTTGTGCATTGACGATATTATAAGCCCGTCTCAATTTGCCTTCATTCCGGGAAGGAATATATTAGACTGCTCATTCATAGCAAATGAAAGCATCGACTTTTGGAGGAAGAAAGGGTTGAAGGGAGTAGTCTTCAAAGTGGACTTCAAGAGAGCCTACGATTCGGTGGATTGGGACATTTAGCTGAAAATAATGAGCAAAATGGGGTTTGGTGATAAGTGGAGGTCATGGATGCAACAATGTATGTCTTCAGCATCCATTTCAGTGCTAGTCAATGGGTCACCTACAGAGAAATTTCACACAGCGAGGGGATTGAGACAGGGTTGTTCGTTATCTCCTTTGTTGTTTAATTTGGCTGGTGAGTTAGTGCATTTGTTGCTAACTAAAGCAGTTGACATGGGACTGTTTTCAGGCTTTGATTTAGGTGTTCAAGATAGGGCCTTTAAGCTTTCGCACTTGCAATTTGCGGATGACCTCATAATTTTCAGTAAAAGCTCTACTCGGGATTTGAGGAATGTTAGAAGAGTATTATTAATTTATGAGTTATTAGTGGGGCTGAAGCTTAATCTAGTTAAGAGCAGAATTTATTGTATTAATGTTGAGAATGAGGTGTTAGAGACTTGGGCTAATGATATTGGTTGTGCGGTAGGATATCTCCCTTCTGAGTATCTAGGCTTACCCTTGGGGTTCAAGAGGAATTCGGCTGCTATGTGGGATCCAATAGTGAAGAGATTTCATGCGAAGTTGAGCGGTTGGATGTCTAATTCTCTGTCGCTTGCAGGAAGAGTAGTGTTGGTTAAATCAGTGCTGTGCTCGCTCCCGGTTTATTTTCTTTCCATTTTCAAAATTCCAGTTTCTGTGCTTCAGAAATTAAATTCCATAATGGCTTCTTTTCTGTGGGGGGTGCGGAGTGTAAAAAGAATATCCACTGGTTAAGTTGGAATTCGGTTAGTAAACCAAAAAGATTAGGGGGTCTAGGGGTCTCGAATTTATCAGTCTTGAATCGAGCTTTACTAGGGAAATGGGTATGGAAGTTTGCAGCAGAGAAAGAGTCCTGGTGGAAAAGGGTGGTATGTGGTGTTTATGACTTGGACCCGAAGTGCATAATGATGGGGAACTCCTGGCCAGTCTGTGCATCATGGATTTGGAGAGGTGTGGTTAAAAATTCCTTCTCCGATGATGGTTTTGGGGATTGTCTTAGGAAGAATATGCGGCTGAAGACTGGGAAGGGGAATTCTGTACAGTTCTGGAATGATGTGTGGTTGGGAGAAGTACCGCTGAAAATTCAGTTTCCCAGACTCTATGTTCTTTCGAGTAACAAATCGGGTAAAGTAATGGAGTTTAGGTGAGCAATGGGCTGGCTGGTGTGGGACATTCAAATGAGGCGAAATTTGTCAGATTGGGAGGTTGATCAGTGGTTGCAGTTGATGGCTATGTTGAATAATATTTCTTTATCTCCATGTGAAGAAGACTGTTGGATTTGGTCAGGGAATGGAGAGGGTTGTTTTTCAGCTAAATCTTGTATCAACATTTTCTATGATCAAGATGGTAGTGAGCAGAAGAGGGTGACCTGGGAGAGGCATATTTGGGTTGGGATTGCTCCTCCACGGGTGGAGACATTTGTTTGGCAAGTTGCTCATCAGAGAATAGCGGTTAAGGAGGAACTACTAAAGAGAGGTGTGGTTGGGATAGATGATCCTCTATGTTCTTTGTGTGGTAGGGAAATGGAATCAGTTACGCATCTCTTTTTGCATTGTGAGGTAGTTTGGGGTCTGGGGTCTAAATTTTTGAATATTTGGGATTTCTCCTTTGTGATTCCAAATAATATCATGGATTTTTTGAATTTGTGGGATGATTTACTCCCGAACTCAGTGATCTGGAAGTTTATTCCAAGGGCGTTGATGTGGTCAGTATGGAAATGCAGGAACGAGATCATTTTTCAGAAAGTAAAGATGGATAGGGTGAGATTGTTTTTTATTGTTCGTTTTAGAATAGCTTCCTGGTTTGTTGCAAAGTTTAAGGAGGTGCATGTCCCGTTAGACTCACTTGTGGGTGATTTAAAACTTGCTGATTTAGTAGGAAGACAAGGAAATGGTAATCCACATTTAATCTGCTGGGTCCCTCCTCCGGATGGGTTCTTAAAGATAAATGTTGATGGAGCGACAAGGGCTGGGATAAGGGAGGTATTGGCGGTCTGATTCGGACAGCAAGGGCATGTTGATTAAATGGTTTTCAGAAAGAGTCGGGGGTGGTCCTCCTATCTTGGCAGAATTGTTGGCGATTAAGAGGGGGTTATGTCTCTTGGCAGATTTCAGTTCTGTTCTGAATAAGAGGATCATTCTTGAATCAGATTCAAGCAATGCTCTGAAGGGGATAAAGAATCCGGGGTTATGCACTCCTATGTTTCATTTATTGGTGAAGGATATAGTCTCTTATGGCAGGGAAGGATATCATTATTAGGCATATCTTGAGGGCTGCAAATTGGAAGCTGATAAATTAGCTAAAGATGGGATAGGGTGATGTTTTGGTTACTGTTTGTTTGTGTTGAAGTGTAGGAATTTGTGCTGTGTTTAGCTGTGGTTTTTAAGTTTTATGTAATTCTTGAGGATGTTAGCAGATTGTGAGGGTTTGCTTATGATGTACTAAAGTTTTCATCTATATATTTCTAGGTACTCTTTTCCTCCTTATTTGTCCTTCATGTTACTTGTATAACATGGAGGGTGCAAAAGGGGGTTTTAAAAAAAAATAATAATAATAATGTGAAGCCCTCAGGTTTGAATCTAACCTGGCCTTTTAGGATGTCCTTCTAAAAATCTGGTTGAAGGCAGGACATTTTTTTTAATTAAAACTTTTGGGGTCAGGTCAAAACGTTTTAGAAAAAATCTGCCCCACCCCAGGATATTTACTAAAATACCTCTTTTTTTATTTTATACGTCAGAGATTAGATTCCAAAACTAAGTAGATTATGTAAATCTGTTAGGATCTTTGTAAAGATATTCTGTTAGTTAGGATCCCTAACTCTAAGGGATTATAATTAGTCCTAGGATCAATCTCTTACCTAGTTTAGAAGCTTCCTAAGATAAAACAATATTTTGAATATTTAAATGTATGAGTCTCCTATACAAAATAATAAGATTTTACTCTGATTTTGACATATATCCATTTCTGTATAGCCAAATTAGACTTTCAATTTTTATAAGATTTTATAACATGTATTGGTAAAAGTTAATAAAATATAGCATTAAGTAAAATTTTGGAGCAGGGCAATCAGAGTCGGGAATGTTTTCTTCTAGAGGCCAAGGTGGGGTTCAAAGATTAAATAAAATTAGGTTCGGGGCAGGTTCAGATACATATACACATAAAAATAAGCTTGGGTCACTTTAGCCCACCCTGTGCCATATCTAGGGATGGTATCTAAAATAGAGCAAATCAGCAAACAATTTTTCTGATTGTCTAGTTTTTAGTTATTTTTGGAAAATGGTTTCATAAACTATAATGTATAACCTCGAAGAATAAAAAAAGTGTCAAGCATCAAAGGCAACAAATCAAGACACTTTTAGTTAACAGATACTTCATCACAAATACCTCAAGTAACTGAAACATGGATTTCATGTCAACAAGACTCTGTATGGTCTCACGATAAACGCTTCCAAGGAAATTGAGAGGGAGAGAGAGCTGGAAAAGTAGTCCATTCACCATAACCTGTATTTTCAAATTAAAAAATAGTGGATATCACATTATTCAACAACTAATTTCTTTTGGAAAAATCAAAAGAAAATAAACTTTTGGGACAAGTACAAGCCAACAGAACAAGAAAAATGTTTTACCAAATCACCAACTGTCATTTGGCCATTCATAATTCCATGTGAACACAAAACCATAGCTGTGGATAGAGATGCACTAAATATCACATTTTGACCAAAATTCAGAAAAGCAAGACTCCGTTGTGTTTTCAAAGCAGCATCTTCATACCCTAGAAAGAGGTAACAAAGCGGGAGTAATAGAAGCAATATCAGAAAAAGTGTGAAGAATCAAAAGCATAAATAGTAGACAACTTTGCTCTCATGTTGTCTAACCCTCTTTGTAAAGTCACCAAAAGATCCTCCTCTAGTAAATGAATAAAGACTCTTGCAGAACTTGAAGAACCACATTACAAAATTTTATTTCACATAAAAACTTAGATAATGCCGAAAGCAGGCATCCTGATCCTCTCAGGATGCAATTTCCATGTACTTACTGTAAGAAGAAAGACAATGACAACTAACACATGCAAAGTGCAGGGAAATACTTTCCTTGGAAGCTCTAACATTTGGAACTTGGAAACAAGTCAAAAGATGTAGGGAGCACATTTGCAATGTAAATATGTGCCTCCACTAAACAAATTTAAGCCATTGGAAGTGTCGACTTTCAAATAATATGTGAAAAACAGCCGAGATTAGTAAATCCATCAAGATAAGGAATTTTAGTATATCCTAAATTTTATTTTCTAATTGTATTTTACGAATATTTCATGATTAGGTTTTATCTTAAGTAGAAAAAGATTTTTTAGGAGATAAAGATTAGGACAAGATACCTAGTTGTATTCTACTACTGTAATTTTCGGTCTATTAAAAACAGGCTGCTTTCTTCATTTCAGTAAGCAATTCGAACAGATTCTCTGTTCTTTCTTATTCCTTAGAAATTCTACATGGTCTGTTCTTTCTTCACATGACATCTCTCTTTCTTATTCCTTATAAATTCTACACGGTATCAGGCTAGGCAATCACCATCAATAATAATACATCATGGAAAACCCAGCCACCCATCCCCCACCCACTCCTATCCTAAACCACAGATTCAATGACAATAAACTGATGCTGCCCAAATCCATCAGCCCTAGTGATTGAGAGATCAGTTACTATTTCTTTTGTTGCTGACAACAGTATAGTAAAACGTTGGATAGTCAATTTTGGTGCTTCAGATCACATGACTGGGGATCTCAGTGTGTTTTACAAATACAACCCACAGCCTAGTCTTTCCACTGTTGGAACGGTCGACGGATCACTCTCTAAAGTGGAAGGGATTGGATCAGTTCAACTAACAAAGGACCTTCTTCTATCCTCTGTCCTTTATGTTCCAACATTCGCTTGCAATCTGATTTCTGTTAATTAATTATCAAGTAATTTGAACTGTCACTAAATTTGATTCCAACCTTTGCGAATTTGAGGTAGTGGATTCAGGGAGGCTGATTGACAGTGCTGAATTGTGTGGTAACCTCTATTTGCTCAAAGGGAACTCTCCTCTACATGGAAAAGTTCATTCAAGTTGTGTAACCAACTCTGTTCCTACAATTTCTCTTAATTCTATTGTTTTAGATCCAGTAATGTTAGGGCATTTTCGCTTTGGTCATCCAAACTTTGATTATCTTGCAAAAGTATTTCCTCATTTGTTTAGTAATAAAAAACCAAAATACCAATATACCTTGTTTGTGAAAACATCTTCAAATGATAAGAATACCATTCTTATTGTCTATGTTGATGACATCATTATAACAGGAGATAGCACCGACGAAATAATCAAGCTAAAAGGTTTGTTTTTTGTTGAATTTGAAATCAAAGACCTTGGAGCTCTCGAGTATTTTCTAGGGATGGAGGTTGCTCAGTCCAAAGCAAGAATTGTGATATCCTGTAGAAAGTATGTTCTAGACTTGTTAAAAAAGACAAGCATATTTGGGTGCAAACCAACAGAAACTCCCATGGATCCCAATCTAAAATTGAGAATGAAGGAACATTGGTTGATAAAGGGCAATATCAAAGATTAGTTGGGAAGCTAATCCATCTCTCACATACAAGACTAGACATTGCATACTCAAGTAAGCATCAGAAGCCAGCATATGAACGATCCATGTGAAAAACATCTTGAGGTTGTTAACTGATGCAAACTAGGCTGGAGAATTAACTTAAAAAAGTCTACAAGTGGCTATTGCTATATTGTTTGGGGCAATCTAGTTACATGAAGAAACAAGAAATAGACAGTAGTCTCAAAAAGTAGTGCAGAGGATGAATTTTAAGCACTTGCTTCATGACTTTGTAAAGGAGTTTGGATTAAAAGACTGTTAAAAGAGTTAAAGGTTGTTTCAAAGGATCACTTCAAGATACAAAGTGACAATCAATCCGCTATAAGCATTGCCAGAAATCTTGTTCATCATGAACGGGATTGACAAACACTATATTTCAGAAAAAGTCAACAATGGGGACTATGTAACTAACTTATACTCAACAGCAGCTTGCCAAAATTCTTACCAAAGCCCTTCCAAGGACGTAGATATAAGTCCAAGCTAAGTTTGTACAACATATACAACTCAGCCTGAGGGGAAGCGTGGAGAATTGCCAAGAATAGCAAATCTATCAAGAGAAGGAATTTTAGTTTATCCTAAATTCTGTTTTCTAATTGTAATTTACTTAAATTTTATGGTTAGCTTTATCTTCTTAAGAAGACAAAATAAGCCTTTTTTAGGAGATAAAGATCAGGAAAGATACCTAGTTGTATTCTACTACTGTAATTTTCAGCCTATTAAAAACAAGTTGCTTTCTTCTTTTCAGTAAGCAATTCAAACAGATTCTCAGTTCTTTCTTATTCCTTAGAAGTTCTACATGGTCTGTTCTTTCTTCACACGACATCTCTCTTTCTCATTCCTTAGATCTACATGATTCACATCACCTCTAGTAAACAAAGTTCTTTATTGATTACTAGAATTCAACTGTGAACAAACTAATAATCTCAACTGTTGACCTTCCAAGGTTACTAGAATGTAGAAGCTTGACAGATTAGTTATGCGATAACATCCATTAATTTAATGAAATCTTACTAAATGCATAGTGGTAAATTCACCATAACATTTTAGATAACGAGACTAGCATTTACAGGTAAACGACATAGAAAAATAGGATTGAGTTGCTCTAATTCCATTCTTTATATAAGCTTTTACAATGAATTGGGTTGATGGTTCAATATTTCCATATTGAGAGGAACCACTTCAGAGTCTACAGTCTGCCTAAAATACTTACTCTTTAAGAACTCGTCATACTTTTCAACTTCGTATGCTTCATTGTTGAAATATTTAACTGTCTGAAATATAAGACCGAAGAAAACAATAAATCAGGTATTAATGTGGGCCATATAAGGGAAAAATTACCTAACACAGAAAGATAAAAAGTTTGCTACAAGTTAACAATAAAATGAAAATCTCATAGATTAGAATATAGCCTGACCTCATAATTGATAAGTGAATCAATGGCCCTTGTACTTGCATCATTATCAGCTTTATTCATAATCTTCCTAAATTTGGTTCTCCACTGAAAATAACAAGAGAAGCTTAAGCAAGTAAAATGTTTCACTCCTCACAAGATAAATTAAGGATCCTGAAGAAGTATTGACAAGAATGACGGTACCTGAGTCACACTCAAAGTAAATGCAATATATGCAGCAACTGAGAGAGAAGTTATCCAAGCAAAAGGTGCTCCGAATTTGTATGCTAGTATACCCGATACCATAGATATCTGGAAGGATAGATATTAACTCAGTTGTATTTGTTAAGAATTACATAAGATCTAATGGACTACCTTTTAATCTTAAAACTCTGATAAAGATATTGAATATTGGTTGTCATAGTGGATGGCAGCAAAAGTCAAGCATTCATAGTGGGTGGGAGCACATGAAAGCATAAATTAACATCTTTAAATAGTATATAGCTTATCAGAAATTGAACCAAAATCAAACCTCTAAAATGGTGGGGACAACATTGAACCCATAGATGAAAGAATAAAATTGATTGCACGGCTCCCACGATCAATTATTCTATTAAGAGCACCAGTTTCTCGACTGAAAATAAAGTGAACGAAAAGAATAAGAACCGGGAGTGCAAAATTAACTGCCTAAGGCAAAGCACATTGTAGGAGAGACATCTATAATGGAAGTGAGCATATATAAACAAGTTGGTGGAGGGCCAAAAGGAAAAAAAGAAGTAAATGTTAAAGTCATTGTAGTGCGTCTAAGATTGAAAGGCATACCTAAGATGGTAGCTAAGATCAAGATCATGCAAATGTGAAAACACCTATAAAAGAAAAAATATTAGCAAAGTCTAATTAAGTGAAACATGCAAAAGATGCAATCTTTTAAAGGGTAAAAGTACATTATTTGAAATTCCACATGCCTTCCTGGAAACAGAGCGGATTGTCTGTAATGCTACTTTTGAAAAGATAGTAGTACGTAGTTCTGCCCACAAGAGAGGGATCATAGTTAGAGATTGAAACAAGAAAATGAAACAATGAAACAAAACTCGATTATGACCTATTGACTGATAGTTTAGCTCATCAAAGAGAGACTGAAACCTTAAGACTCATTAGAGAAAGACACGTATCTCTTTAAGGTTTTATATAGAATTATGCTTAGGATTATTATCTCATACTCACAAATCTTATTACATAAATAGGAAACATATTCTAGAAAGGAAATAAAACTGGATAAAGTCACAGATCATAACATTATTCCGCTCCTAGAAAAAGAGCTTGTCCTCGAGCTCAAAGTTAGGTTAAACTAGGCAAAAGGTACCTTGCTCGAGTTATTTACATTTTTACCTTGCTCGAGAGTGTTTGATGCATAGGATAGGAGAGACTCACAGAGGCTATGGTTTAGTTTTCTCACTTCGTATATACCAGAGTTGGTAACTTGTTTAACAACAACCAATTTCTCCATTCCTTGATTCCTTCACGCATTTAATCTAACACTTAGTTTTGGTTTCAAAAATAGTTTCATCAACATGTTGCAATGTACAATCTAACATCTATTCTATTTTGTTTGCAGGTACAATCGTGTCTTTAATGGACAACTTTTACAATACAAGAGTTGTGTTTTTAATCTTTGACTTTTCAAGACAATGTGAGATTTACTTGCCGCTTAGAAACTATAATCCTGTATTAGTTTGGAATATGTAGTAAGTAGCTTTTCCCCCTAAACAAATATGCAACAAGATGGTGTCTCTTTATTTGAACCATCAATTAGGAGATGTATCTTTTAGAGTTTTAATGTAGTTGCTATCCGCAAATTAAAACACCAACTCCTAGCATTATAATCCAAGATATACCATTCTGTCAAATTTTTCACTTTTAGCTCTACTTTGAAGTTTTGAAGATGAACCTCAATTTCTTCTGTTGAAATGACCCATTTCACATATTACGGTTAGAATATCATTTTCAAAAAAAAAAAAGTTACGGTAGAGTTTCTATAATGCACCCATTACTTTTGATGGCATCTGAATAACGATAAATACCATTATTAATACTACAAGTTATATACTAACCAAATATATTAGAAGAGAAAAGCAGATACCGTTGAAAGCAGAAGCTCCAGTACGGGCAATGCCATAACAATCAAAACAGCAGTGGGGGTAAGTTCGACTTCTTCAATGTGTAAGTTTGCTTCCAAATCGGCATCAATTGCATCTTCTAGGGTGGTGATATGTTGCTTACGAGCCGCTCCATCCAAAATAATCCTTTAAACAAATGCATACTTCCACGACTCGGGACTAGTCTTGATCTCAGTTGCGATATAACCCTGCCACTAACAGAAAAAGCGGATTCCGAAGCTACCGTAGAAGCTTGGACGGTTAGTAAATCACGGGCATGGCGGCTAGAATCGGAAATTGGCTTCCTTTTCTTTCCACCAAGCCAAAATATCCAAACTTTCAAACTCTTCAAATGTCATTTTGATAGAAAATCGCATGACATAATTCCCAACTCGCTACTTGGGGGTGGTAGTACGTGATCGTTTGGATTGGGAATTTACAAGAGTGTTAAAAGATTCAAATTTAGTTACTTGGACGTCTACTAGATGATTCCGCATTCATTCTCATTTGATCGTGTATTACACTACTGATCCATATTTATTTAATAAATTGCAAACATGTCTCGAAAACATTTGTTAAAATAATTTATTTGGTTTGGACAAAGTTGGGTTCATCATCGGTTAGATAAAAGCAAACGCAATTTGTTCAATTAGTGTTTCAACCCCACCAACATTTAACGTTGGGTTTAAAGCGGCGGCACAAGTAAAAATGGGGGGAATCTCCTTAAAATATTTTAAAAGTTTTCCTTCATTGCAAAGCCAATTTCTTGAAAAACTTCGGTTTCAAATTCAAAGTCATTTAGTCGGGTAGCCAACAAAAATATTTGATTAAGAACCAACGGGCTAGTAGGGTAATAAACACGGATAAAAAAGTGTTGCATTTTTAAAAACCTCAAGCAAACGGTTATTTTGGCTATTTTCCCAACTCGAATCGGATAAATGTCTGGGACATGACCCCTCTCGAAAAGCCGATCGTGAAATGTTTGCAATGTTTCCCTTGCCTTAAGGCAGTATGCATCATCATCCAAGTTGAGTTCCAACGAGTGGACAATCCAAATTAGGACCCAAAGCTTTTTATTAACAGACTTACAAATCGTTTATAATCATTTAGTCTTTGTTGTTGTTACAAGAATCGATTTATCATTGTTTTAAATTCTAATCTAATTGGCTCAATAACCTCCAAACCGGCTTGCACGGATAAATTAATTATGTGTGCAACGCAACGGGTATGAAAAACACCGTCTAAAATCGGTTGAAGTAATATTTTCAATCTTGGAATCGCGTTTGTATTATTCGATGCATTATCAAAAGATATAGAAAAAACTTATTTTCTAATTTATAAAGACAAATTACCCGTTTTAAAAGTGTAAATAAATTAGCACCGGTATGCGGCTCACCGAATAATTCAAACGCGATTGTTCTTTTCATCATTGCCAATTATCTTGATCTAACCAATGTGACGTAACGGCTAAAAAAGAATTTACGGTATTATGAGGGGAACTCCAAACGTCACATGTAAGCGACACACCATAACGGTGTTCTTGGAATCCTAAAATCATTTTTTTCCCTCGCCGTACGCCACATTTTATACATCTCTTCTAAGGGTAGTGCATTAGTTGTTGAATTGTTGTCGTGAAATCTTCATCATCAAAGTGGTCGAACGGCAATGCTTTGTAATCACGAACTTTGTAAACGCTTCTCGTAATTTTTCGTTGTCGTAAACAAAAACACCACCTTGCGGTTGTAAGATTCGATTGACTGGATCCGATCTTGAGCGAAGTGCCTTGCATTTTGTCAAATGGTTCTTCAACGTTGTGTTTCCTTCCGATGCAAGAAACTTTAGACAAAGTTTACAACGCGCCCTCCTCGATCCATTTGACATCACATAAATCGTAGTGATCCCAAATATCTTGTTTCGAGTGTGTTCGATCACTCTCACGACTTCAAGGTTTCCCCCGACGGAAGATTCAGCAGTGTACTCATGATGAATAAAAAATTACAAAACTAAGATTTGAGAGATGTTTAAGTGTTGTGTAATAAGATTTGAGAAAGTTGTAACCAAATACATCCCCAACCTTTATACATGTTTAGGGTGGTAAAATGGTAATTTTTTAAAGAAAAAAACGGTCAAAAACGGTCACAAACGGCTATATTAACGGCTAGTTTTTAAACCCAGACCGGTTTTTTTTTCGGATAAAAACCGGTTTTTTAACCGGTTTTTTTCAAACCGGTTTTTTATCCGGTAAAAAACCGGTCTAGGTTTTTTTCTCCAAACCGGTTAAAATAACGGTTTAAAAAATCCGATCGGTAAAAAAAACCGGTTTTTCCCAAACCGGTTTCGGATATTTTTTCGGATTCGGATATTCGGATTTTTGTGCACCCTATTGACAAGCCAAAAGATTCTGGGATGTCAGGTTCACTCTCATAGATTCGCCTCCCATTGTACGCTTCACATCGATCTCATGATATTGATGAACTTGAAGTTTTACTTTGTCAATCTGCTTAGAAAAATACGCATGAGTTAGCGGCGGCTAATTAAGAAATTTTACCGATTAAACAAACAGATATATGAGTCGAACAGTAGCAATTACAAGTTCGAAATGATAGATGGATGAACGTGCATCAGCAAGTTTCGACTGCAATCATCAAACTGCTTTCTTCTGTACTTTTTGTGATAGGAATAGAAGGCCTCAATAAAACCCCTTCGTGATTAACGGAACTTAAAAATAATTCCTTAATCCGCACAAGGAGAAAAAGAGTGCCCTAGGATTTCATTAAACTCAAATATAACAAAGTAATACAAACTAATCTCCCTCAAGAGATACAAAACCAGAAAGAAACAGCCCAACCATATAAGTAAAACAGGCAAACCATATAAGTAAAACAGGCAAAACAAGGTATAATACCTGTCAAAACAGACAGAACCCATATCTGAGTTGGGATATCACCGAGCTTCTTCGCCAAAGTGAGCGAGGATCTTAGGATCTCTCTGGCTTGTCCAGTGTCATGTAGAGCAAGAGCCAAATTCCCAAGAATGGTCAGGTACTGAGAAACAAGCTGAAGGTTTCCCATTTGAACATGAGCAATCTGCAAACCCTTGGCCAGCCGATTTCTGCATCAAAGTTGTAATTTTAAAGGAACTGATTGGAAAAAAAACCCTAAACCATAAAATTAATTCAAGCATGCTATATCGAATGAGAGTATTTTTTTTCGTTTTTCTTACGTAATAATATTGTTTTCTTCCTTTATATAAGTTAATGATATCAGTTGTAGAAGTATAAGAATCTTGTTCATCCAAACATGTTCTCTTTTAACCTGAAATACTAAAATAATAGGAAATACACTGCCCTTTCGAGCATGCTAACTTATCTTTTCATCATTTTTAATGACCATCATTTTCCCACTAACAGCATCTTCAATCCAACACAAAACTTTAAACACGGCACATCACTTTGAAGCATAATCAAAATTAGATGCCCTATTCTAGAGAAAATTGTTCATTTTCATTGGATTTAAAGCATATGCCAAAGCCATGGAGATAGTATAAGGGAGGAATGAATGAATAAGAACACGTCATTTCAAATATACAAAGTTGTTTAGCATCATTTTCTGACACACATACATTGATGCTATAGCTATTACAAAACATGGATTACGGAAATGCTTTGAAAAAGGAAATTGGATTGTTTTAAATGTCACATACATGATGGACCAAATTAACTGAACCAAATAGTCAACTATCTCTCAATAAAATGGGACTAATCAAATTAGAAACTAACCGTGCTTCCTGCAGATCTTGCTGCTTCATCAATAGAAGGCCATAAGCAAAAAGGATGCTTGCTTCCTCTCGAACCCCAATAAAGGAATCCTTCATTCTGTAAACTGGTCTAATTAAATCAAGCGC
Organism: Hibiscus syriacus; assembly: GCF_006381635.1. Classification (NCBI taxonomy): domain Eukaryota; kingdom Viridiplantae; phylum Streptophyta; class Magnoliopsida; order Malvales; family Malvaceae; genus Hibiscus; species Hibiscus syriacus. The sequence goes on along the minus strand of NW_024062072.1, from coordinate 93,661 downwards.
CTACATGCAACATGAATATCAGTAACACAACAAGATAAGCTAAATTACAATTTTCAGCAACAATGAATTTTGTAACCAGCAACCTGTGAAGATGATTCAGCATCACCAATACAAAAGAATGAAATGGCTGCATAAGCTTGGCACATGATTTGCATTGATTTGCTCTCAGTTATCTGAACATGTGAAACAAAATGGACACTTTAAATTTCACAAATATTCATCTGGAAAACAGGACATAAGTAGTGTAAATTAGATAAAATCAGCAATAACAGAATGAGCTTGCTTATATTAACATTTAACTACCCACCTCTATTTCAAAAGCAACAATAGAATATTGAATTTGTAACTGGTGCCAAGTTAAAACATCATACCTTTGCAGCTTCTACATAGTGAAAAGCTGCTTCATCATAACAACCAACAGAATGGGAGTATTGCCCCCTAAGCATCTCAATGATGCTCTCACAGGCCTGTAAAATTGTTGGAAAGCGAACGAACCAGTTCTTCATTTGCACCAATGCCTGTAAGATTAAAATGCTATCTTAGTAATTCAAATTCAAGAGTTACTGATAGTGTCCTGGCATGGAGAATATTAAGGATCATTCTGCCATATAATTGTACAGTACGTAGCATTTACGTGCCTAGTGGAAAATGACATGTTAAAATACAAATAGATAGTGGACTAAAATAAGTATTCAAGGCATATACCATATCATTTGAAGGGGGTACCATTATTCTCACTGAAGGCAAACAAATTAACATACTGAATATATGTATTCTTACACTCTACAATAGTAGTTTCAATAAACCTGAAATGGTAACTATCGATAATCAATTCAACTTAGCTTAGAGAAGAGAAAATTGGAACTAGAAAGTCTATCTTCTTTTCTTATGTTTTTCTATTTTTTCATGATATGCAAAGTCAAGGATCCTTCAAACCATTATAAATATTAAAAATACAAAATAAACCACATACACAAGCATGCATAGATTTTGATACAAGTTATCAATTTGTCCATTAAGGTGCTGCCTAAATGAGGTAGGGAAGTATATCACACCCCTAGCTGACTCAAACACAAAAAAAAATCAGCAACGTTTTAGAGATGAAGTTTTTAGAGAACAGACGGACAGTTAACTGGAAATAATTGAAAGAATAAAATCTACCTCTTGAGCTTGAAGAAATTCAGACCGTGTAAGCTCCACAGCAACTTTATTTTCAAGGAACTGCATCAATAACATTAAATATACACCAGCCATCCAGATTGCTGAATGTTTCAAATCCACTTCTACTCAAGCAAAATCAAGAAAGTTAACAGTAAGAAACGGAAACTCACTTCAGGACGACAAATGCATGGTGTAAAAATAAGAAAAGCAAACTAACCTCTCACATCATCAGTTATCCCAAGCCTGACCAGTTCCTCTGCAAGAAATAGCAATGCTTCGATTCTAAGCATCCATCAATATAGTTTAAGGGGCTACATAGAAACTCCACTTTTCTATTATCCTCAAAAGATGGTAAAAGAAGAGAAATTCAAAGAATAAAGCAATGACATCCTATTTTAAAGAACAAACCTTTGATGATATGCATTCCAGACTGAATTCTTTTATCACAATCTTTGAAATTTCCTTTTGGACGGCCGAATATGATGACCATAAGATCAACAAGGGCATAGACAGCACTTTTTGGCAGCCATTCCCCATTAATGGGAGGTGGTGCGAGGAAAAGCTTATCTTGCAGTGCCCGTTTGATATTTCCAAAATATGTGGGTTTGAGGGAATCATTTCCAGTTGAAGTCTGTTGGTGCATGTTCTTGGAATCTTGCTTCTTAGCAGCATCCAATTTGTCCACGTGTTTGATAGCATTCTTGTAATCAGAGTTATGAAGTCGGTAGAAGATAGTAGAAGCTCATTGTAGAAGAGTAAACCCAAACAATGGGCTCTCTTCGATAGGAAAGAGGAATTAGTACCATATAGTATATGAATCGCAGATTAACAAGGAGACAAAAAAAAAGACATGGTTGAGCTTAACTGACCCTATCTGAGGGCATAGTCTCCCAGACCTGATCGCAACGCTGAAGAGCTAGCTCAACCTCGTTTGCAGTTTGATCATCCCATTGCATAAGGAGGCGGACATGCAGAATAGAAGTCACGAAGAACATCTGAAGCTCCGGATAGCAAATTTGAGTAGCGATTTCATAACCTGATTCTAAAGTGGAGATTGAGTTCTGATAGTCTCCTTCAATAATCAGAGCGTTTGCCAGCTGATAATTGAAGTTACAACACCATAACTTCACCGACAAACTGCAAGTTCAAGGAGTGCTTAACACTAGTAATTTACTCTATTAGACAAAGTTCTGGTTAAAAAAACTTATCTTTAAAAAAGAAAAACCTAAGAGCAAACATACTCGGGAGCCGCCGCAGAAGTAAGGAGTAGAGCCTTGTGCAAGATCTGCTTCTGAGGAGGGATGGCACCAACGAGATGGTAGCACTGGCTGAGCAGTGAGTAGGTTCGACACTTCAAATCGAAGCAAGAAGGTATGGAATTGAGGAGCAACTGTGAGCGTTCGAGGTGGGACTTGGCATGGTTAACGTTGTGCGAGTGGCGCAGCAGAAGAGTGGCTATTCGGAGTCGAGTCTTCACCTCAAGGATGGGAAGAAAGGAGTCGTGAGACTGGCAGATTGCCTCTAAGCACTTCACCGCCTTCCCAATCTCTCCCTTCTTCTCATGGTAATCTGCTAGTCCCCACAGCCCTTCAGCTACTGCTTCCATTCCCCAATTTTCACAAACTAACTTTAAACCACGATTAACCCGGTTCCTCTTCACGGCAAATCAGCAGAAAGAGAAATTAGAAATGAATGAATCGTAAGAAAAATCATACTGTATCTCCCAATACCAAATCCGAATTCTTCGCTTCTGTCGCCTGCAGTAGCCAAGGAGCTGCACCAAGTTCCTATGCCTTAACCTTCCCATGCTCACGATTTCGGAAACAAACTCCTTCATTCCTTGTCGCGAATCATGGGAGATTCTCTTGACAGCAACTTGTTCCTTCGAAGAAGGTAACACTCCTCTATAAACCCTTCCGAAACCTGTTTCAAATCGAAGGCAACAACGCAGCTACCAAATCTAATGGGCTCCTACAAACTTTTTCAAATAAAACCGAAAAGGTCGGTTGTTGGATTTTAAATAAACAGGCCTCATTAGTCTGGTGCCCAGATAATATGGATTTAGAGATGACGTTGAGGATGAAAACTTTCATGGAAATTAAAGTTAATTTTCAGTGAGATTTGATTTAAAATGTTATTTCGTTAATTTAAAAAGTTGTACAATTAGTAAGAATTTTGATTATAACTGAGAATGTTATATTATGATGAGTTTTAACCTAAAATATATATGTCGATAATATTTTCGGTTATAATCAAATTCTTAACGATAACTTTTGAGATTACAATCAAAATAATTATGTAATTTACATAATTTATTATAGAGAACATAATAATTTTAATTTCATCATAAAATATTACCCATATTACTCTGAAAAGTTACGCTTTTAGTAGGTTTTTCAATCACAACAGATTTTTACAGTTTTTAACTTTTTATTAACTAATTGTATTTTAGAATCATTAAATAGATTAGCTTATATACAAACGCAGGCAGCCATGTTGTGATGTTAACATGAAAACATACATATTAATTATCAGTTGTTGTTTCCGCTTAAAATTGTTAACAAGAGTATTTGTAATTAGACAAAGGACGAAGAATTTATGTTAGAAATAAGCCAACTAGTGTTGACATAAATGGTTGTGATTCAAGAATTTTAGCTTGTAAGATCAAGTTTAAATCCCACCACCGTCACTTTTGGTGGGTAATTTATAAAGTCCTATGTAAATCTCAATTAGAACTTAAGTATGTCTTAACCCTAGACCGGGAGAGTTACCCTGACCTAAACTTTAGTGTACAAAATAATAATAATAATAAAAAAAATATAAATATAAATATAAATAAAATTATATCAACTCCTAAGTTCATTCTTGTTTGTAATGCTCTGCCATGCTGAAGCAGGCAACACCAATGCTATATGAGAAACATGAGGAATTTCGTGGACCTCATTTTCCTTTCTCAAGAAAGAAAAAGGGAGAATCACATGCTGGAGTTGGGTATTAGCTTAGCCAGCTGTTACATCCGAAATTACGATTTTCATATTCTCTACCAAAGTATCAAATCATATGCAAAACAGACTACCACATTGATCTTTCATCTGTTACAGAAACAATTAGAACTAAACAAAAATCGATAGCCGAAAATGCTATATTCAAACTTTAACTCCTGTAGGCAAGAAGGGCTCCCACCATCCAAATTCATATTTTGGATAGGGTGCCACCCAGTTTTCTGGCTTCTCAAACTCCAGCTTGGTAGGATTTGAGGCTAAAGCTTCTTCAAGACTGTCAGCTCCGTAGCTATCCGATAAAACTCTGTCCAACCTCAATTTCATAAACCTGCAGAGCAATTCGATTACGATAAAAAAAGATGCAACTTAACCATGCTAATTAAAACTACAGCCAAGTCATACTGATAAAAGGTTCGGAAATCGTTTGGGATGGAATTCCATCGGTGTTAAACCGATAACCAGGATACACTTTTCCCTGCAGAGGGTCAAAACTAAAGCTATCACCACCACCGTGGGATATCGGTTTCTCTTCCCTTTTGCCTTCTAATAAGATCTGGCATTCAAATCTCTGTAATTGCACCATTCTAGGTTTACCATCTCCTAGAAGAAGTCCTAACCGAGTTGGAAGGTAGTGAAGCCTAACAAATGACTGTTGTGTAATACTAGTCATTCAATATCCAGGTTTTATGCAGTACTCGTGTAGGAAGAAGAAGATGGAAAATGAAGCAAAAACGAAACATTTTTTTTGGGTTCCAAGTCTTACGTGATCCAAGGGACATTAGTTGAAACCAAGGCAACAGCAGGCCTGCGCAACCTCTTTGTAATGTCGGGAAATTTCTCTAAGAACTTGGGCTCGATTACAAGCCAGAAGTCCTGTTCTTTATCATTTTCTCCATAGTACCGACGCCTCTCATACAAGAGCTCCTTGAAGTGTTCCTCTTCATCGAGCATGAACTTTGCATTCGCAACAACAAAATAGTATTTTTGGGCATGTTGCTGGAATATAAGAAGAACTTCAGAATCAGAAAGTAATTCATACCACCAGAAAAGACTCTTTAACAATACCATTCTGAACAGAAAACTAGCATGGCCTCTTCCATTCCTGATTTTCAAGATCTTTATCAACATAATGAAAAGAAAAAACATATTTGAGATCTCCAAAGTCAGACAAGACTCATTTTGCTTGATTGACAATCAATAAAGTGAAGCCTCATTTTAACTCTAACCATCTATCTAACGGAGGACACATTTTGAAATTTTTCCTGCTATTGGTTCTACTTAATAATGAAAGATCAAAGGCTTTCAAAACCAATGGGGTTAAATGATACCCTGAGACAATTAGAAGAAGGAATATTTTGAATTGTGAACCACATCTTTGCTTCTCATTGCCAATTGTTAAAACTAGTAGAACAGGTCTTTCTTGTTGATACATACATTTATTTATAATATCAAGGAACTTTATCAACCATTTTCTTATTGCGGAAGATGTCCACATTCAAAGACGAAGCATGATTTTATGTCCCAGGGTGTGAATCTTTAAGAAGTTATATTCAAAATTTAAGGGATGCAAAATTACAAAATTTCAGGGCTTCTGAATTAGATCATCAACAAAAAATACTTAAACTACATGATAAATAAAATTTTTATGGGTTGCAACTGCCCCAACACCCCTCGATCCATCCCTGTCCACATTAACCGTATTCAGCAGGATATTTGCCACAAAAATGGAGAAAACAATGAGAAGGAATGCATGGTTGCATAAAATTAGACTGGTTATTGGTTTGGAATGAAGTTTATTACTAAGACAAACAGAGTAGCGGTCCTACTACCTGATTAAAAGCAGTTATTATGTATCTACACAATCGGTATATGGACAGAAACATAGCAGAATATCATGACTCAAAATACCCAATTACTGCAACTATTTGATAGACGATGGAGAAGAAACAATAGATACAAGAGTACCTTCTCGGGACTGAGCTGGTCGGAGTCAACTGCAGCAACGGCAGTCCTAAAGGATGGTGTGGTCCTGGAAGCTGAAGTGAAGGAGCTCTTAATCAACAACTGGGCGCGGTTGTTGCTGCTGGGAAACGCTAAGGCTTTGGCTACGCCATCGTTGCTGCATTGGGCGGCGAATTGTGCCGGAGCACAACCCGGACCAAGTGTTAAACTTGCAGAACTGAGCGCACCTAACATTTCCTTCTCTTTGATGTTGTCTATCGGACCAGAATAGCGGCTGCAATCGGACTCTTGTTTTGAAAGAAAAAAGGTTGTTACCTTGCGGAGGGCAGAACAAGATTTTGGATTTGCCTTTACCAATTTGTAGCAATCTAGACTAGCTAGACAACCTTATCTTGTTATCTTGTAGCTTCTACAAGTCCCACGTAGGCGAAACTGGTGTGCGGTGGCTAAAAAACGGCTTGACAGGTTAAATATGTGATTGATTAAAATTTAAATCGGTTATGTTATATTATTTAATTGAAAATATTATTAAGTATAATAACATATTAGGTAACGTTTATATAATGTAATAGGTAGCGCTTATATAATAAAATAGACATTTAATCAGAAATATTATCAAGTACAATAACATATTAGGTAGCGCTTATATAATAAAATAGACATTTAACCGAAAATATTATTAAGTATAATAATATATTAGATATCGCTTATATATGTAATAAGTAGCGTTTATATTGACCTATTTTATAAGTAAATCGATATTTATACCGGTAACATTGTAAATTTACTTATTACATTATAATTATCGGTTTCGATGTTTTTTGGATCGATACAACTTTAAATGTATCGACACTTTATGCATGCACCTCGTTGGACATTCATTCTGGAAACAAGTATCGACATAAACTTAAAGAGTGTCGATACATTATTTAGACCTATTTTTTCATAAAACCGATATATTTTTATCTGATACATTGTAAATTTACCTATCACATTGTAATTATCGGTTTCGATATTTTTGGGATCGATAGTTTTAATAAATGTATCGACACTTTATGCGTGAACCCGTTTGGCATTCATTATGGACAAAATGTATCAACACAAATTTAATAAGTTTCGATACTTTATGATGACCTATTTTCTCATAAAATCAGTATATTTATACCGGTTACATTGTAAATTACATATTACATTATAATTTTTGTTTCGATATTTTTTGGATCGATACTTTTTAAAACATGTATCAACACTTTATGCGTACAATCCTTTTGGCATTCATTTTGGACAAAAAGTATCGACACAAATATAAAACGTGTCAATACATTATGCTCACCTATTTTAACATAAAATCGGTATATTTATACCGGTTACATTGTAAATTTACCTATTACATTATAATTATCGGTTTCGTTTTATTGGGATCAATACTTTTAATAATTGTATCAACACTTTATGCGTGCACCTCGTTTGGGCATTTATTCTGGACAATAAGTATCGACACAAATTACACAAGTGTCGATACATTATGTTGACCTATTTTCTAATTAACCGGTATATTTATACCAGTTACATTGTTAATTTACCTATTGCATTATAATTATTGGTTTCGATGTTTTTTGGGTCGATACTTTTAGAAAATGTATCGATACACATTTAGGTAGTTATTGTACACACCTAAATATGTCACACGAATTTAATGTTGTACACACCCTTCAACTACCACTACCAATACCGCATCCTATTGAAAGCACGACTCCCAGAAACATGTTGAATGAATGAACCTTTACTTACATCTCCATCAACTCCGGGACCACTGAACTTGCACCAAATTTTTTTTGTCATGGAACATACTGATGCAGACAATGTTAAGCTAACCGAGGAATGTCATGAAGTACATAATGTTGATGAATCTGACAGATTGGTTGGTTAGCTCTTCTCTTTACGTGATCAAGCTTGTTACTTTTACAAGGGATTCGCACGGGAACATGGGTTTAGTGGATGTACGGGAACAACACGGCTTGACGTGGAAGAGAATCTGAAGACACAATAATTTTGTTGTTCCAAAGAAGGGTTTCGAGTATCAAAAGGCAATACTGTTGATCGTCAACGTGCTCATACGCCAGTCACAAGAACAGGATGCAAGGCTAGAGTCGTAGTTACAGCAACAAATACAAAAAATCACTGGGTTATAAGTAAGTCTTATCAGAAACATAATCATGCATTGTGCACACCTGCTATGACACCATTTATGCGTTCTAATAGAGATGTAAGTAAGGCTGATATCGATGAGGCAACAACATTGAAAGAGGTCGGTGTTGGCACGTCACAAGTAATGAACTATTTAACACAGCAGACAGGGGGCTATCATAATGTTGGATTTACACATAAAGACCTCTACAATGCACTTCAAAAGGTCAAACAAAGGAAATCGTCGATGGGGATATGAATGTGCTTATTGCTTACTTTGATTATAAGAAACATGATGATCCCGAGTTTTTTATAACATACTCGGTAGATGAATCAGGGGCATTGCATAATCTTATTTGGTTGGATTCTACATCGAGATCAGATTACACATGCTTCGGTGATGTAATTGCGTTCGACACAACGTACAAAGATAATTTGTATGGTCTACCAATTATGTTTATTGTCGGTGTCAATCATCACCATAACACAATTGTGTTTTCCACTACCATAATTGCTGACGAGACGTCCCAATCTTTCGAGTGGGTGCTACAGAATTGTTTAGAAGCCATGATGAATAAATCGTCTATTTCAGTTGTCACCGATGGGGATAGGGCAATGCAGAGGGCTATCAAATCTGTTATCCCTTATGCTAAGCACAAATTATGTTATAGACATTTTTCTCGCAATGCACAAGCTAACATTGGTGACCCAAAATTTACAGCATCATTCTCAAAATGCATGGTTTCCTGGTGGATAACCGAGGAATTCGATATTCAATGGCGTTCGATTGTTTTAGAATTCAAAGTCGAAAAGCATCCATGGGTGATTGAGAAGGGACATACTCGGCACGTATACGCACAAGCATATCTAACCGATCATTTTTTTGCCAATATTCGCTTAACACAAAGGTGCGAGTCTATGAATGCTTCACTAGCGATTGCACTAAAACACAAGAAGACATATTTAGATGTTGTTCGTGCAATTGAAGATGGAATTAGTAGAATGCGTATGAACGAGTTGAAAGCGAATTACTTAAGTTCCCAGATGAAGCCCTTCCAGATCACAAAACTAGTCGAACTTGAAAGCCATGCTGCTGAGATTTTTACCCGCGAATCTTTTTGTGCGTTCCAAGATGAACTTGAACGGGAGACATTGTACCGGATTGAGGAAGAGATTCAATCCTTATCAGATGAATATCAACATTATATTTTGACAAAGTACAAAGAAAAAAATAGGACATTTGAAATTAGTTTTAATTCTTGTACGGAAAACCTAATTTGCTCATGCAAAAAATTTGAGACTGTTGGACTTCCGTGTCGCCATCAACTTCACATTTTGAAGCACTTGGATTACACATATTTGCCCGGGACTTTGATTCAAAGTAGGTGGACTAAGGATGCGAAGGCTTCTGCACCCAGTTATGTTGACTTGAATGTGCCTCAAGAAGTGATTCAAATGGCAAGGTTCGTTGCTCTACGTTCAACGTCAAGTAGGTTATGCTACATTGCATCAAAGACAGACGTGTCTTCAAAACCGCAAGAGATGAGATGAAAATACTAATAGAAGAATTTGAAAACTCGTTTGGTTTGAATGATTCAGTCAATCAGAGCAGTGTAGTAAACAACGTTCGCGGCCCTCAACGAAAATAACGCAAGCGAAAAGAAGTACCGAGGGAACAAGGTCAAGAAGAAAATTAGGCGATGTGGGTACTGCAACGGTGAGGGACATAACAAACTAACATGTCCTCAAGTCAGGCTCAGTTTGAATATAAGTACGCCTACATCATCTGATTTTTTCGAAGATGAAATGGAATGACCATTCAGTCCCGCACATGATGACAACGATCTCCATATATCGTAAGTATCAACATGACTCCTATTGTGTATAAAAAACATGTACAACAACCTATTGCTAACTTTTCTCATCTCATACATAATTACTTTCACATACAAAATTATAAATCGTATGTAACTTATACAAAATTAACCCTACATTAACAAAATTTCCTCTCTTAGTCTATTTTGATTGTGGCTTACGAGACCGTTTAATATTTCATCCGCATCATCATATAAAAGCTAAACAATCTATAGACTATAGTCTCCCGCAATCATGACCGGAATCAGTTCTATAACTGGGATTATCCAGGTTAATCATGTTGACTGCATAGCCAATAAAACCTGGGGGTCCAAATGGTAAGCTAGCAATTGGTAAGGCAAGCTTCCTTTGAGGGTTTAGGGCCCTCCAACGTAAGGAGCGCATGATTGAACATTACATATAATAGTTGTATTCAGTTGTTGAAGAATTGTTCTTAATTTTATATAAGGATAGTTGTTATGATATATGTTAACGTTTTGGGACCAATTAGTTAGACGCGTTCAGTAGCCTATATCCTCGAGGTAGAGCACAAGAAATTTGGCATTTAAAGATTTACCAAGAGCGGTAGCTTTTGCTCTGAATGAATATCGAACCTAGAATCAACTTTGCAATTATGCCTATCATGCTAAAGAAAACCTGCTGAAAAATAGGATTTGCACACAACTGCAAGCATTTTAAATGCTAAACCCAACTCTTCACATGGAAAATTTTCCATAAAATGATTGACATTTGCATAATTTTCAATGTGAGTAGTTGGGTTTAGGGTTTAAAATGCTTACAGTTGTGTGCAAATCCTATTTTTCAGCAGGTTCTCTTCAGCATGATAGACATAATTGCAAAGTTGATTCTAGGTTTGGTCTTCATACAGAGAAAAAGCTACCGCTCTTGATAAATCTTTAAGTGCCATATTTCTTGTGCTCCGCCTCAAGGATATAGGCTACTGCACACATCTAACTAATTGGTCTCGAAACGTGAACGTATATCATAAAACTATCCTTATATAAAATTAAGAGCAATTCTTCAACAACTGAATACAACTATTATACGTAATGTTTAATCATGCACTCCTTACGTTAGAGGGCTCTAAACCCTAAACCCTCAAAGAAGCTTGCCTTACCAATTACTAGCTTACCATTTGGACCCTGCAAGGGGTTTTATTGGCTATGCTGTCAACATGATTATGAGCTTCCTTTATCCTTTCGCATTCAGTAAGACTGTAGAGATTTGAATCAATTAAATTGGATTAAATACCATTTCGAGAACAATTACATGAATACATTGATACTTAGTGGTCGCTTTCGATTTTCTTCAATATTGATACGCTAGGGCTTCATTTGAAGGTCATCATCTTCGTGAACAAAGATTGAACTTGCAACCTATAACCATTCACAAATAACAAACTTTAAAACCTAACCCTCTTTTCAAAGATTTTCTAAAAAATTAAGGTTTCGACAACATACCTATCGAACACAATAAGGGAAAAAAAGTGTCCAATTTGGAAATCAATACCATAATATCGATAAATTTACATGAATAATTGATCGTAACTGTTATGAACGCTGGTATTCGTCACAGAGGAAGAGAAGAGCACTACTTTTAGGGTTTGTCGATTTAGGGTTTGTAGTGTTACATATAAATAATGAAGGAAGAAAAAACGCGTTATTTATAAGTATCGACACAAATCTAAAACGTGTTGATACATTATGTTCACCTATTTTCTTATAAAACAGTTACATTGTAAATTTACCTATTACATTATAATTATCGGTTTCGATGTTTTTTGGATTGATACTTTTTAAAACATGTATTGACACTTTATACGTGCAACCCTTTTGGCATTCATTTTGGACAAAAAGTATCGACACAAATCTAAAACGTGTCGATACATTGTAAATTTACCTATTACATTATAATTATCGGTTTCGATGTTTTTGGGATCGATACTTTTTATAAATGTATCGACACTTTATGCGTTCACCCTTTTGGGTATTCATTATGTTCAAAAAGTATCGACACAACATTAAAAAGTGTCGACATATTATATAGACCTATTCTCACATAAAACCGGTATATATATACCAGTTATATTATAAAATTATCTATTATATTATAATTATTGGTTTTGATGTTTTTGGGATCGATACGTTTTAAAACATGTATCAACACTTTATGCGTACAACCCTTTTGGCATTCATTTTGGACAAAAAGTATCGACACAAATCTAAAACGTGTTTATACATTATGCTCACATATTTTAACATAAAATTGGTTTATTTATACCGGTTACATTGTAAATTTACCTATTACGTTATAATTATCGGTTTCGATGTTTTTGGGATCGATACTTTTTATAAATGTATCGACACTTTATGCGTTCACCCTTTTGGGAATTCATTCTATACAAAAAGTATCGACATAACATTAAAAAGTGTCGACATATTATATAGACCTATTCTCACATAAAACTGTTATATTTATACCGATTATATTAAAAAATTACCTATTACATTATAATTATAGGTTTCGATGTTTTTTGGATCGATACGTTTTAAAAATGTTTCGACACTTTATGAGTGCACCCGTTATGGGCATTCCTTCTGGACAAACAGTATCGATACAAATTCCAGAAGTGTCGATAAATTTTGTAGACCTATTCTCTTATAAAATCGGTTTAGTTATACCGGTTACATTGTAAATTTACCTTTTACATTATATTTATGGATTTCGATGTTTCTGATATCGATACTTTTTAAAACTGTATCGACACTTTATGGGAAACTTTAAGTTTGGAAACTTTATGTATGAAAACTTTGTTGTGGAGATTATAGAAAACGATTCTTTAATAATGTGTTTCGATACATTTGCACGCAAATGTAAAATACATTAATAACTAGTATTGATATTTCAACAATCCTCAAATGTATCTGAATACAGAGAAGAAAATATTAAATAATCAATGATAGCATGCATATTAGCTAAGTTAATAAGTTTTGAAAAAGGTAAGTTGTTACCTTATAAATAAAATTGCATAATTGATTCATATTTTTCAAGTAACATACGTACACAAGAAATTTATACATAACAATGTTCAAATAATGTATACATAATAATGTTCAAATAATGTACCCACAACAAAATTAATCCGATCAAAAAGAGTTATTTCTAACGAAATCCAGAACATTAGGCCCATTCAACAAAATTTCTAAATACTCTCGTATGTTACCGCCTTTTTCTGAGGACATATATAAATAATTTCAATTATCAAACTAATGAGGTGCAATTTTACTACTAAATTCGCATAAGTAGAAATAAATTTGTGTCATACCTAGAGCATTGTCACCCGAATGGGAAGAATCGTCAAAGGAATGTGGACATATGTAATTGTATTTCTATTTAAACACATAAATTGTTAATCAATCAATGTATGAACACCTGTTTAACTGGAAAAACATATTGCATAAATGTAACTTACCGAATTATAAATCATTTTTCCGATGAAGCATCGACCAACAGTGTATTTAGGTCGTTAAAATAAGGAAACGCGTTCCAAACATCATTGAGATCTTTACAGTAGGTAACACTATCATATGTTTTGCAATTTGCTTGATCCTGTTCACAAACAGTCAAACATAAATATGTAGGAATCATAGACAAATAAAAGTCAGCAAACTGTAATAAGATTCATCTTACCCAAGTGAATAGAAAATGGTCAGATAGCAAAGGTAGTTTCTCAAGTACATGGCTGATATTATGCCTGAGATTGTAATCAAGTTTGAATGTTAACATTTAATTGTATATTAACGATTTTGGCTACAGTAATTCAATTGCTCAACAGTTCTAACCTCATCTTGGAAGACCAGATGACAATAACAAAATTGTCTACACAAAAATGCATAAATTCATATAATCTTGTTATAAGGATAACATCTACAACATGAAGAAAATGAGATTAAAGTTATAAGCTTATATGTTAAAATAATGGATACAAAAGAACATAATTAAAACCTTTTGGATGTCTTGGGATGTAGGCAAGGACACCATTGACATAAAAAATTATAAGTTTTCTTACAGGCGGCTTTGCAAACACGATATACTTGTTTGGATCATCATAATCATCATCATCATCATCGTCATCTTCATTGACCTCTTGGTTGTCCACATCTGTTAAAAGAAAATAAAATACATTTTAGAACATGTAAATGTTTAGAAACATAAATAATTAATTACCTAACTCGTTTGATTTCATTGACGTAATTTGTCACGCAACATGGAGACTTCATCGCACAATGATGAAATATCGTCTCGTATTCCACTCACAAGGGAATCAATATGCTCTCGAAAATTGACCATGTATTCCATCACCGTCTTAATTGTGACATCCTCTCCAACTGGAGCTTCTGGAGTTTCTTCCATCATTGCGTCTCCAATTGATTGGTCGTCTTCATGGCCAATGGGGTCCATTTCCTCCATCTCTTGATCTAATCCGACCTCTTTGACACACTTCCAACCGACTTTTTCAACAAAATCATATCCCGCTTTTTTAATAAATAATATGTCAATCTTGCGGGTTAATCGAACAGGGGCGTCAAGCGAAAAATTAACTTCTTTCTTATTTAACAGATGGGTTATGACACATCCATATGGTAGTGAAGTTTAAATTGTTGCTCCATTTCTGACCATATATACAATTGCGTTAAATATCAGTTTAGCAATGTTTGGAGCCATTTTAGATTTATACTTTGCTATCCACCAATAATCGCTGTCTCGAAGCGTTGAATGTTTTCCCCCTGTAGGCCGGATGTACCAAGAGAGCATTTTGTGAAACACTCTCGACTCTACATCTAGGTGAATTGGGCTATTTCTAGTAACCCGTTGTATTGTAGTGTCTAAATTATTTTCATCTGAATCCCCTTTATTCTCGACACCTAGACCCTCCGCAATAGTTTCCGGAGATATATTTATATCCTTCCCCATGACATGGGTATTAATTCCTATTTTATTAGTCTTATTAGGCTCGTGCTGTAAGGAAGCATTGTTTTAGAAGACTCTAACTAGATTGGGGTAATATTTTGGTTCTACACCAAGGAATTCAAGCCAACCCCAAGATATAAATATGGATTTAAAACTAAACGCATATTTATCATCAAACAAGAAACCCAGGTCAATGACACGTTGGGGACAAATCTTCCTTACTTTAAAACTCATCTGCCATCTATTTTTCTCCGTATCGGATCTAAAGTTCAGAGTTTCGAACGACCTGATTTCCTCATAAGAAGCGATTGTTTGAGAAGGAGGTTATGGTTGAGAAGAGCTTTGAGAAAGACCGCGCTTCTGACGCTGAGGTTTTGGAGCCATTTTGGGTGTGGATGCTATTACAGTGGAACACAAACACATTCAGGAAAAAAAAACTCTAATGTGGAAATCAATGAAACCCATAAAATAATGATAAATTTACCTGAATATATGATCATCACTGTTATGATAACACTAGTATTTGTCAGAGAAGAAGTGTTTTCTTATGCCTTTAGGTTTAGGGTTTGTTGATATGGAGGAGTTTATATCGATTATAATCTATAAATAATAAAGGAGAAAAACACGCGATATTTAAAATGATATCAACACAAATTTAATAATTGTTGATACTTTATGATGACCTATTTTCTCATAAAACCAGTATATTTATACAAGTTACATTTAAAATTTACCTATTACATTATAATTATCGGTTTCGATGTTCCTGGGATCGACACTTTTTAAAAGAGTATCGACACTTTATGCATGCAACCCTTTGGCATTCCTTCTGGACAAAAAGTATCGATACCAAATCCACAAGTTTCGATACATGTTGTAGACCTATTCTCTCATAAAACCGGTATAGTTATACCGGTTATATTGTAAATTTACCTATTACATTATATTTATGGGTTTTGATGTTTCTGGTATCGACAATTTTTATAAATATATCGACACTTTATGCGTTCATCATTTTGGGCATTCAATCTGGACAAAACGTATCGACACAAAATAAAAAAGTGTCGATACATTATGTAGACCTATTCTCACATAAAACCGGTATATTTATACCAGTTATATTACAAAATTACCTATTACATTATAATTATGGGTTTCGATGTTTTTAGGATCGACACTTTGTATAAATGTATCGACACTTAGTGGTGTACCCTTTTTGGGCATTCCTTCTGGACCAAAAGTATCGACACAAATTACACAAGTGTTGATACATATTGTACACCTATTCTCTCATAAAACCGGTATAAGTATACCAGTTACATTGAAAATTACCTATTACATTATAATTATGGTTTTCGATTCTGGGATCGACACTTCTTATTAATGTATCGACACTTAGTGGTGCACCCTTTTTGGGCATTCTTTCTGGACCAAAAGTATCGACACAAATTATAAAAGTGTCGATACATATTGTACACCTATTCTCTCATAAAACCAGTATATGTATACCGATTACATTGAAAAATTACCTATTACATTATAATTATGGGTTTCGATGTTTCTGGGATCGATACTTGTTTATAAATGTATCGACACTTTTTGCGTGCACCCTTTTGGGCATTCCTTCTGGAAAAACAGTATCGATACAAATTCTAGAAGTGTCGATACATTATGTAGACATATTCTCTCATAAAACTGGTTTAATTATACCAGTTATATTGAAAAATTACCTATTACATTATAATTATGGGTTTCGGTGTTTCTGGGATCGACACTTTCAATAAATGTATCAACACGTTATGCGTTCATCATTTTGGGCATTCATTCTGACAAAAAGTATCGACACATAACGAAAAAGTGTCGATACATTCTGTAGACCTATTCTCACATAAAACCGGTATATTTATACCTGTTATATTACAAAATTACTTATTATATTATAATTATGGGTTTCGATGTTTTTGGGATCGATACGTTTTATAAACGTATCGACACATATGCTTACCTATGTTTTGGAAACTTAACGTTTGGGAACCATACTGAACAAAATGTTGGAAACAAATCTTTGTGTTTATTAATTTTTCATTTAAAAAAATCTATTTTTACCAACTACATTGTAAATTTACCTTTTACTTTAAAATTATTGAATTTTGTAGTTATTGTACATACCCTCTATATGGTATGACCATTCAGTCTCGCACATGATGGCAATTATGGTGACATTTGGAATAATACAGACAACGATCTCTATATATCTTAAGTATCAACATGACTCTTACTGTGTATAAGAAACATGTACAACAACCTACTGCTAACTTTTCTCATCTCATACATAAATCTTAAATCGTATACAAAATTATAAATCGTATACAAAATTATAAATCTTATACAAAATTAACTCTACATTTACATCATCGCTTACTTTTGTTATTCTTGTGTCTCATGACAGCTTTTGTTATCTCGTATCTTCGTTGATTTTGATTGTGGCTTACGAGATCATTTAATATTCGCGATCGATCCCACTCTCCAACAACCTATATTCAAATTTTCAGTACGTTAAGTATTGTAAACCACATCATTCAATCTAAGACTTTTAACAAGTTAACCGCAAACGAATTTTTAATTCCACTTACAAAATCACCAGTTGCCCTTGTAGAACCGATCGATTCCATCCACATAATCACATTCATGCCGCAATCATATCTGTAACAAAATTTGAAAACCACACATATCAATTATGAAACCTTCATAAATTAAGTTTTCTATTTATGATAACATCTCATACCCATTCAACTGCTCATTCTTCTTATGCTCCACAAATTTGAAATTTTTCAAGGGGAACTTTCCTAGAGATCCACATTATTCTACCCAATTGCGTTTCTTATTATAACTATCTAATATTTTCATCTGCATTAAAAAATATGAAGTTATGATCCAAACAAAATATGCATTATAATTTACATAATGTCCTTTCAGAAATACCAATCTCTTAGCATCATTCACTCTTTGTTTAGGTGCTTCAGATGTAAACAGACTATCATATATTGTTGCAACATGATCTACCATATCCAACACCACCAGATACCAATGTGAATTATGGTAGTTTATTGTGATCATGATCAGCAACAAATTTTACACCCAATTTGACAAAATTCACCATTCTATATCCGAAAACATCATTTGCAATTCGTATGGTGTCTTACCTTCTCACAGTCGGTGAATTTCACATAGTTACCCAATATGAGACCCCAAAAGGTAGCAATATTCTCAACAATTACTTTGTTGTTGGCATCCAACGCCTGTTGATGCACATACGCGACAATCATTATTAATTTACGCCTATAACACTACTTTTCAACATTTATTAATTTAACTCACCGCTAAGTGGTATGGAAGGTAGCCAATCCTCGGAGTGATTTTTTCGAATCGTAGCATACTGTCCAGGCGAGCAAATCAATAACCTAACAAAATTAATTACACAATCAGAACATATTCAATAGGTTTTAACATTTTGTACTTTCTACTTACCACACCGCTAACCCATTCCGTAGGCTTCAACGTTGCAACTTCGGATATATTAGCAAATTGATTTCCCATTAAGATTACAGAATATCTGTATGAATCATTAGGATTAATATCTTATCATGAAATATTTAAATATCACTCACAAAACAATATATTTCACTTACCCCGATGTCATCAATTCCGCTTGGAATATCCATTTTTTCAACCTAAAATTTTTCATACAAATTTGTCACAACAACATGATAAAGATCAAATTAGGTTTTCTTTTATTCAACTTACCTTTCTTCTTCTTCTGGGGTGCAAGATATTCCGAATCCAAATCTGCATCTATAACACTCTCCGGTGTATAGATCACATCGACATCATTCCTCCTCATTTCCTCCATCTTTTCTTCTTCCTCCCTCTTTTCTTATTCATATTTTTTCAGTTCATCGTATTTTTGCTCTACATAGCTCTTCATCTCTTTTATTTCACCCTTCAATTTTCCCCCTTCATCCAAGTATTCATCAACCACCTCCTTCACCCCCGTAAGTTCACTCCTCAATTCCACAACCTCCTTCACCACTCCATTAATTTTTTCACCCCTCACCATCTTAAGTTCACCCCTCAACACCTCAACTTCTTTCACTACTTCACCTCTCAATACCTCAACTTCTTTCACCACTTCACCCCTCAACACCACAACTTCTTTCACCACTCCATTTATTTTTCCTTCCACTTCCCTCTTATGCCTCTCAAGTGTCTCTTTGACTCTCTCAAGTTTTTCTTCGACTCTTGATTATCTTTGCATGATATCAAATTGGATTTTTTTGATATCAGTCAATTAAGACATCAAAATGTTGGATTTACTATGTTTTCCCTCACCGTCATCCCCAAATACAACCACCTCTTCTTCCTTCTCCTCTGCATCCACTACATCCTTGCCAATAACCTTTAAAATTAAATTACAATATTAAGACATTGATTATATTCTTAATATTATTTAATTACATTTATTACACTTTCTTGCTTCCTTGGTCTATCCAACTTCAACTTCGCCATCACTCTAACCACCTCTTCCTTCCCCCATGCACGGATACGTGCCACTCCGGTTCTTTCATAAGCCGGCACTACCTCACAGCCCGACCAAAAATTGAACAGTGCAACCTGCATTTATAATAAAATTTATAATTTTATATAATAACTATATTATCATTTTATATAAGAAACAAAAACATTCTTCAACTCATTTACCTCTAAGATTCCTATATACCCTTTGAGGTATCTCTGGCTGCCCTTTTTAAAGGTGATTATTGATTCAATCAATCTCGAATGGACATATTCAGCCCAATTGAATTCACCCTTCAAGCCTTCATTGCAAATGAGCTTCATATAGTCCTTGTTCGTTGACGTATCACCCGTTGGACAAAAAAGATCCTGACAAGGTACAATAGAACTCGGGCCTTCAGCTTATCCCCCCTGTAAGATCCACTTTTGATTTCCTCTTCAAGTTCAATATATTTCACCTTCTGTTTCAAACCATATTTGGAGGCAAGTGCTTTCCAGTCCTTACTCTTAGAGACGTCTACAACACTTTTGCCTTCATTTCCTACCCCAAGACGGCTGCAACACATGGGATCCCGAGAGAAAATGAAAAATCACCATATTTAGCAATACATTGTTTGATATCAAATTGTGCCATCAAGGATCGATACAATTCCCTCCAAATAGGTTGATCCCTTACTCCTACCAACGATCTAAACCCCATTTCTTCCAGCATATTCAACTGACCATTCTCCTTAAGGTGTATAATTAATGAATTCACCCTTTTAATGCTGCACCTTGTCGACACTTCCTACATTTTTTAACAATATATAATGTTATAGTACTTATATATTTTGTATCAATGTATTTACAAGTTTAATGAATACATTCTTTTCATGTGCTTTCCTCCATTCTTTGTATTCTTCACTATCCATCTTTGACTGTGCGATGTAAGGTTCCTTCTTAGCATCACTCATCGAATTCCATTTCTCCAACACATCATTTCTCACCTAATATTAAGCATAGACATTTTTTAATCAATATATTAACGCTAAATAATACTCAATTTCAATTTCAATTTACATGTCTAACCGATGTGTTCGCCACCTTCCTTCATCCTTTTACATTCGGTCATACTGTCAACATTTAAAATTTGTCTTCAATTTAAAGTTCTTAAATACTTTAATCCAATTACCATTTCAACAATAATAACAAAAAGACATTGATACTTACTAGAAGTACATATATCCACCCTTTGGTTGCTTTCGAGTCTCAACCTCAATTTCAAAGTCATCTGCGCCACCAACAATATTTTCACCCATTCACTCCATTTTTCCTCTATATAGCAGTTTACGCAAATCAAATTAAATACTTGTTACATACACTTTATTCAATATACAAATATAGATAACTACTCTTGTGGTAAAACGATTTTCTTCAAAAGAATTTGAATGACCACTACAAAATGTGTCGGCACATTTATACAACCTAAAATATCATTTTCTACCTATAATATTATAACAGGTATCCATATTTATTTTCTACCTATAATATTATATATTGGTCCCAAATCATTCTTGGCTTCAATTTGAAATCCCCAAACCAAACCCAAAAACCCTAATCTCTATTTCCTTCAAACGAATGAGAACACTCAATACTCCAAGTATTGACACATTTATACAACCTATAATATCATTTTCTACCTATAATATTTAATAAAAGTATCAATATTTATATTTTACCTAGAATATCACTTTCTACCTATAATCGGTCCCAAATGCTTCTTTACTTAGAAAACCCCAAACAACACATAAAAACCCTATTTCTGATTACTGTAATAATAAAAAACTAGGTTTCGAAAACGTACTTTTTGATTCGACTGCAGCAACAAACAAACAAACTTCGCTTTAGAAACGCCTTTTGAAATACATCAACAATTACGCTTCGATTTCAAAAGCTCGTCCGTTCTATCTATTTTTCAGAGGATATTTAACTATGCCCTTTATATTTTCATCGGATATGTAATTTCTATTTAATCGATACAACTACAAAAGTGTCGATACTTTTATGTCATGTGTCGATACTTTCGATAGTATAATTACCTATTTCTTTGAAAGTATCGATACTTTATTACGCGTACTTATTAAAGTATCGACACTTTCAATATATCCGGTAGCGCTTTACCTGTTTTGTCATTTAGAGATCGGTTTTATCATATTTTTACCTTTTATATCGTTATGGATCGATACATTTTTTTAAAGAATCGACACTTTATATGCTCTAAAACTGCTTCTCCTTTAAATTTACAATGTGTCGATACTTATATTAAAGTATTGACACTTTCAATATATCCAGTATCTCTTTACCGGTTTTGTCTTTTCCTGATCGGTTTTGTCATATTTTTACCAGTTATATCGTTGTGGATCGATATATATTTATAAAGAATCGACACTTTATAGGCGCTAAAACTACTTCTCCTTTAAATTCACTATGTGTCGATACTTATATTAAAGTATCAACACTTTCAATATATCCGGTATCTCTTTACCGGTTTTGTCTTTTCCTGACCGGTTTTGTCATATTTTTAGCTATTATATCGTTGTAGATCGATACATATTTATAAAGAATCGACACTTTATAGGCGCTAAAATTGCTTCTCCTTTAAATTCACTATGTGTAGATACTTATATTAAAGTAGCGACACTTGCAATATATCCGATAGCGCTTTATCGGTTTTGTCTTTTCGTGATCGGTTTTGTCATATTTTTTCCTGTTATATTGATGTGGATCAATATATTTTTATAAAGTGTCGACATAAACCGACAAGCTAAGTTTACCGGTTGCCAAATTTTTTAATATTTCTTCATGATTTAGACATACTACATTATTATTACTCAACATTTCTGGTAGCGCTAAACCGAATTTGTTAAATATCTTTTAATGTATCCGGTAACGCCGTATATTAGCCCGCATTTCTTGAGACATTCTCCCACGTAGGCTGCAATAATTGGGGAAAGTTTTCATTTTTTATTGTGTAATGTTATCCATTATCTTTTTCAGAATAAATAATTAGTGTTTATAAATTTGTTGTGAAAAAATCTAAACGAGAAACAATAAAAATAGATAGAAGAGTAAAGAGAGATAATTATATTATTATTTTAATATATGATAATGAGAGTGGTTGATATTGATCCGTGATGATCAGTGGTGACAGTGATGTGTGATGATCGACTATATGGGATTTTGATCAAATTCAGATGTTAAATTAATATTTTATTTAAAATTTAGGGGTTAAAATAATATTTTATTAAAAATTTAGAGATAAATTAGTATTTTATTTAAAATTTATAGGTCAAACTAAAAGTTAATCTCTTTTGACTAACATGCAAGTCATTAAACTAACCCTAGTGACTAAAATATATCAATTCATAATATAAGTGATTAATAAATAATAAATTGATAATATAAATAATCGAAATATATTATTTTTAAATTTTATGAGTAAAAGTGTACAAATATAAATAAAAAGTGATTAATCTGATAGTTTAACCTTATTTATTTACTTCTAACGTGGGCTTTATTATTATACAATTAGGATGTAAAATTTGCATAGATTAGCCCATTTTATAGTTACGTTGTATATGTACGTGTAGACACCCGTTTTTGTCCGGATTCTCATTTATTATTAATTCATTATAATTATAATTATTATTATTAATATCCTTTACATTTTTTGCATACCCAATTTTGAAGTTCATTAACAAACCCGGTTCAAGCCCACTAGGAAACCAACCCGACCAATTTCAGGCCCAGAGTGAAGCTCGTTTACAACCCAAACCCACTAAGGTTTTCACCCTCTACCCCAGCGTCGTCTGTATTTCCAACCGTTGGGTCCAGATCACTTATAACAATTAGTTTTAAACCCTAAATATATAGCAGCCAATAAAGATCGGCTCACCAACCGGCACGTGCACCCCACTGCTTGTCTCTTCGCCGTGTGAGCCGCCTCTGAATGACTCCCACGTCGACCGTCATCAGTAATTCGTACCGAATATTGATCGAACCTGCATCAATCAATCACCAATTCATAACCAAATCTAAAACCCATTTTAAAATACCATAAATCCTTAAAAATTGAGATTTCAACAACCCTAATCAGAGATATCATTCCCCTATTCTAGGTCTCATGATCTGACCAAAAAAATCAACAAATATAATAGAGAAATAATATTCAGGGGAAAAAAGGGTCCGAGGAGCAAAGAGAAAAAACCAGAGAGAGAGCAAAGAAAAAGAAAGGGTTTTCGAGGGAGAGAAATAAGATTCGAATGAAAAACAGAGGGGGAACCACCTTTCAAAGAAACCTGATAAGAGCAATATACCTTGGGGACCGAGTCGATCTGACGGTTTAACAGCAAGGTCGATGGCAAGAAAGTCGAATAGTCTCGGCCTCGATTCGTCAGTATCGGGGCATTTTCTTCAAAATAGAAGCCCAGATTCATAATGGGGAGGTGGAGACGTGTCGATTGGTGGTCATCTCGCTCCCGTTTATCGTCAACAAGCGACGGTAGACGGTAGTTAATGGCGGTCATTACGGTGAGACCTCACCAATTTCTAGAAATCCTAGGAACCCCGATGAAGTATTGAGAGAACTCTCCAAAAAATGTTTTGGGGAATAAGGCAAATGAAGAGAAAGGGTCGGTTTTGGCCTCATTTTACCTATTTATATTACGCCTGGAATGGCGTCGTTTTGAGAAGAGGGATGTGTATTTTCAGCGTTTGGGTTATTTGCAAGATAGGTCCTACGTGGCTTGTAATCTTTCTATTCTGATCATTAATGCAACTTTATCTTTCTATTACTTTGAGCTTATGTAACACTCAATTTCCCGTATACGTTTCCGTACAGGAGTCATATATGTCACATCACGTTTAAAATTTTCCACTTTTGAAAAAACAGTATAAAATTTGTTTCCAATCATAAAACATTTTAATTTAATAAACTAAAACATTCATTTACTTATAATATGTAAATAGATCTTAAAGGTTCGAACATCTTTAAAATTCGTACATCATCATAGTTCAAAATACTTTTTAGAGCATTATAATAAATATATTACATGCCAGCTAACAACATCAAAAGTAGATATAGCTGTCGTACAGTTACTGATGAGGTGACCCTTGAATGATATTGTCAGATGCACTCTTTACTCTGCTCGTTAAAACCTACGCGTGAAATAAACATACGTTAAGTATTTACTTAGTGATGCAATAACACTAATGAGGTGAAATCAATGCATCAGTATATCATAACTATCAAGTTCGAAATTTATTGTTTTTAGTCATTATAAGTTTTTTGGGGTGTACACGTAGTGCCGATACGGTCGTTCATAAACTTATTATGAATTTCGTGGGTTGCACACTTAGTGCCGATACGGTCGTTCATAAACTTATTATGAATTTCGTGGGTTGCACACTTAGTGTCGATACGGTCGTTCATAAACTTATTATAAATTCTGTGGGTTGCACACTTAGTGCCGATACGGTCGTTCATAAACTTATTATGAATTTCGTGGGTTACACACTTAGTGTCGATAGTACACATAGTATTGATACAACAATGCAGCATATGCAACTAAGTCTCTATCACATTAGCTAGGAATGCTATACACCCTTTTGACATCATTTTCTTTGCAGTCATGGCTGATATCACATTAGATGGTGATTTCGCTTTTTCGCCAATCACTACTATTTTGGAGCCTTCAGCATCCTTAAAAAATAATCGCTTCTTGCGATAGTCAACCCATCCATGATGTGGAGACAACCAATCCATGCCCAAAATAATTTCAAACTCATCGAAGGGCAACTCCATCAAGTTTGTCGGGAACACAACCCCTTAAATCTTTATCGGGCATTTCCTACATACCCGATTTACTCTCGTACTATGGCCCATAGGGTTTACCGCTATCATCTCACTAAAAACTGGTTCTAAAGGAATTCCTCTAGTTCTAACCAACTTTGTACTAATGTATGAGTGAGTAGAACCAGGGTTAATAACAAAATAGGTTCATCAAAAAGATGGAATGTACCTGTTACAATCTCCGGGTTATCTCGATCTTCATTAGTCTTAATATTATAAATTCGGGCCACTCCTTGAGTCTCTTATCGCTGGTTCGACTCAGATTGACCTCCGAATCTTCCTCTTCTTCTGCTTCTACTAGATGCTACTGCTGATCTCTCAGTTTGCACTGATCTATCTCCGGATCTCTATGGACAATTTCGAGCATAATGACCAGTTTCTCCACAATGAAAACAAGCGCCAGAGAGCAATCTACACACTCCCCGGTGAAATTTGTCACTTGTCTGACATGGATTAGTTCTTTCTCCATATCCTCTACTTGATCTAGCGGTAAAATATTATGATTGTTTAGTTTCTGAGAAGCTGTAGTAGAACTAACTCTATCAGTATATCGGGAAGTCGAGCCCTTGCCTCTTTTAGCATGATGGGAAGTTGAAGATATTCCAACTCTTTTTCCCATCTGCATACTCTGCTCTTCTTTTAGAGTCTCCTCTTGAGCTATTTCAATAGCATTAGCTTGGTTAATAAGTTCTTGCAAACTATGCAAATTCAAACCCAACATTATCTCTTTCAACTTAGGCCTCAAACCCTCAATGAACCAATCACGTCAGACTTTATCATTGGGAACTACCTAAGTAGCATAATGACTAAGCTTGTTGTATTACGCCTCATGCACTGCTCGATCGCCTTGTTTCAAATTAAGAAACTTCAGCATCATTGACCGAATAAACTGCTCCTCGATGTACTTGTTCTTAAACTCATCTTGAAATAATTGCCAGGTCACTTGTTCAGGTGATGCATACATCATAATATTTGACCACCACACTCGAGCTGATCCTCGAAGTAAATATACAACTCCGCCCAACATCACCATAACATCATTTAGCCATAAATCAGTATCTATTAGACTTTCATCATCTTCTACCTAAAACTCAGGAGCTCCCAAACTTCTCAACTTTTTTGGGATTAACATCTGCGGCGTTGGAGGAACAAGGGGAGGCAGAGGACGTTAGAACCGAGTCAAAATGGCATCAAGAGCTTGCATAAAGGCTTCAAACTCTGGCACAAGCATACCCTGATGTGCAGGCACTAGCATTTTCAGATGGTATCGAATGCTCACTATTAGCTTCATAGCTCTCGCTACCCAATCATTTTCTATTTTCTCATTCAGTTGCCTTCGCGAGTTCGAAGAATCTGACATTTAATATAACATACATAAAGATAACACCTAAGTTAGTAAGGAGTGACATCAATCATATTCTAACTATACTCTATCAGTAACCTTGACATCTTAGTGGAATGTAAACTCTTTTTACATTAAAATACACCTGGGTTCGACTGACAATCGGCTAAACCTGTAGCTCTGATACCAATAAATATAACACCCAATTTCCCGTATACGTTTCTGTACACGAGTCATAGATGTCACATTACGTTTAAAACTTTCCACTTTTAAAAAACCAGTATAAAATTTGTTTCTAATCATAAAACATTTTGATTTAATAAACTAAAACATTAATTTTGTAACACCCCCAACCCGTATCCGATCCGGATACGTGTCCGAAGTGTCAAATTGACTTTTCAAACATTTATTCGTATAAAATAGTGAGTAATTTAAAAACTTTGATAGCATTTAACTTATTCAAAACGTTTACAAAGTATATCAGAGTTCACACAATTTATATCTTTAGACTACATGCCAACTACACTCTATATACAGTACATATATTTTCTGATCTGACATTTGGTAAGGAGAACTGACCTGTCTTGCTCCGCATTACTCTTTACTCTTCTCGAAACCAACGTGTGAAACAATCACACGGTAAGTCGAAGACTTAGTGAGGCATAAAAACTTATAATGCACTTTATAACATATATCAATACATGCATGTTCTGTTCTATCATGTTATACCAAATTACATGCTTTCTTCGTATCATATAAAATCATATCAGATTAATTACAGTAAATACATACATACACATAACTCATCATTAACAGTTTATCATGTAATCACATACTTTTATGCTTAACCTTTTCAATCAAACACTATACATACACAACATCATATCATTTCTATAACATTTATCATATCACTAACATATATTTGTTTATATCTCTTGATTAGCCCATGTACATATGTAAGAACTATAGATATGTGAGTTTATGGAGGTTGTGCACTAATGCTGTCACCACAGCTCATATAAATGCACCGAAGTGCCACATAGAATTGCACCGTAGTGCCGTAGAATAATGTCCATAAGGACCACATATCATTCCTTAAGAATCATATACATATACTAGGGATCAAGTATGTGTCTCACCAGACTTCACACATGTTCCAAAGAATATATATATGTCCCGAAGGACCACATATCATTCTTTAAGAATCATATACATATACTAGGGATCAAGTATGTGTCTCACCAAACTTCACACATATTCCAAAGAATACATATATGTCCCGAAGGACCACATATCATTCCTTAAGAATCATATACATATGCCAAGGATCAAGTATGTGTCTTACCAGACTTCACACATGTTCCAAAGAATACATATATGTCCCAAAAGACCACATAGACCCTCGACTCTTGGCATGCCAACTATACCCCTAACTCTCAAGACACATAACATGGGCATTTTCTTTTATACTTATCATTTCACATAACACATAGTTCAATTACTCATAGAACATTTTCATATGAGTCACATTTACATGTCACATAGCTTATATACTTTCTCACGTAGTTACATAGATCCATATCATATAACATATATCCCAAAGTGCACATAATCACATATATCATATCATATAGCTTATATCATTTCTCAGATATTCATATAAACATACATATCATATCTTGTTCACATATGATCATATATGTTTCATATAACACATAGAAACACCTAGAACACTTTCTCATAGCTTATATCAATTTTCAAAGTCCTTTCATATTACCTGATGACATATATCATATAGATATATAATAACGGATATCATATTATCTACCTTATGCTCCATTTCTTTGTATTCCCTTAGATTATAAATTATGTCATATTTCTAAACATATATCATTTAATAGTATTTTTATTTAGGTACTAATTAATCTCTTTACTTAATTCAATTTCATATATTCATTATAATATTTTCATATAGCTCCATTATCCTAATTCTCATAATAAATCATACCACTATGTACTTGTCCAACTCATGTTTCCATTATGCATATACTGTTACCCATGTTTACCTAGTTCATATCACTTCTTATAAACTCACTTTCATCATATTTTCCTATTATTACATATTTTATCTCATAACCATGTATACACATAGTCTTATATTTCATTACCATATTACATATATTTGTTCTCCTATGACTCTTAATAAACATCTATTTCTATTTCCCTACATCTCTCGACTTATCTTCTATATTCCTATAATTTCATAACTTATTTTATATCATTTTCCCTTTTCACTCACATAAACCATCTATTTATTTAGTTCAATTTCTCATGACTTCCACAATACTCTTTAATAAAACTTTGTAGCTCTTCACTTTAATACATAAACCATAGTTTCCTTTAATTTATCAATCTTCTTTATATAACTTATGTATCCTTACTTATGCCCTCGAATTCATACTATTCTCTTAGAGTCTCCTAACATTTCTCGTATAATCACTTATACCATATCATATGACTTATACTTGATTATCTTATTCTCTCATGTTCATTTCATTTCTTATGACTCTATCATATAACTTATTCCATGTTCTTCCATTATTACATGATAAAGTCTTACATAAATCATATAGCATATACAAAGCATATCATTATCTTTAGTCATGCATACATACAATCAATGTAATACATATAATCACATATAGTTATAACCAACACATAATCATGTCTATGACTTCATGCATATTACTCTAGGAAATAGACTCATCGCAAGTCTTATTTCCATTAAACACTACATGCCACTAGTATGCACTCACCTTGGCCTCACTAGTCAATTCCAATCTCTTATCTTTCCCTTGATCGATCTTACTTTCTAAATGTTCCGGAATTGGTTTACGCGCAGAATCTACATAAATGTACATTTTGAGGCAATCATTAGATAACTACACCTTGTAATTGGATACTAGCAACTTAAACGAACTTATTAAACTCATATTCACAATTTTCCTTTAGGGGGGAATCGGTTCCCTCCTGTGGGGGTATCGGTTCCCCCTTGACATTCTGGAATTCTGTCGTTTGAGAGGGTATCGGTACCCCTTTGAATGGGTACCGATTCCCCCTAACCCAAAAATCATTTTTCAGCACAAAATTACTTCATTTCCTCTCAAACACTTCATATATCATCCCCTTTTTCATTCTTAACTCTAGTACACATACTTAAACCAATCTATATTCATTTATTTCATCTTAAACCTCAAAATCCTATCTTCCATATGTAATTCAATAATTACATCAATTTTGCAATATGTTTCAAATCCAATTCTATTACTCCAAATCTCTTAATTTAACCATGGACAAGTCAAATTTAACTTCCAATTTAAGAAATGAACTTTATTCCAAGATTTCATTTGTAAACTCTAAATCTTTAATCTCTCTAACTCCACCATCCTTTGCTTTTAAGATGATTTAAGTTTTCCTTAAGCTTAGTTATTATCTAATAATCAAAACCCAACCTTAAAATCAACAATTCAATTATAAACAAAGAAACTTACCTTTGGCTCTTGGCTTCCACGTGAAGAAGAAGAAGAAAGGAGAAGAGAACTCTGGAGAATTCTCTCCCTTTCCACGTGCATTTATCCTTACCAATCCCATTTTTAATTCATTCCTTGGTCAATTGACCCTTTTGCCCTTTATTTCCTTTAATAATTACTAAATAACCTTCATCATAAATATTTAATAATCATTGAACAATTTCATTCTTATACTTTAGTCACCAAATTCTGAAGCTTTACAATTTGGTCACTAACCCGAGATTGCGGATGTTACAAATCTCCCCTCCTTTTTAAGAAAATTCGTCCTCGAATTTTCACTGGACATCTTGATAGAAACATATCTTCTAAAGTTCTCATGTTGCTTCATTTAATTAACCTTTCTTGTCATCATCAGAAACTTACTTTTCAATCCTTTAGTTTTCCAACTATCTTTTTCGTTTATACATTCATCTTCTGTTGCTTATCATATAAACAATAACCAGTAATACCAATCCATTGTTGTCTTTTCTCTCATTCGATTATGCATTTTTCTTTGACCTTTCTAAAATTCCATATAATGTCACTCATCACGTTGACAGTAACATCCATCTCATCACTCTATATCATAAATCCATCTATTTCTTCATAACTCTCTAATTACCTTATAACCATACCAAACTTGTATTTCGTCATCATTTGACCAAAACACAACTTTAAATCTTCTTCAATTGTGATTAAACATATACTTTAAGGAGTCAAACAATATTTTCACATCACCTTGCACACTTTTCGTGTTTCTATATCGAACTTATCATTTACACTTCCATACGAATCCTCACTTCATTCACTATATCACATTTACGTAATCAAAATATACAACTATATCCCATACAATTTCATCACAAAATCTTGTTAGTCAACGCTAACTCTTTCATTCTAAAGTACAAATCCATATCATCTCCACACTCTTTCTTATACACAATATTATCCCTTTGTTTCAAATTCATAACTCTGATTTCATTCATATAATGTTACTTATCCTGTAGACAGTAACATCAATTCTTATCACTCAAAATCAAAAATCAATCAATTGATTTCTTTCCTCATTTCCTAATTAATTCACCACAATCCCAACTTTTACTCATTCTTTCATCCTTGTCTGTATTACAATACACATAATCTCTTCATATAACCTTACATACTTTTCTTACTTTTAATCAAACTTATAATCTGCACTTCCTTATAATCATTTATCATTTTTAATCCTTTCATTATCAAAATCTTCTTATAACATAACTAAACTATATCTTTTCATAACTTTGATAATCAACTTTACTTGTACAGAACCTTATTCTTATCATCTATTGTACTTGTATTTCCTTCAAACATACAAATCTTTATCTTCTTCACCACAACACCTTACTATGATCAAACTATACAACTGTATCCAAATCCTCTTCATATTTGGTTATCATAACCTGTCAATATATTATAATTCCATTACATTTTCATCACATACTCTTGTTAGCCAATGCTAACTCTTTCCATCTAGAATACAAACTCTTTTACAAACAATAACCGCGTCACTTGATCTTTTAACATCCTTACGGTGACACTCGTTCACCATATTCCATCTTATCCACATAATAACAAAACTACTTTATATCGTGTTTCCGATTCAAAACAATGAAAACTTTCTATCATTTTTTAGATATGATTTCAGCTTTCTGAAATCAACTTTTGATCTTACTAGGCATTTCCTGAGGTGTCCGCTCTTCATCCTGCCTGGCCAGGGCAGGTGAATAGCTATCACAATCAGGAATATCACCTTTCACTTACTTCAAAATTATCACGATCAGATTTCTACTGTATTAAACTATTCTTGTTCTATTAGCAAGACAACATACTCCTTACACTATCATATCAGAAATTTTTCACTCTATGTTGGCATGTACACATTTTATGACACTTTTAACTTCGGTT
The DNA here is from genome assembly GCF_006381635.1 of Hibiscus syriacus. Classification (NCBI taxonomy): domain Eukaryota; kingdom Viridiplantae; phylum Streptophyta; class Magnoliopsida; order Malvales; family Malvaceae; genus Hibiscus; species Hibiscus syriacus. The sequence goes on along the minus strand of NW_024062072.1, from coordinate 61,186 downwards.
TATGCCGAGAATCGGCTAAACCTTGGCTCTGATACCATTAAATGTAACACCCCAACCCGTATCCGATCCGGATACGAGTCCGAAGTGTCACATTGACTTTTCAAACATTTATTCATATAAAATAGTGAGTAATTTAAAAACTTTGATAGCATTTAACTTATTCAAAACGTTTACAAAGTATATCAGAGTTCACACAATTTATATCTTTAGACTACATGCCAACTACACTCTATATACAATACATATATTTTCTGATCTGACATTTGGTAAGGAGAACTGACATGTCTTGCTCCACATTACTCTTTACTCTTCTCGAAACCAACGTGTGAAACAATCACACGCTAAGTCGAAGACTTAGTGAGGCATAAAAACTTATAATGCACTTTATAACATATATCAATACATGCATGTTTTGTTCTATCATGTTATACCAAATTACATGCTTTCTTCGTATCATATAAAATCATATCAGATTAATTACAGTAAATAAATACATACACATAACTCATCATTAACAGTTTATCATGTAATCACATACTTTTATGCTTAACCTTTTCAATCAAACACTATACATACACAACATCATATCATTTCTATAACATTTATCATATCACTAACATATATTTGTTTATATCTCTTGATTAGCCCGTGTACATATGTGAGAACTATAGATATGTGAGTTTATGGAGGTTGTACACTAATGCTGTCACCACAACTCATATAAATGCACTGAAGTGCCACATAGAATTGCACCGTAGTGCCGCGTAGAATTGCACCGTAGTGCCGCGTAGAATTACACCGTAGTGCCGCGTAGAATTGCACCGTAGTGCCATATAATAATGTCCATAAGGACCACATATCATTCCTTAAGAATCATATACATATACTAGGGATCAAGTATGTGTCTCACCAGACTTCACACATGTTCAAAAGAATACATATATGTCCCGAAGGACCACATATCATTCCTTAAGAATCATATACATATACTAGGGATCAAGTATGTGTCTCACCAGACTTCACACATGTTCCAAAGAATACATATATGTCCCGAAGGACCACATATCATTCCTTAAGAATCATATACATATACCAAGGATCAAGTATGTGTCTCACCAGACTTCACACTTGTTCCAAAGAATACATATATGTCCCGAAGGACCACATAGACCCTCGACTCTTGGCATGCCAACTATACCCCTAGCTCTCAAGACACATAACATGGGCATTTTCTTTTATACTTATCATTTCACATAACACATAGTTCAATTACTCATAGAACATTTTCATATGAGTCACATTTTCATGTCACATAGCTTATATACTTTATCACGTAGTTACATAGATCCATATCATATAACATATATCCCAAAGTGCACATAATCACATATATCATATCATATAGCTTAGATCATTTCTCAGATATTCATATAAACATACATATCATATCTTGTTCACATATGATCATATATGCTTCATATAACACATAGAAACACCTAGAACACTTTCTCATAGCTTATATCAATTTTCAGAGTCCTTTCATATTACCTGATGACATATATCATATAGATATATAATAACGGATATCATATTATCTACCTTATGCTCCATTTCTTTGTATTCCCTTAGATTATAAATTATGTCGTATTTCTAAACATATATCATTTAATAGTATTTTTATTTAGGTACTAATTAATCTTTTTACTTAATTCAATTTCATATATTCATTATAATATTTTCATATAGCTCCATTATCCTAATTCTCATAATAAATCATACCACTATGTACTTGTCCAACTCATGTTTCCATTATGCATATACTGTTACCCATGTTTACCTAGTTCATATCACTTCTTATAAACTCACTTTCATCATATTTTCCTATTATTACATATTTTATCTCATAACCATTTATCCATATAGTCTTATATTTCATTACCATATTACATATATTTGTTCTCCTATGACTCTTAATAAACATCTATTTCTATTTCCCTACATCTCTCGACTTATCTTCTATATTCCTATAATTTCATAACTTATTTTATATCATTTTCCCTTTTCACTCACATAAACCATCTATTTATTTAGTTCAATTTCTCACGACTTCCACAATACTCTTTAATAAAATTTTGTAGCTCTTCACTTTAATACATAAACCATAGTTTCCTTTAATTTATCAATCTTCTCTATATAACTTATGTATCCTTACTTATGCCCTCGAATTCATACTATTCTCTTAGAGTCTCCTAACATTTCTCGTATAATCACTTATACCATTTCATATGACTTATACTTGATTATCTTATTCTCTCATGTTCATTTCATTTCTTATGACTCTATCATATAACTTATTCCATGTTCTTCTATTATTACATGATAAAGTCTTACATAAATCATATAGCATATACAAAGCATATCATTATCTTTAGTCATGCATACATACAATCAATGTAATACATATAATCACATATAGTTATAACCAACACATAATCATGTCTATGACTTCATGCATATTACTCTAGGAAATAGACTCATCGCAAGTCTTATTTCCATTAAACACTACATGTCACTAGTATGCACTCACCTTGGCCTCACTAGTCAATTCCAATCTCTTATCTTCCCCCTTGATCGATCTTACTTGCCAAATGTTCCGGAATTGCTTTACGCGCAGAATCTACATAAATGTACATTTTGAGGCAATCATTAGATACCTACACCTTGTAATTGGATACTAGCAACTTAAACGAACTTATTAAACTCATATTCACAATTTTCCTTTAGGGGGAATCGGTTCCCTCCTGTGGGGGTATCGGTTCCCCCTTGACATTCTGGAATTCTATTGTTTGAGAGGGTATCGATACCCCTTTGAATGGGTATCGATTCACCCTAACCCAGAAATCATTTTTCAGCATGAAATTATTTCATTTCCTCTCAAACACTTCATATATCATCCCCTTTTTCATTCTTAACTCTAGTACACATACTTAAACCAATCTATATTCATTTATTTCATCTTAAACCTCAAAATCCTATCTTCCATATGTAATTCAATAATTACATCAATTTTGCAATATGTTTCAAATCCAATTCTATTACTCCAAACTCTTAATTTAACCATTTACAAGTCAAATTTAACTTTCAATTTAAGAAATGAACTTTATTCCAAGATTTCATTTGTAAACTCTAAATCTTTAATCTCTCCTAACTCCACCATCCTTTGCTTTTAAGATGATTTAAGCTTTCCTTAAGCTTAGTTATCATCTAATAATCAAAACCCAACCTTAAAATCAACAATTCAATTATAAACAAAGAAACTTACCTTTGGGAAAAAGAAGAAAGGAGAAGAGAACTCTAGAGAATTCTCTCCCTTTCCACGTGCATTTATCCTTACCAATCCCATTTTTAATTTATTTCTTGGTCAATTGACCCTTTTGCCCTTTATTTCATTTAATAATTACTAAATAACCTTCATCATATATATCCAATAATCATTGAACAATTTCATTCTTATACTTTAGTCACCAAATTCTGAAGCTTTACAATTTGGTCACTAACCCGGGATTGCGGATGTTACAAATTTACTTATAATATGTAAATATATCTTAAAGGTTTGAACATCTTTAAAATTTTACATCATCATAGTTCAAAATACTTTTCAGAGCATTATAATAAATCTATTACATGTCATCTCACAACATCAAAAGTGGACATAGCTGTCGTACAGTTACTGATGAGGCGACCCTTGAATGACAATGTAAGATGCACTCCTTACTATGCTAGCTAAAACCTACGCGTGAAATAAACACACGCTAAGTATTTACTTAGTTAGGCAATAACACTAATGAGGTGAAACCATTGCATCAATATATTATAACTATCAAATTTGAATTTTATTGTTTTCAATTATTATAAGTTCTTTGGGGTGCACACGTAGTGCCGATACGGTCGTTCATAAACTTATTATGAATTCTGTGGGTTGCATACTTAGTGCCAATATGGTCGTTCATAAACTTATTATGAATTTCATGGGTTGCACACTTAGTGTCGATACGGTCGTTCATAAACTTATTATAAATTCCGTGGGTTGCACACTTAGTATCGATATGATCATTCAAAAACTTATTATGAATTCCGTGGGTTACACACTTAGTGCTGATACGGTAGTTCATAAATTTATTGTGAATTCTGTGGGTTGCACACTTAGTGCGGATATGGTCATTCATAAACTTATTATGAATTCCATGGATTGCACACTTAGTGCCGATAGTACACATAATACTGATATAATAATGCAACACATGCATTTAACCATATGCAACTATAAGTCTTGATATACATAATAAATGCACTCACCTGGTATGCTTCACTAGTATGCTGCAATGATGTCCAACTATTTGGCAACTTTATCCTTGCCCTTTTTCTTGCTTGACTCTGGAGCTTGGTTATGATTTACACAATCATCCATTATTAAACATACCATACAAATGTTAGTATACTCTCTAATATTTATACTTTAATAATACTTAAAAGTACTATTATATTCAATTTCATTAAAATTTATCAAATCTAAAATATTTCAGCCTCAATAGTATCGATACCTCTAGTGTAGTATCGATACTTCTATACTATGGTACCGATACTCCTTTCAGTATCGATACCATTTCTGCATTCTGGAATCCATGATATTGATATCTTTCTATTAGTATCGATACTCTTAGCAGTATTGATACTAATTGCATCAGTATCGACACTGCTCATCTTATTTCCCTAAATTTAAACCTATAGTATCAGTACTGTTCTTCCAGTACCGTTACCCTTAGTTAGATTTTCCATTTTTCAGCTCGATTTTTACCCAAATTTCAATAAATTCTCTTACTTTTACCTCTAACAATACTATTAAATTCATCACTACTTAACCCAACTAACTTTCCTTCATTAATCTTCCAATAACATCCAAATTCTCTAAAGAACACTCCAAACCAAGAATCACACTACTTTTTCCAACATGTTTTTAACCACATCCAAGGCTTCTAATCTCTTATTTACATCTTTAACAAGTCAAATATACTTGTAGACCTCCATAAAAACTCATATTTCATCATAACAATCAAAAACTCATTTTCTTCAATCTCAAATATTTCACTAATCACTTAGTTTTAGTCATCTTTGAACTCTCCTTAAACCTCTATATCACTTAAGGTTTCAAAACTTGCCCATAAACTAAAGAAGAAACCAACTCAAATAAAACTCACCTTTGACTATGGAGGAGAGCACAGGACGAGCAAAGAGAAGAAGAAGAGAACTTGGTTTTTCTCAACTTTTCCCCTTTTTTCTCACTTAAATATCCCCAATATAATAAATTTTAAATCCATTTCCCTTGAAAAGACCAAAATTCGCTTCCATTCTTCCATTCTTACTATTTGGTCTTAAACACAATTTCCTAAATCATTTCTTATACTTTACCATTTATTCAATTTAATCCTCCAAATCTTTAAATCATTTCGATATAGTCACTGACCGATATTTAGGGTATTATAGCTCATATCTTAGTTTATGTTATAATTTCATCCTTGTTTGCCTTCAAATGCTCTTATGGTCTTATTCAGGTTCAAGTCATCAAGTTTTAGTTCATTTATTTTTCAACAATATATGCTTTGAATAGTTCATTCCAATCACTTTTCCTTATTATTGTGTTTTTGATTAAATTGATGCTGGTGTTATAATGTTTTATTTCTTTCTGTTTTAGTCATATATGTTGCTTTGGGGTTATTATTGTTTTAGTACTCCTGTTAGATAATATTTGCACATTAGCCATAAGTTTTGATGTGTTCACTATTGTACTTCCAAAGTTATTATTCTCATTATTTGATCCTTATTTACCAAGAATTATTAATTTACCGAGTTTGTACTTTAGCCTATCATGATCGTATGAATGCATTTTAGTCACTGATTTTGACTTGGTGTTAATTTTTATTTATATTTTTATTTCCAGTTTAGTCCTTATTGTTTTGAATATTGAGTTTTAATTCATGTATTTATTACATAATAGGGCATATATTTTTTATTTCATTATGTTTTGGTATTTGCTGTTGCTATGTATGAAATTTGATATACTTTTGTTATTGGCTCTCATATTTTCATGTTTATATTTTAGTCCCTTGTCTCCAATGTTGTTAAAAATCGATCTACTTCGATTCATATCATCAAAGTTCTATTTATATGCAACTTGATCACCATCTTAATGTTGGAAATTTAGATTGTTGTCTGATTAACTCCCTGTATTTTTGTATTCACATGTTTTGATCCCGATATTGCTTATTTGTCGTATATTAGTGTCATATTAAATATTTATGCGTGTATGTCTACATATTTATTTTTAGTATAGTATATTTATGTACTTTGTTTTTAAAAATGCTTATTTATTTAAGAATTTGTTAAATGTTATTTATTCAAATATTTTCAAGAACACTAATTTGTAGAATGAGCATGAAAAGCATTGTTTGATCGAAGTAGTGCGATCTGATACGACATCCGAAAAAAATATAAACTTGAAATAAATCGAAGTGTCTTTAAGTGCTAATTAATTGGTTTGATTCAAATGATGCAATGCATGTTTTTTAATAGTAAGTTATTACATACTATTATTAATATTCAATTTATATTCGAGTTGCGTTTTTTGATAATATTGGGGAGGGGAATATTTCTCGTATATATGAGAAATAGTTGAGATAGCCTTCCCATTGTAGGATGTGCAAATCTCGTGATTTCTTCTTAAATTAAGGAATATTCCCTAATAATAATTTGAAACAAAATAATCAATGTTCAATGAATTGATCATATTTTAACTTTATATTCAATTTATAATTTCCACCATTACGACAACGTATAAACATCTAAGTACCAATTTTTGGGCGACGAGGGGGTATTTATCCTTCCCCATGCATAATCGACACCTGAACCCATTAAATCAAATTTTTGGTGAACGCAGACCGATTTTTGTCTTAAAAAATGATTTTCCCTTAAAATTGTTTTGAAAAATGTTTTTAGGTATTCGGCCTATCTAGCTCAAAGGTCGATGGCAACTCCTTTCAATTTAATACAAATTAATTCAAAATCATAAATTATTCAAATAAAAGTCATAATTGTTTTTCTAAACTTAAATGTTTTTATAAAAAAATGGTTATGCCAGCTTAGCGACTCCACTGAGGAGTTTTTTTTAGAGTGTCAGGCTGTAAGTCACTTATACATTGTCGTAGTAGTGGAAATTATGAGTTCGAGTCTTTAGATAATTTATGATCCATTTATTGAAGCTTTTCTAATTTCTTTATTTCTTTAAATTATCGTACTAATGTTTCAATTTATGTTTTCAGCTTCGTCAAGGTTTTTATCAAGTTTTTTATCATTTACCTTTTGAATCAAAGTTTTGTATGTTTCTCCTCACACACATCACGAGCATTTACATGACATAAGCTCTAGACATGAGCTTCATTCCAAATAAGACGAGGTAAATGCTTTACTCTCTTAAGAATTTATTCTTCGTATGAGTTTTAGCAAATAACCCATGAGATATATATGCCTTATACATTCGTAGGGATTTATTCATCGTATTGGTATATGGAACTGAATCCCCTCAAATTGAACTTGATATGTTTATGCCTATAATGGGTTAGGATTGAGGGTTTGGTAGCCCAAGGGGGCACCGACATCAAGGACAATTTGAGTACCCTTTTCTCATAGAGCTGAAACCATTCATATAGTGAATCGTAGAGCGATCAACCTAGGTATATAGCCATATCGAACCTTTTTCCGTCAGTAGGTGCCAAAATAAGTGTACACGAATGAGGAACTACTCTAAACATTTACCTTTTACTTTAAGTTCGTAGAATATATTTATTCTTTTTGACTAAAAGCATGCGAACTAGATACCATGTTTTTAGGATCAATTTATTGAAAATAAATCATTTTTGGTAGAAAACATGTTTGGGTAGGATTGCTATCTAATGAAAGCATGCTTAGATAGATACCATGATCAGGTAGGTGTTATATTTATCTTTAAATAACATCTTTAACTCTATTGATTATCTTATCAACACTAACTCATTTTTTTCTTTTTGTGTCATTTTCACATTTTTCGCATTGCATTTCATCAACATGACATAATGCGAAAGTGTTGATCTACAAGGGGATATTTAAGAGAAAATTTTTATAGGGAGTGGTAAAATTTTCAATGAAGTAGTCGCGTACACAGACATGGACCAAGGGCTAAAAGAAGTTCAGAGAGTAGAATAAGGAGATTTGCTCGAAGACCGTGCAACATTCGAGACTAAAAAGATGGTCCATTGATCCAAGGAGTAATCCAACAATAGAGCTTTACCTACGATCGTTCCATCGCTGACCACCAAAGAGTGATGCACTGACTTTAGCACCGCAGGGGTATTAACCGAGTTAGGTCACAGAGCGCTTGAGTGGCATCATTTTCAAGGAAGAATATCTCAGATGAAGCATCGACCCATTTCAGACTGAGCATCCAAACGAAAGCATGTCTGTAAAATGGACTATCTTGTAATGTGAAGACTTTTATCTCTAGTGAAAATTGTTCTATGATATTCACCATTGAGATCAACACTTTTTTCATCTACATTTGCATATTTACATTATGCACTGCATTTATTTAAACATTTTCACATGCATAATTCGTGAAAACATGAGGGTTAATTCATGGAGAATTCAATGGAAGTGGTCTTAATAACGTGACACCACATTAAGAATAGAAACAAGATTCAAATAATTAAAGGAAAAAGCCGAAATCAGTACAGTGGGAGCTTATTCAGCTGGTCGTAGGGCTGAGCCTTATAAGATGATCCAAGAAAAGAGTCATATTGATCAAATTCCATTGACCTATGAGGAATTGCTTCCAATGCTGGTTAAGAAAATCCTTGTGAATCACATTCAGTCCAAGCCAAAAGACTCATTATATCCTGAGGGCTATGATGTTGATACCGCATAAAGCTATCACATAGGAAGCTCAGGGCATTCTATTGTGAACTGTGGGACATTGAAGCAAGGTCCAAAACCTGATTGATTCAAGGGCATGGACATTCAAAGAATATGGGGGCATTCTGATATTGATCAAGAAGTCATTGCATCTACCACTTTCATTAAGAGCATTGTTTTGTTTGAACTCTTTTTTTGTTCTTTCTTTAATATTAGCTTAAAAAAAATTATAATTGAACTTATATATATTCTAAGGTTGTGAACAACTAAACAAGTTTTAATCTTGTAGTTCTTTTAATATCTTTTGACTTAAAAACTTTCTTGAGAATTAAGATTATGGCCTCTGGGCAAGTGACAAGATTGAAGCCTCATAAAACAAGAACCCTGAATTACTTCATAAGATACACCAGAATACATACCCTTCTCTTGTAGGGACCAATCTAGCCTTCTCCTCGCATGAAGAGGTAATTAAGAGCTTGTCATTCATGTATGTAAGGATGTGAACAAAATGGGGCATCTGGCATATAAGATTGCAAAATTAATTAGTTTCTACTTCTGTTGATGACGTTCAATCATGATCATGATCCTCACATATGGAATAGTTGAGTAGGTGAATCTAGTTTAGGTCAGTTGCTTAGAAATTGAACTCTAATGATTAGATTTTCTGACTTTCAACAAACACCAAAACTATAACAGGTTCTTCTTGACAGACTTAAGAAATTGAATTCGTATACCCAAAATATAATTTTTGTATACAATAAAGCTGAGCTATTTCGCTAAAGCAATTGGTTATAGAGAAAACTCAGAAGCCCTGACTTTATGAATAGATTACATTCAACCCATGCCATTGATCGGATACTTGGCAATTTAGTGTTTGCTCCACTGTGATTGTCAAGTCAAAGACTTTATGACGACATGAATCCTTCATCTAGCCAAATAAAGGCAATTTTAAATATATATGTACAATAAAGCTGAATTCAACTAGCCAAACAATGACAAATTAAATCAAATTTACTAAATAAGGAGTTTCGGTGAATATGGACTAAGGGAGTTGAGGAACACCTGTTATAATCAATTTCACACGAGCTCTCAGGAATTTAATTTTTAGACCGATATTTCTGCACTTCTTTGCTAGATGTATCTACGAAGCTTGAACAAATGGAAGATTGCAGAGACTGAAATAAAAGTTTTCTAAAAGGTGTAGCAATTGTCTATGCTAGTTGCGACATTTTGTTTACACCCAATTAAATGCTAAGCCAGAAATGAGGGGCATGTACAACGATCTAAAGAGTAAGGACAAGAATAAAGACTTGGTGGCTGAAACCTTAGAAAATAGGAAGCCAGCCTGAAACCAATCCTTAATTCTGACACTTGTTGAAGAGCTACAATTTTGAAGGAGTACGAGTGAAATTAATTATTTGATATCCAATAAACTCTTGTTTTATGATTTGTTTCAATTGTGAAACCTAGAAATGAGCAATTTTTTTCAAAATTTTTATTAAACATTTCAAAATTCTTTTAATTAATATTTTTCAAAATAAATGAGAAGAAAAATATTTTCAAACAAGACAATCTATTTGGAGTAGATATTGGTAGTTGACACGTGGCTCTCAGATACAAAACTCATTCTTAGAACAGTGCTGAAGAAAGAAATGATGAATGTTGGGGCATTTTTAGAGGCTCGTATCATCCAAGAGTACGACATCATTGAATTGAGCAGACATCAATGAGTCAGAAAAATGTGAGAAGAATGAAAATGGTGAAAAAAAGACAGTGGAACTTAGTATATATGATTGTTTTGTCCATTATCACAACATATAAGTTGCATTTGTTCTAGTGATTTCCCATGCATTAATGTTGGCAAGCCAAAACACCCTATTTATATTCCTACTGAGCTTTATTCTTTAGTGTCTTTGCAAAGCTATACAAAATCCCTGAACACCATGCATAAAGCTTCCCTGGTTGAAAATCTAGACAGAAGCCACATGAAAGGATGAATAAGTTGCCAAATGTTTGAGGACATCCAAACTTCCTGGAGCTCCACAATTTCTCCTTTGTGTTTTACCTGATAAGAAATTTTTGATCTTTATGAGACTTGTCGAGTTTGGTAGAGTCACACAATGTATGGCTCCAACTAGGGTTAATGATCAACGTCTTACGAATTTGCTTCTAAAAATCAATGCAAAGCTTGGAAGAATGAATTCGATGTTAGCAATTGAGCAAACACCTTCAATTCCAGTTGTTTCTAAAGTCCCAACCATCATCATGGGCATAGATGTCTCTTATGGTTCTCCGAGGCAAATTGATATTCCATCAATTAATGTGGTGGTCAGCTTCAGGCAGTGGTCTTTGATTTCCCGTTACAGGGTAGCTGTGCGTACACAATCTCCAAACTTGAAATAATAGATTCTCTTGTCAAACCATCTGGCAGGGATGATGATGGTATCATGAGGGAGGCCCTGTTGGATTTCTACACAAGTTCAGGTAGAGAAAGCCAATTTTTTACCAGGGGCAAAATTTGTTGGGGTAAGAAGAAATTGACACGAGTCAAGAATTGCCAGGATGCACGCTGGTGCAAAAAAAATGAAGACAACTGAATCTGGGATAGAATGAAGATTGCTCATGTATCCATTCCCATCACATATCGAGAAAATATACATCAACATATACATACATGTTACATAAAATTTTCATCTTTACTTCATACATTCATCATCATACTGCAATAATAAAAAAAGATTTTCCCCTTCTCATAAGGATTCTTTTATAAAACTGATTTCATTTTTTTCAAGATTGTTTGTCTAAAAACACCAATATAGTCTTTCTTAAGACTGTTTTTCTTGAAATATTTATTTCATTTTTCTCAAAGACCATTTTTCTCCTCTCACATCGTCTAATTTTACATTCTCAAGATCATTTTCTCCTCTCAGGAGGACAAATTCAAAAGGTTATTTTTATCAAAATAAAAAAATCAAATCAAATGCATGAAATCAACTTCATCATAACATATAGGATAGTTATTCATAAATGCATCATTTTTTATGTTGATATGTCAGGAAATAAAGTTTGATGATGACTAGACGTCCTCAACATGAAGGATTAATGTCATCCATAGAGTTGACATCCTGAAGTCAACATCAGATCTCCTAAAGGCATTTACTCAACATAAAAGAACAAGCAGATAGTCTATAAGCCTTTGAGATTGTTTTTTCTCAAAACAAATTTCGTCTCACTTGAGACGGTTTTAAGTAAATTTTAATTTTTGAAACAAAATTGATCTCACTTGAGATTGCTTCTTTCAAAACAAACTTAATCTCTCTTGAGACATTTTCCTTTGAAAAACAAATTTTGAAATTGTTTCACTTGAAACAAAATTGCTGACATTTGATATTGTTTTTTTTCGTCTCGCTTGAGACAATTTTTCACAAATTTTGAAATTGTTTCACTTGAAACAAAATTGATCTCACTTGAGATTGTTTCTATTAAAAACAAATTTTGTCTCACTTGAGACAGTTTCCTTAAGACACAAACATTTGAGATTGTTTTTCTTAAAAATAAATTTCATTTCACTTGAGATAGTTTCCATCGGAACACAAATTTCAAAGTTGTTTTATTTGAAACAAAATTAATGTCACTTGAGATTGTTTCTTTCAAAACAAATTCGTCTCGCTGGAGACAGTTTTTCCTCAAAACACAAAATTTGGAAATTGTTTCACTTGAAACAAAATTTATAAAACCTTTGAGATTATTTCTTTTGAAATAAATTTTGTCTCTCTTAAGATAGTTTCTCTTGAAACATAAAAACATTGAGATTGTTTCCCTTGAAACAAATTTCATCTTGCTTGAGACATTTTCTCTTGCAACAAATTATCCCTAAAGATGGCTAGACATCCTCATCACGTAGGAACAATGTTATCCACCGACAAGATCTCATCATCACATAAGAGCAGTTTCATCCTTAGATAACTAGACTTCCTTATCACGTAGGAACCGTGTTGTCTCCCAAATTATCTCTAAAGATGGCTAGACGTCCTCATCACGTAGGAACAATATCATCCACCGACCAGATCTCCTCATCACGTAGGAGCATCGTTATCCTTAGATAACCAGACTTTCTTATCATGTAGAAACTGTGTTGTCCCCCAAATTATCCCTAAAGATGGCTAGACGTCTCACATAGGAATAATGTCATCCACCGACCAAATCTCCTCATCACGTAAGAGCATCGTCATCCTTAGATAACTAGACTTCCTGATCATGTAGGAATTGTGTTGTCTCCAAATTTACCTAAAAACGACCAGAACTCTTTATCGCGGATGAGCAGTTTCGTCTTCAGCAACAAAATCATCTCCAAATTGACCCAATTTCCTCAACGAGGAGGAACAGTGTCAGCTTCAACAAAAAATCTATCAAAAAGCGACCATATCTCTTTAACTTGGATGAGCAGTGTTGTCTTTAATATCAAGTTTCAAAGCAAAAAGGAGAACCATACAAAAACTTGTTTTCTTGTTATCTTTGCCCTATTCTTGTTAACATAAGAATTGACAAAGAGGGGCAGCTATGTACACCTGTTTTTGTCCTGCTTCTCATTTATTATTAATTCATTATTATTCTTATTATTATTAATATCCTTTACATTTTTTGCAGACCCAATTCTGAAGCCCATTAACAAACACGTTCAAGCCCACCAGGAAACCAACCCGACCCATTTCAGGCCCAGAGTGAAGCTTGTTTGTAACCCAAACCCACTAAGGTTTTCACCCTCTACCCCAGCACCGTCTGCATTTCCAACCGTTGGATTCGAACCCATTCAACGGTCCATATCACCTAGAGTAATTAGGTTTTAAACCCTAAAATATACATATCGTCTATAAAGATCGGCTCACCAACCGGCGCGTGTACTCCACTGCTTGTCTTGTCGTTGCGTGAGTCGCTGCTGATGGACTCACACGCCGGTCGTTGTCAGCAATCTGTAACGAACATTGACTGAACCTGCATCAATCAATCACTAATTCAGAACCAAATCCAAAACCCATTTTAAAATACCATAAATCCCTAAAGAATTGGGATTTCACCAACCCCAATCAGAGATATCATTCCCCTATTCTAGGTCTCATGATATGACCCAAAAAATATAAAAATATAACAGAGAAGCAACATTTAGGGGGCAGAAAAAAAGGTCTGAGGAGCATAAAGAAAAAAAATCAAGAATGATTAATTTGCACATTGTACATTAGCTATAATTTTTGATGTGTTCACCATTGTACATCCAAAGTTAATATTCTCATTATTTGATCCTTATTTACCAAGAATGATTAATTTCATGAGTTTGTACTTTAGCCTATCATGATCGTATGAATGTTAGTCACTGATTTTGATCTGGTGTTAATTTTATTTTTAATTGTTTTGAATATTGAGTTTTAATTCCTACATTTATTACATAATAGGGCATGCAATTGTTATTTCATTATGTTTTGGTATTTGTTGTTGCTATGTATGAAATTTGATATACTTTTGTTATTGGATCTCATTTTTTCATGTTTATATTTTAGTCCTTGTCTCCAATGTTGTTAAAATCCGATCTACTTCGATTTCAGATCATCAAAGTTTTGTTTCTATGCCATTTGATCACCATTTTATGCTTGGAAATTTGGATCGTTGTCTGATTAACTCCCTATATTTTTGTATTCACGTGTTTTGATCCCGATATTGCTTGTTTGTCGTATATTAGTTTCCAACTTAGCATATACTATATTTTACTATAAATATTGCTATGTATGCAATGTCATATTAAATATTTATATGTGTATGTCTACATATTTATTTTTAGTATAGTATATTTATGTACTTTTTTAAAATGCTTATTTATTTATTTAAGAATTTGTTAAATATTATTTATTCAAATATTTTCAAAAATACCAATTTGTAGAATGGACGTGGAAAGCATTGCTTAATCGGAGTAGTGCGATCCGATACGACGTTCGAACGAAATGTGAACTTGAATTAAATCGAAGTTATTTTTTAAGTACTAATTTATTGGTTTTGATTCAAATGATGCAATGCATGTTTTTTAATAGTAAGTTATTTCATACTATTATTAATATTCAATTTATATTCGAGTTGCGTTTTTTGATAACATTGGGGAGGGAGAATATTTCTCGTATAAAGGAGAAATAGACAAGATAGTGTTCTCATTGGAGGATGTGCAAATCTCGTGATTTTTTCTTGAATTAAGAATATTCCCTAATAAATAATTTGAAACAAATTAATCAATGTTCAATGAATTCATCATACTTTATATTCAATTTATAATTTTCACCATTACGACAACGTATAAGCATCTAAATACCAATTTTTGGACACTGTGAGGGCGTTTATCCTTCCCCACACGTAATCGACTCCCAGACCCGTTAAATCAAATTTTTGGTGAACACATACCAATTTTTGTCTTAAAAATGATTTTTTCTTAAAATTCCTTTAAAAGACGTTTTTAAGTATTCGACATACGTAACTCAAAGATCGATGTCGACTCTTTTTAATTTAATACAAATTAATTCAAAATCACCAATTTTTTTAAATAAAAGTTATAATTGTTTTCCTAAACTTAAATGTTAAAAAAAATGTTATGACGGTACGTTCGCCCATTGCGTAGTTGAATGGAAAACCCGTCAAACCCGTCCTTTGCTTTTTCTATATCTTCGCCATCAACATTGACGCAACGAACCATCTCCCATCTCAATCGATCATTGGTGCTCTCCCTTCATCTCCTTCCATTTTCTCTATATCCAATTCGTATCTTTTATTGCTCATTCATATTTTAAATTTTTTTTTTGGCTCAAAGCAAACAAAATCATTAAACGGAAAGGGGGAAAGACGAAGGCAAGCGATGATAACGCGATCGAATTTAGAAGAGCAGTTGAGAGAGTATCAGATTCGATCTAACCATGATTGGGCCTCCGTTTCGTTCTTCTCATCAACGTCTAATCTTACATCGTCTAGGTAAATACAATTCTATGATTTACTTTTCTAGTTTTTCAAAAAAACTTGTTTTTGAAATTTATGACTTTCTTTTTGTTTTTCCATATTTGATCCAATTGATTAACGAGCTTGTAATGAAATGTGTTTCATATGAGCTTCGATCGAAGCATTGGCCTTTTAGCTAGGCTAGCTAGGTTTTTATATAGCATATTTTGGTTAAAATTTCAGAAGGAGATTAAGGTTATGATATTTTTTCCCTTAATTTCTCTAGAAGCTTTCACTTTTTATAATTGATTTTCCCTCGATCTACTATACATGTAGACGTCAATGGCTCAAAGAGTCCTTCAATAATTAAACCATCCCTTTTGAATTATAGTGACATTTAGGTGATCAATGAAAGTGAATTTGGCTTATTTATTTTATGCTTTAGGCCCCAAAAAGTGAAATTTAGCTGCTGGGGTCCAGGTTGTTTCATGTAATTGCTTCATGGCAGTTTTTTGTGTAGATGAGTGTGGTTTTTGGTTAATGCAGTACCAGATATTTGAATATTGTTGTTATTTGTTAATATTTGTACGTTGTATTATCACTATTATCTTGCTAACCCTTTCTTTTCTACTTGTATTTCTATATTTTTATAAAATTGTCTCGTTGTTGAGGGAACTAAGTGTATAATGGTAGGAGTGCATGTGTGTCCTTGAATCTTGCCATTAGCTCAGCTGTGATTATTGTGTACCATGTGTATCTTTAGTTTTTTAATAGCTGTTATGAAGATCTATAAGAGCAGAATGCTTGCCCATCTGATGCATTATAGAATTGTTTGGATTTTGTTCAAATGTTGGAGGCTTAGGCTAGGAGTCCCCTTTACAAATGCTAGCTCACGTTAAGAAGTATTGTTGTTCACGGTTGAAAATAAGTAGTTGGCGTTGACACAATTCTTTGCAACATGCGTGCATTAATGTTTTTGTGTTACGCCGGGAAATATTCATGGCTGAAGGCTAATATGTTTTTGCCATGTCCTAGTTCCAACTAGTTTTGACATGTTTGTAAGGTTATAATTTATGTTAATAAATTGTATGATGCAGGAATTGCCATTTTTTTGGAGAAATAAATTAAAGAATTTATTTCTAAAATATTTGTAGTTTTATCAGGTTCCGTTCTTTTGGTCTTCTTTTGACTATTTATTCTTCTATGGCTCAGAATAAGAGATTTCTAAACTTTGTGCTTTGTATACTGTTTTTTCTGATGCAGGGTGGATGTTGTTGTGTTTGTTATTTGGGAACTTGTTATTTTAGCTTTCTTGGTTTTCTCATCCGTTTCTTTATACTTTCGGCATTTGCAACTTGCCTTTATTCTAGTATGCATCACAATGCTATTGCTTCTCTGCATGAAAATCACAAAGCAAGTGAGACTGGCTAGGAAAAAGAAGAGACGCATGCTCCTTCCATTATCTATGTAGAACTATATTGAGTTGTGTAAGTTTAAGACTTATTGATCATTGCATTTGGCCCACTTGCTCTTGTCTATTGAAATATGTAATTGTGCCTAGAGCAAGTTGATGAAGAAATTCAATTTGATATGATCACCTCAAAGATCCGATGTACCACTGTGAGTAATAGTTTGATGAGGAAAGTGGGGATGGTCTAATTGAACATGCAGGGGTCAGTTTGAAAATATGTTGTCGTTCTCACTACCCTTGTGCTGTATGCATCATTGTGAGAAGCTATATATTGTAATGCTATCCAGGTGTAGTGAAGAATATTTTACTTGATTTTGTAATTTGTTTGACCCGATTGTAGTTTACAAGACATCGGAGGATTGAAATTGGTGTATGTGAGTGATTTAAACATTTTTGCATGTAGGATGTATTCATACAATTGATTTGCAGCAGATCAAATACCATACGCAATTTGCAGTTTCCTGGTTGATGTAAGATAAATTCTTGCAAACTTTGGCATATTCGGTTTTATCATAGCTACTAAGTTTTTCAAATAGGCGTTGTTTATAAGATGATTTCAAGTATATTTAGAGGAATACATGAGCTTTGATATGTGTTAAACAGTCAATAAGACTCGAGGGATTGCAGGATGCACTCAAAGAAGTAGATGCTTGACATTGTCCTTACCGCGTGGACAGTTGGCTCAGGAGACCCGAGGCTTGTTTGGTCAGTTTTGATATGCAAGATGAAAGATAATGCGCAGCACTTACTCACAGGGCTTTAAAGAACTGGATTTCAATACCCTTGGTCACTATTCCCCATATTGCTCCAGTAGTCACTAAGACGCTGAGTACCATCCCTAACACCCCTAATGCCCAGTTGAGGCACCAACATGGACTAAATTTATGAGGTTTCTTGATTATCACCCACATGAGACAGGGATAGGCCAAGGTGATTGGTAAAGCAATCCCTCCAATCAACCCGGCCAAGCTTGGCAAGAATGGTAGTGCCACCGAAATAAAGAATGCCAAGCATCCGAAGAAAACTCTGATACCTGTCCGCACCCACCGTGGGCATGGCCTTCTACATTTGCTTGTATATCTGAACTCTAAATTATCAAATACAGGCATAGCATATATCTGGAATGAGCTGAGGCTGTTAATTACAATGAGTAGACTTGCTAGTCCAAGAAGCGACTTCGACGTGTCAAGTACATGGTATCTGTACAAAGCACTAAGCATCCCTCCATTTTCAGGCATCTAAATGCAACCCTAAAAAGTATTAGCCGCGAGAAGTATATATGAGCAATAATAATACCTATAATCCAAGCATCTTACCAGGTTTCCGTAAACCCAATAGGCACCAATTGCTAGGGGAAACAAGCAGGCTGCAACAATCATGTAAGCAAACTTCACTCCTCTCCACATCGGTAGACGGGAAGGGTGCTTTCCACTGGAAGGCATTGTCCCCTGTATTTCCAACACGAGATTGTGGCCTCTAAATGCAAAGCCGATTATTCCGAGTGCGTTAAAGGTATCGAAAAGCATGGTTAATTGTGATTTTGCTCGATCCGGTGAGTCATACGAGACAGACTCTTGCCTACCTTGAATAATCGACACGATCCATATCAAGCTACAATAACAGATGGCAGTGACTGCTCCAACCAGGGAAACCCCGGCAATGGAGTTCAAGTTAGGAAGTTGAGCCAGAATGATGGCTAAGCAAGTGAACACCAAGTACCACTCCAAAAGGGTGAGGGGTTTTAGGCTGCATGTGTTCCCACACATGATCTCAAAGAATATCTTCATGGTCCCACCTCCGATCATGATCAAGGTTACACAACTTCCTCCTGATAGATACATGATGGGGAAAAGGGCCAGCAGTTTACCTAATTTTTCTCCTGAACAATATTACCAAACTGTTAAATTAAATGGTTTCAATTATAAAAGAGAACATTATTCTTATAAGAATATTCGAGTTCAAATAATTGTGTTTGCATAATATATGCATGTTATCAATAATTAAGAAAGATTATAAACATATACTTCTTTATAATCATATTTAAGACTATTTAAAAAATATGCCATTTGATTTAATTCATATGGTCTCGTCTCTCGTGCAAAAGCATGCATGGATATTGGTCACAGTTTCATAATGAATTCGTCAAAATCACAGCAGGAGAAAAGGAAGATCTGATTAGAGTTATTTTGAGATTTCGACTTTCATTAAAGCCTTTAATCATATCAAACAACACTACTTTCAATTAAAATTTATATTAATCTTATCCGGAATAAAAATTATCATTATTTATTCCCTTAACAGTCTTTTTCGGTTCATACCTTTTAATTCCATTATAAACTTTAATTGCTAAATTATGGGTTGCAAGCAAGATTAAAGTATACATTATTATAAAGCTTAATTGCTAAACTATGTGATTCAAGCAAAACTAAAGCAGACATGAATATGTCCTATCATTATGTTAAAATACACTTCAAGTCCTTCAACTCTTCAAACTCATCATATATTTAGAATTTAGTATTCTTACCTTTATTTTTAGTAATTTAAATTTGAATTTTTAAAACTAAAAAAAATAGAAGGTTGAACTCTAAACATAGGAAGAGTATAGAGATTTGCTCCTGAAAACAGTGAATATATGAATATAACATAATAAAATTTATCCATCTTTCTATACTAGTTATAAAGTCCTTGATTTATTATCATGAATTAATCAAACATCAATTAAAAAGAAAAGGACAGAAAAACTAAAATTTTTAAAAGAAATAATTTTTTATATTTATGTTTTCCAATAATTTTATAAACTTTAAAAAATATTAAATAGGTTAAATTACACTAAAATCTTAAAATAATAATGATTAAGCTTGGATTAAGGTTTAATCTTTGGTGTTATATAATCTAGTTTTATTTTGATCACGATAAACCCTGATTCTTGGCATTTACTTTGCATGATTCTTGGCTCTTACCAAATGCAGCCATGGATAGTCGAAGGTATCTGCTGTACCGTATCCCAGATTCTGATTCATGCAACTGAATTAGTATCCACAGTGTGTATAGCTGCCAAACAAAAGCCACTGATAAGCATATAACTCCCCAGACCCTGCAACAAGAATCATACACATATGTTGTTCAAGTAATTTGCATTAGAATAACTCCTCTATTTTGGTTCAAGAAGAACAGGGATTTGTGTTTTAAACCTACCAACCAAGAGTGACGAAAGCTAGAGGAAGAACAAGAGCTTGGAACCCTATTCCTGAACTCAGTGTGTGAAATGCTGCGTAGTACGCGTTACCATTCCTGGACTCAGTGATGGGAAGCCAAGCTTCCTGTGGGTCAAGCTTGGTGAAGTGTCCGATTTCTTCCAGGTAACTTTGCATGCTCGCGATGGCCTTCTTCATGGGGCTAGCTACAGGAGTCATCATGCGTGTAACAAAGGGGCTTTTCGGGGTTTTGGGGGTTGAATCAAGAAGCGGTGACCGGGACATAGATATCAATCGGCAGTCGAGTTGAAGCGGAGGTGCTACGATGTTCAATGTTCGTGCAGCCGCCGGACTTGACTGCAGTTCCACCACCTCTCCCATAATATCTATCTATGTAAAATAGTGAGTTACAAAACGAAGTTCGATACTCGGTGCTCCTTGTTCATGCAGCTAGTGTTTGATCATCTACCTATATATATATAATATGATGTAATGGAAAAGTAAATATATCCAAGGAGAGATTAGTGTGTGTGTCGGAATTGGATTTGCACTGAATAATTGTCGTGTCGTGTGCTTTTTATAATAATTCAACGTCGTGGTTGTTGTGGATGCTGAGTAGGGGAAAATATGAACCCAACAAACATAAATATTCACAATAGTGGAGAGTTTTAATAAAGCGAAAGCTTTGACTGACCCAATCTCTGGCTGCTCTTCTTTTCATCTAAAGTTAACCCCTAAGTGACCGTCGACGCTTTAATTTTCTTCTTTTTCTTTCTTTTGTCCTCTGTTTTCAGACCTTAAGCCCGCAACCACCGTGCCCATGTCACCCATATTAACTGCGTCTGCTTTATTATCATCATTTTCATTATGTGCTTTGGTGTACCTCCTCCGTTGCTTTTAGACCGGGACGGATTCACGTGTAGTTTATTGGGGTCAATTGACCTCATTTGAGTCTAACAAATCTAAAGTAGAAAAGTTTGAAAGAAAATAAAAATTCAATGTACATGAACCCACTTGATGCATCACATGAATCTACTTTATACGAATTCAGATTTACCACTGCTTCGAGACAAATATTGTATCCCCTTGTTGTCACTCCTCAGCACGAGGACCTCGAAGGCTTTAGAATTTTTCCTAAGATAAATAATTCAACAAATTTTCACGTAATTATGATCCCTCAACATTATTATATAAATTTCATTATCGAATAACTATCATCTAACAATAGGATAGATCCACATGTTAACCTATCAATAGTCATCTATCCTAAAAATTAACACTAACTATTCTACTGTTTATTATATTCTTTAACTCTTCTTTCCAATAAATTTCCAAATATTTTTTATTAAAAATATATTTTCATCCTCTAAATTTTATAAATTCCTGTTTACCGAAAATCACCATAACTTCATTTGTCCCATCAATAAACTTGAATTACGCCATCAATCCACGCTTACTTTATTTTAGCCGTAAAATTAATCCATTCATGGGATGGAATTAAATGACTGTTTGAGTGTGAATGATATGGCGGTGACCAATGAATTCAACCGACGACAGGATAAAAGAGTTATAGTATTTCCTTGCCACTAATTGCAAAGCGACCGACAGGCTAGTTTGTGCTACTTTCTCTGAAGCTTCTTCTTTTCTAAACCTTTTCCTCACCCTTTGATTTGTCATGTTTTTCTTATTGTTTTCTATTTTAATAATTGGTTTTTATCTTTCTCTAGTGCATAAACTGAAATATGTACTAAATTGTATCATATGTAAGTATAAATCAAGTATATACGTAATGGAAAGGATCATATGAATATCTTTGGTCATGTTTTATATACCATATGTTAAAATTCGGAATATAGTACTGTAATACCCGAATTTTGTCCTAAAATTTAAAAGAGATAAAAAAATAAGGACCCAACTTGTATTTTAACCTTTTTAAGTTTTGGGCTTTAAAGCCGAAAAGCAAGCATTGTTTAGGACCCCTTTAGTTTCTGGTAAATCAGAAAGAAAAGAATAAAACAAAACTCCCTCCCTCTTTTTCTCTTACCGGTTCTAATCTAAAGAAAAAAGAGGTATTTTACAAGCTTCTTCCTTCTTCCTTTTTTTATTTTTATTTTTTTGTTTGTGCATGGGTGTAAAAAAAATAATAACATAGGAAAATTGGTAGAGGAGTGAACGGCTCGATCACATTTTAGATCGAGTCTTCGCCGGCACAAGAGTGGTGGGCTTCGAGTACGGAATCATCGGCCTTATCGGTCGTTTAGGAAGAAATCGAGTTGGTTTCATTTTAGGTTCGGTTTGATTTTTTTGTGGGTTTATTCTTGCATATCAGTCTTGGTTTAGGATTATTGAAAAAAAGGGTTTATTTCGGTTATCCTTAGGTTTGGATCGACTTAGGCCGGCCACCAAAGTTGGTGGCCAGTAAGGGGAAATGGCCTTCTCGGTCATGGAGAAAGAACATATGAAAGAAAGGGGAAGCTTCTTTTTTAGCTTTGCACGTGTTCTGGAAGAGTGAGATGATGGTGGGGTTTTATTTTTAACTTTTGGATAAATCATGCATTAGGTCCTTTATTTTTAGTGTATTTCATGATATTGTTACCAAAATAAAGGGTTAATCATACGTCAAGTCCCCAGTATCATGTTATCACTTTTGGTCAATATTAGGGGCTAATCACTCACAAGTCCCTCCAGTTCTGCCTTCTTTTGACATGGTAGTCACTGATTTACTTTGATTTTATCTATTCTGATTTTAGCTCCCTGTTTTGCTTTGTTTTATTTTGGTCACTGATCTATGCACTTTATTATTTCGAATTAACTTTTAACTTTTATTTTATCGTACATTAACCACTAACTTTTATTTTCTTTCATTCTAACCATTGTTTATTTATTTATTGTTTCTTATATTCGATTCGACCTTGTGGTGACTCGATCCAAGGTACGATCCACATTATTATGGTCTGGACCCTGCTAACCACTAACCGTTAACTTTTCTAACTTACTAACTTACTAACATACTAACTTTAATTTTTATTATTCTTACTAACTTACTAACATTTTTTTATTGCACAAACTAACCCGCTAATTTTCTAACATTAGAATATTCAACGATCTTGCTGTGACTCACCCTGGGGGACGACTCACATTATTTATGGTCCGGGTTAAACGATTAAAAACAACTCCCTAACTTTTATTTTATTTGTTCATATTAACTTACTAACTTTTTATTTTTATTGTTCTTACTAACTTACTAATATTTATTTTATTGCACAAACTAACTCGCTAATTTTCTAACATTCGAATATTCAACAACCTTGTGGTGACTCGCCCTAGGAGACGATCCATATTATTTATGGTCTGGGTTAAACGATTTAAAACAACCCCTTAACTTTTAAATTTATGCAATTTATTTTTGCTTATTTTATTTTATTTATTTTTCCAGCACTTTAAATTCATGCATTTTATTTTTTTGCCTTTTAATTTTCTTGCATTTTTATTTCAGTCCTTTTAATTTCCAACATTTAATTTTCAGTATTTTGCATTTAAGCATCTTAACTTACACTTCTTTTTATTTTAGTCACTGATCTTGCCTATGGTATATTTACATCTAATGCCTACACGTTTCATTATTTACGTTTCAACCTTATTTATTTATCCTCTTACTTGACTGGTATTTTAATCTTGGTTGTTGGTTTAGAAAGCTTGCTTACTGGTCCCTTGTTTATACTAGTAGGCTACCAATGTTTGACCCGTATTTTAGATTCGAAATCGAATTTTGTCATCTTCATTTATTGCTACATTTTTTATGCACACTTTTATATTATTCAAACTTTATTTTTTTTATAAATCATCATTTTTTATTATGTATATAGAAAAGATAAATGTTTGTTGTGAGGGAGATCTATGAAGACATCTCCCAACTACAAGGGAAAGTGTATTTTCGAAGATTTTTCGCACAAAAGGTTTTTTTTTGTATTCGATAGTCTTCTTTGTTTTACTTTTTTTTTATCTTATTATTTTTTATTTCGTTATATTTTTTTTCTGTTTAGTTATTTTATTTTTTTATCGTTGATATAAGGAAAATATAATGTCTTTTTGTGAGGGGAATCTATGGGAAAGTCTCCTAACTACAAAGGAAGTGCATTCCCGAGGATTGTTCGCACAAAAGGGCATTATTTTATTTGAACATTTCTAAAATTTAATATAATATTATGCTCTTTTAAACTATATCATCCATAAAATTAAAGAAACACCTTTTTATGAGGAGAATCCATGAAAAGTCTCATAACTATAAAGAAAGTGCATTTTCAAGGATTGTTAGTACATAATGATGTATTTTCTCTTATAAAAATAATTGTATTTTTTTGATTAAATAAATAGCTTTTTTTTATAAAATATCTTTTGGGCTCTTTAATTTTTGTACCCAAAGCATTTATCATTTGTCATCAAATTTTTATTTCCTTATTGGCAAAAGCATCATTGTTTTAGTTTTTTTTTTGAAAATTGACATCTTTTAAATAAATTCAAATAAATAGAATGATCGTAATTTAAATATATTCTCGAGTTTGTAATTTTCCAACATTTAAACATCATATAATCGTTTAGGTACCAAACTTGGGCGTTGTGGGGGTGCTCATCCTTCCTCACACGTAATCGACTCCCGAACTCTTAAAATGGATTTTTTGGTAAAATGCAAACCATTTTTTTCGTCTTTTAATGATTTTTCTGAACTCATTAAAATTATGTTTTAGGTTTTTAGCTTATCTAACTTAAAGGTTGGTGGCGACTCCAAAATCAAATAGTTTTAAAACTATATTTCATCGTCATCCTCGAATAAATTTTTTAAGTCTAACGGACCCCCAAGGGAGACGTTATGACAACTTGGCGACTCCACTGGGGACTTAGAGAGTCAGTCCATAAACAATTATACGTTGTTTTTATTCTTGGGAATTACAAACTTAAATTATATTTAATTTAAGATCCTTTTGTTTATTTTGAGTTTCGACATATCATGCATTATTTTATTTTAACTAATTGATTTTTTAGTTTAGTGGTATTCAGATTTGAACAGATTTTTGGAACTTGTAAAAGTGTTGTCTTTTGTTGTGTTTTTAAAGGTTTGTGAGTTTCTCCTCACACACAACACATGCATTTACATACCATAAGATCACTTACGAGCATTGTCCTTTTAAGTTGAGGTAAAAGCTTAGCCTACGTGAGATAATTTGTTTCTCCGTATGGCTTTTAGCAAGTAACTTTTGGGGTTCATATATTTTATATCTAAGTGAGATAAGTTGTTTCTTCGCATGGACACAAGGGAATGTATCCTCTCGAATTGAACTTGATTCGCAAGAGCCTGTAATGGGCCAAGATTGAGGGTTTGGCAGCCTAAGGAGACACCAATATGGACAATTCGAGTACCTTTTTTCTTATAACCCAATATCGTATATAGTGAGCCCTAGTAACATGCCCCAATAAAATTCATGTTGAAACTCTGTCCGTTGTTAGGTATCCAAATAAGTGTACACAAAGGAGAAACGACACTAAGCCTCTCTTCTTTACTCGTATTATTTTATTTTCTGAATAAAGCATGTGAACTAGAAAAATATGTGGTTAGGTTTAATTTTCCAACAAAGGGCAGAAAAAACATGTTTTGGGTAGGATTTAACCTAATAAGGGTAGAAAAACATGTGGGAAGGTGTTGCAATTACCTTTCAACAATATTTGCTTGATATTTGACTTGTTTTATACCGACACATTTTCTATGTTTGATTGTTTATTGTTTGGCATTGCATAATCATCATAAATAAAGAAAGGTGTTGATTAACCAAGTAATCATCAGAGTAGAAGAGCGATCATTAAGATGGAAAAGAGTTTTCATAATAAGGAAGAACCTAATCCAGTTGTCCAAGTTTGGTCTGAAGAAACACAAAAAGTAAAATGAGACATTTTTCTTGGGGATTATGTATCATAGATGTCCACATATGTTAATGTCAATTTCAAGAGAATGATCTATAAGATATGATAGAGATTTGGGAGAATAGCTACCAAGGAGAAGTTTGACAATAAATATGACGACATAGCCTACCTCTTTTATGTAAAGATAGAAGAACCTTTGCTTAAAGCTCTGGTCCGATTTTGGAATCCTGCTTATAGCAGCTTCATATTCAATAGACAAGATTTGACGCCAACAATAGAAGAGTATACAGCTCGATTCAATTTCGAGAGCCTCTAGGTGGATAGAATTTATTCTAGACCTCTGAAAGTCCAATCCTTCAAAAGCAAACTTGTGAAGATTATTGGTAGAGGTGTGATAACTTCCTAAAAAAGTCACTTTTAAGGCCTTTTTCACTTAAGTTATTGTTTGTTTAAAAGCCCATTTTAGTCATTTTAGGATCACGTAGTTGCATATAGTTGTATTTGTGGTGGTATTGCTATTTTATCTTTTAAGGATGATGTATGAGAGAAATGTACAGTTGCTTATGGTGTGCAGGAAATAGCAAGCAGAAGCTCGAACAGGGAAGGAATGCAGTGACATTACACGCTGTTGAAGCATATCGAAATGCCTTGGTATTTCTGGCCTATAAACGGAAAAAAAATATATTTTATAAAAGGACAGCTGGCAAGGCGCATGTTTGATGGTTGTAACTACCTACTGGGGACCACTTCCACCTGGAAGGATAAGACTTATGCCCAAGGAGTGACTATAGGGGTATGATGGGTATTTTGAGTGAAAAACCCACATTAATACCCTTAGATATTTTTATTATATAATATACCTCACTTGAGAGAGAAAAAAAGAGAATCTTCAGTAACATTTTCTTACCTTCTTCTCTGTATTCTTCTTTTCATTCTCTAGTGGTGTTCCTCCATTGACGAGCTTAAAGGAGTGGCAAACTAGACGTCCGAGAGGAGCTAGTGAGCTAAGACGAGTCTTGGTGGTTGAGGAGAACTCCGATTGCACGCGTCGAATGTTTCTTCTCCCTTCCCTTTTGTTGTTATTTTTAAATTTGATGATTAGGTTGTTTGGAATGAATATATTTCATGGCTTGTTTCATGGATGATTCGAACCCCACCATGAACTAACTTTATTTGGTGGGGTTGTTTTTATGGATGTTTAACTT
This sequence comes from Hibiscus syriacus, assembly GCF_006381635.1. Taxonomy (NCBI): domain Eukaryota; kingdom Viridiplantae; phylum Streptophyta; class Magnoliopsida; order Malvales; family Malvaceae; genus Hibiscus; species Hibiscus syriacus. The sequence goes on along the minus strand of NW_024062072.1, from coordinate 33,443 downwards.
TATTTTAATGATAGATTTATATTTTGTATTTGCTTATTTTTCTTATGAATGCTTCATCATCTATGTTTGTAGGAGGCATGAGAGTGTCCATTTCTTAGATGAAGGCTAGGTGTTCGAGAGAAACTTAGCTATTAATACTTGTAGTATTCGAGAGAAATGCAAGAAAGATTCACATAAGCAATAAGCTATAGTATTTTCTTAAGCTTTGAACTGGTCTAATAATACTATAACCTAATCCCTTAGTACTTGAGATAGACTATGATAGGATTTCAACAACTAAAAGGGTAGTTTTTATAGGTTGCCATAGCTGAGACTGAGAGGAGATGTCGTGACATTATATTCTGTTAGGTTCCTTTGACTAGAGATAACAAGAGCATTTTTAGCAAACCCTATCGAGCAAGTGAAACTTAGATAGATTAAATCTGCTTGAGAGATAAGTTTCAACATTCTTAAATCAATCCCTACTATTCATTCCAGTGGAAGCTTGTTGTGCGAGGATTATCAAATTATCATTTATTTGTTGTTTTTACTGTTTTTCATTGCCTTGACATTTCAATCATTCTCACTATTATAATATGCTCCTGCCACTACATTTCCATTTGCTACCCCATCAGACTATTAATCCATATCCACCAATATACACTTTCCATTGCCGTGACATATCATATTAGCACATATCAATACTAACTATACTTAGATAGAGTAGTGCTTTGCTTTGGTTAAACTTTGTAATTTCCACCAATCCCTGTGGAGACGTAACTCACTCATCACTTTATTACTTGAGCGATTGTGTATACTTGCATATTATTTGCGTATAATTTTATAGTACTCACAACACACAACAAGTTTTTGGCGCCGTTGCCAAGGATTGACAACGTGAAGTTAATTAGTTTTGCCATAGCATTTTATCTTTATTTTTGTGTATAGTTTACTTGATGTTTTTGCTTTATTATTTTTCAAGTTTATTTAATGTATGCCTAGAAGACATTCTGAAGAGCCATTGGAACCGATAGAACCTGAGATTGAAAGAATCTTTAGACAAAAGAGACGTGTTCAACGTGCTCGAAGAAATATATATCAAATTGAAAATCAAAGCATTGATTAAGATGACAGAATTTCGAATGCCGAGGCATTACAAAATGTTGGACATGCTGATAGACCTCGTGTTATTCGTGATCATTTAAATCCGATGCTAGATTACCTGAATCCTAGAATTGTAGCACCTGAAATTTAAGCTGCACATTTCGAGCTTAAACCAGTTATGTTTAGTATGTTGAATTCTATAGGGCAGTTTGGAGGCATGCCAACTGAAGATGCCAGACAGCATATTCGTAATTTTTTGGAAGTTTGTGATTCTTTCCGCCAAGAAAGAGTGCATGAGGATGTTCTGAAATTAAAGTTATTTCCATATTCATTGCGTGACCGAGCAAGGGCTTGGTTGAGTGGTTTTGCATCCAGTTCGAATGAATCATGGGTTGATCTTTGCAAGAGTTTCGTATTGCGGTATAACCCACTGAACATGAATATTCAGCTAAGGAATGACATAACATCATTTCATCAGGGTGACGACGAATCTATGTATGAGTGTTGGGATCGTTACAAGAGTTTGCTTCGAAAGTGTTCAAATCATGGTTTTCATGATTGGACTTAAGTAGATATGTTTTATAATGGAGTCAATGCACCCCGAGGATGATGCTAGATGCCTCAATAAATGGGACATTACTGGATAAATCACCTACTAAGGTGTTTACTATTTTGGATAGAATTGCTAATAATGACCATCAATTTTCTTCCTCAAGGCTTAGTAATGTGAAAAGAAAACACCTGGAACATTTGAGTTAGATACCAAGGATTCGGTGTCTGCTCAACTCTGAGTTATTACTAATATGTTGAAAAATTTACTACGATCCACCAATGTAAAGGAAGTGAAAGCAACTAGCTTGGCATGTCTGTTATGCAAAGGCAATCATCACGAGAGTGAATACTTGACCAATCATGAGTCTATCAACTTTGTAGGTAATTTCAATCGAGACAATAATAATCCTTATTCTAACACTTATAATGCATGATGGCGTCAACATCCCAATTTCTATTGGGGAAATCAAGGAGCCCAAAATACTAGTCATTCCACTCGGCAACAAAATCACAATGAATTTCAAGGTTACCAAAATGCCATGCCATGGCATAATACCAACAAAGGAGCTTCATCTTCAGTAAACATTAGCTCATTGGAATCTACAATTCAAGAATTCATATCTACTACGAAGACAATGCTGCAAGATCATTCTACTTCAATTAATAATCAAGGAGCTTTACTTCATAGTTAAGGCGCCTTACTTCAAAGCCATAGCTCGTCTTTAAGAGATTTGGAAGGTCAAGTTGATCAGATTGCTATGGAATTGCAAGAGCATCAGCAAGGACGTTTGCCAAGTGACACTATATTCTCTAAAACGCATGGAAAAAAACATTGTAATGTGTTCACTCTTAGGAGTAGAAGACAAATTAATCAACAAGTCAAGGTTAATGGGACACAACATGATGACTCTACTCCCACTACTGACATGGGTGGAGCTGAATTATATAATGATATCATTTTTGAGAATGACAAGGATGGTTATACTATTGAGCCTGCAAGGAACATGCCAAGGAAAAATTAATTCCTACTCCTGAAGTTAAAGAAGTTAGACCCCCACCACACTTCCCGCAAAGATTAAAGAAACATAATGATGAAGTTCAATTCAAGAAGTTTGTGGATATTCTTGACCAACTCCATATTAACTTACCTATCTTGGAAGCTATTGAACAGATACCGATGTATACCAAATTTCTTAAGGAAATTTGTACCTAGAAGAGGACAGTAGAGACTTACGAGACAGTTGCCACGACAACAGAATTTTGTTCTTCATTAAGTAAGTTGCCACCAAAGAAAAATGATCAAGGCAGCTTCATTATTCCCTGTTCTATATGAGCTAATTTTGTTGGAAAGGCACTATGTGATCTTGGTTTAAGTGTAAACTTAATGCCAAAATCTATATTCTTGAAGCTTGGCATAGGAGATGCAAAACCCACATCGATTGTTTTACAACTTACCGATATATCCCATGTTAAACCTGAAGGGAGAGTCGAGGATGTCATAGTAAGGGTGGATAAGTTTGTGTTTCCAATCAACTTCTTAATTATGGATTGTGAAGTTGATGCCAAGGCACCCATCATTATGGGAAGACCTTTCCTAGCCATTGGTCGTATTTTAATAAATTGTTAAAAATGTGAACTCACCATGAGATTGGCTGATCTATGTGTGACTGTCAATGTGTTTCGAACTCTCAAGTATGTCGATGACACTGAAGAATGCCAAGACATTTTTGAATTGAACTTAGTAATTGAAGAAGAAGCTGAACATCTTTGCCAAAACAATTTTATTCAGCTAGCAGAAAAGGAATATTGGATGGATGATGAAAGCTTAGTGGAGTACGATAACTTCCTAATTTTGGAGGACCAATCTAGCTTAGTACTAGCTAGATCAGGTATGAATTTTGAACCTTTGAATTTTGAAGAATTTATTCCTCCTAAGCCATCATTATTGCATGCACATACTCTAGAGCTTAAGACTTTTCCAGGGCATCTTAAATATGTTTACATGGGTAGCGATAAAACTTTACCAGTAATTATTTCCGCTAACCTTACTGCTAACCAAGAACAAAGTTTATTTTTGATGCAGTATAAAAAAAACGATTGGTTGGACTATGGCTGACTTGAAAGGAATTAGTCCCACGATTTGCATGCATAAGATTCTGCTTGAAGATTTCCACAGAAATTCGATAAAACCACAAAGAAGACTCAAACCTATTATGAAGAAAGTGGTATGAAAGAAATTCTGAAATGGCTTGATGATGGATTGATTTACCCTATATCAAATAGCTCATAGGTGAGCCCTGTACAATGTGTGCCAAAGAAATGAGGCACTACGGTGGTTACCAATAAGGATAATGAGTTATTACCCACTCACACTGTTACTGGATAGAGGATATTCATGGATTATCGTAAACTCAACAAAGCTGCAAAGAAGGACCATTTTCCTCTACCTTTCATCGACCAAATGTTGGATCGATTGGTAGGCAAAACATTCTATTTCTTTTTGGATGGGTACTCAAGGTACAATCAAATTGTCATCGCACTAGAGGACTAAGAAAATACTACATTTACTTGTCCCCATGGTACTTTTGCCTTTAGGAGGATGCCTTTTGGACTTTGTAATGCCCTGGTAACATTTCAACGTTATATGCAAGCTATATTTTCAGATATGGTTGAGGATTTCCTTGAGATATTCATGGACGACTTTTCTATTTCTAGAGATGATTTTGAGCGATGCTTCAGGAATTCGGAAAAAAGTTCTCAAAAGATGCAAGGAAGCTGATTTGGTTTTGAATTGGGAAAAATGTCACTTCATGGTGATTGAAGGCATTGTGTTATTTCAAAAATATCTCATAAGGGCAATGAGGTAGATAAAGTGAAAATTGAAGTAATTGAAAAATTACCACATTGCTTCAACAAAACCAACCCTTTGTGTTTGACGAGTTATTCCTCGACGTATTCATTGAGCTGAAACAATGATTGATCTCAACACCTATTATAGTTCCTCCTGATTGGACATCACCATTTGAGTTGGTGTGTGATGCAAGCGATTATGCTATAGGAGATGTTTTGGGACAACACCGAGGTAAACTTTTTCATGTTATATATTACTCTAGCCGCACATTGAATGAAACACAATTGAACTACACTAACACTGAGAAAGAATTACTTGTCGTGGTATTTGCTTTTGATAAATTTAGACCATACCTAATAGGCACTAAAGGTATTGTTCACACTGATTATTCGGCTATAAAATACTTAGTGAATAAAAAGGATACAAATCCTAAACTTATTAGGTGGATCTTACTTTTGCAAGAATTTGACTTAGAGGTTGTAAATAGAAAATGTACTGAAAACTAAGTTGATTATCATTTATCTAAGCTATAGAACAATTCTGAATGCCATGACATTGTAGATATTCAAGAAGAATTTCCTGATGAGAAAATTTTATATGCCACGACAATCACATGATACGTTGACCTTGTTAATTTTCTTGTTAGTGGAATACTGCCTTTTGATTTAGATAGTCAGGGTAAAAAGAAATTCAAGAACGATGCAATGTATTATTTTTAGGACGAACCATATTTGTTTAACCATTGTGTTGATCATCTCATTAGACGATGTGTACCTGAAGAAGAATAACACGACATTATATACCATTTTCATTCAACCCCAAGTGGAGGCCATTTTGGAGGAGCAAGGACTGCTGCTAAGGTCATGCAATCAGGCTTTTACTGGACAACTCTGTTCAGAGATGCTCAGGCATTTTACAAATCTTGTGATCGATGCCAACGCACTGGAAACATATTCAGGCGACATGAAATGCCACTACAAAATATTTTGGAAAAAGAGTTGTTTGATGCACGGGGCATCAATTTCATGGGACCATTCCCATCTTCTGGAGGAGATCTATATATCTTGCTTGCTGTGGATTATGTATCAAAGTGGGTAGAAGCAATAGAAACATCAAGGAATGACTCTAAAACCATACTCAAGTTTTTGTACAAGCATATTTTCACTCGGTTTAGAGTACCTTGAGCTATCATTAGTGATGAAGGAACCCATTTCGACAACAAGTTGATTGCCAAGGCATTAAGGAGATATGGAGTTCATCATAAGATTGCCATGGCATATCATCCGTAAACCAATATACAAATAGAGATATTCAATCGTGAGATCAAACAGATTATAGAAAAAGTGGTGAACCCAAGGCAAAAGGATTGGTCGCCAAAGTTAGATAAAGAACTTTGGGCGTATAGAACAACTTTCAAAACTTTTTTGGGAATGTCACCATTCAAGTTGGTGCATGATAAGGCTTGTCATCTCTAGGTTGAACTTGAACATAAGGCGTACTGGGCCATTAAACAATTGAATTTTAATGCTTAGTTAGGTGGGGAGCAGAGATTACTGGAACTTAATGAAATGAAAGAGTTTAGAGCACAAGCATATGAAAATACATGAATATACAAAGAAAAAACAATAAGTGGCATGACCAAAAACTGATGCCACAACATTTTCATATTGGCCATCAAGTATTTCTTTATAATTCCATACTCAAACTTTTTACTGGGAAGCTTAAATCTCAATGGTCGGGACCATTTGAGGTGCATTATGTTTATCCCCATGGAGTCGTTGACGTCAAGAATATAGACGATGGGACGATTTTCAAAGTCAATGGCCAACGTTTGAAAGCTTATAATGAAGTTCAACCACTACACAACAAGGTAGTGTTGTATCTGCACGATGCTGAAGTGTGCCCAACATTGAATTCCGTTGACTGTGCATAAATAATAATTTTATTTTTCCTTTATTTTTATTTTTATTTTATTTTGTAGATTTTGATTTGTTTTGAAGGGGACCCACAACACTGCAGCTATGTAAGGAGCGGTTACTAAGGGAGGAAATGACAAATCAATTAATTGGGGAAAAGATTCTTTTTGATTTATTTATTTCTTTTATTTTATTTCCTTATTTTAATTTTTCGATCTTCATTGTCTTGTCCCATCACCATTACTTTTACATTTTACTTTTTTCTTTTCCCACTTACCCATTTACCCCCCATCTACTATTTTTTTCAACAAGTGCATGAATGTTTAGGAAAAAAAGGCTAGTTCTTTAGTTTTTCCAAATTTGATTATTGCTTTGTGTCGAAAGAAAAAGGTAAGTGAAAATGCATTTGATGAAATTTTATCTGGAGTTTCGGGTATTACTAGGGCCAGATTACCATTATTGTTTTGTCTTGAAAACCCAAAATCTAAGGCCCCTGTTCATGAAAAGTCTGTAGATGAAGCACAATCTAATGCCGAGGCAAAGATGCTTTCTCACGAAGAAGCTGTTATACAAACTCAGACTCATTTTCGCGCTTTACACCGTGATATAAAAAAATTCTTTAGTTTTGTCAAACATAGAGATATTGCGGTGGAAACGATATTCCAAGAAATACTTCCCCACGTTCAACAAAATTTTCTAGGCTTTCCGAATGAAATTCTGTCGGTATTCAATGCCGAGGTATCTCCTGAGCAAGATGACGTTGATCCTCATGTTGAAGAACCGACTCCAGACCTTCAACGTTCCCAGACCCCCGACTCACCTATTGTTCCAGCTGAAAAAACACCCAGTCCAATTCCTGTGCATGACCCCTCTCCTACACGAGGAAGTGGCTGATGTATACAAACATCAGTTGGACAAATCAATGTATTGCAGTACTACTCTAGCTCTTCAGAGTCTATCCCTTCACTTTTACGAAAGAGCACAAGACAAGGAGCTGCCAATACCTCCAAGTCAATACCACAACAGAAAACATGAGGTACCTCCACTTGCATCCATTTGCATTCATTTTTTATTTCATTGCATGACATATAGTTTTATTCCTTTTAGTTCTCCTTAAGCATTAATGACAATGCTTCCCTTAAGTTTGGGGGAGGTAGTGTTCTTGTTCGAATATATGTGTAATAGTATTAGCGTAACATTATGCCATGACATCAGTAAGTGGTAGGACAGTTAGATAAAATGTCTTGATGATACCCGATGATGATGAACTTGTTAGGCTAGAAATTTATCTTTTAAGGATGCTATATGAGAGAAAGGTGCAATTGCTTATGGTGTGCATGAAAGAACAAGCAGAAGGTTGCACTGGGAAAGAATGCCGTGACATCACACGCTGCTGAAGTAGATCGAAATGCCTTGGCATTTCTGGCTCAGAAACAGACAAAATGATATTTTTGTAAAATGACAGTTGGCAATGTGCGTGTCTGATGGTTGTAACCGCCTGCTGAGGACCATTGCAACCTATAAGGATAAGACTTACACCCAAGGAGTGACTCTAGGGGTATGATGGGTATTTTGAGTGCAAAAATCCCATTAATACCATTAGATATTTTTATTATATAATACACCTCACATGAGAGAAAAAGAAGAGGATCTTCAGTAATATTTTCTTACATTCTTCTTTGTATCATTCTCTTCATTCTCTAGTGGTGTTCCTCCATTGACGAGCTCTAAGGAGTAGCGAGCTAGACATCTAAGAGGAGCTAGTGAGGTAAGGCGAGTCTTGGTGGATGATGAGAACTCCGATTGCGTGCGTCGAAGGCTTCTTCTCCCTTCCCTTTTGCTGCTATTTTTCTATTTGATGATTGGGTTGTTTGGGATGAATATATTTTATGGATGATTCGAACCCCACTATGAACTAACTTTATTTGGTGGGTTGTTTTTATGGATGTTTAACTTTATTTTAATGGTAGATTTATATTTAACTTTTGTATTTTCTTGTTTTGCTTATGAATGTTTCATCGTCTAAGTTTGTAGGAGGGATGAGAGTGTCCATTTCTTAGATGAAGGCTAGGTTTTCAAGAGAAACTTAGCTAATAAAACTTGTAGTATTCGAGAGAAACACAAGAAAGATCCACATAAGTGGGCTATAGTATTTTCTTAAGATTTGAACCAACATAGTAATACTATATCCTAATCCTTTAGTACTTGAGAGATACTAAGATAGGATTTCAACGACTAAAAGGGGTAGTTTTTTATCAATAGTGTAGGTAGCCATAGCTGAGAGTGAGAGGAGATGTCGTGGCATTCGATTATGTTAGGTTCCTTTGACTAGAGATAGCGGGAGCATTTTCAACAAATCCTGTCAAGCAAGTGAAGCTTAGATAGATTAAATATGCCTGAGAGATAAGTTTTAGCATCCTTAAATCAATCCCTACCATTCATTCCAGTGGAAGCTTGTTGTGTAAGGATTATCAAATTATCATTTATTTGTTGTTTTTACTATTTTCATTGCCTTGACATTTCAATCATTTTCACTATTATAATATGCTCTTTCCACCACATTTCCATTTGTTACCCCATAAAACTATTAATCTATATCCACCAATATACACTTTCCATTGCCGTGACATTTTATATTAGTACATATCAATGCTAACTATACTTAGATAGAGTAGTGTTTTGCTTTGGTTAAACTTTGTAATTTTCACCAATCCCTGTGGAGACGAAACTCACTCATCACTTTATTACTTGAGCGATTGTGTATACTTGCACATTATTTGCGTATAATTTTATAGTACTCACAACACGGAACAAGGTGAAAATTGGATAGTAGAGCACATCCAACAAAAGGGAGAAAGTGAGTGTTTTCCATGGTATTGTCTCAAGATGGTGATACTCGAGAACATATATGTAGATAAGAGATTAGACACATTTACTATGGCTATATATGGTCTGGTGATATTCCCAAAGACTTTGCTCCACATGGAGGTTGTTGTTGTAGATTTCTTTGACAGATTGGAGAGAGGTATAAATCTTGCACCGAATATCTCAGTTGAGACCTTCTGATCATTAAATAATTGTTATAGATTGGAGGGAGGTCAATTCATAGGCTGCGCTCAACTACTCACCGTCTGGACTCGTAGTCATTTCTAGAAAGAAGAGAAAATGTCTTATCACCATTTCTCCATCATGTACTCGCCCTTTAAAGAACTTCTTAGCCAGAAATGGCCAGAGGGATTTCCAAGGAGAAGATGAATATCAGTTTTTAGTAATTTACAGGATCGAGACATCGCTTGGTGTGTTCCTTGGCTAGGATATACCAGCATTTTGTTCAGATGTGGAGATCTCGACTACGACCCATTGCTGGGATTATAGGGAGGAGTCAGCTATGCCCCGTTAATGGTCCTCAGATAGTATAGAGCGCGCCAATTTGTTCCAGTTACGAACGACTTGAGTAAATATGAAATCAATTACCATGGAGACCATTACAAGAAAAAAACATGTGATTTATCTCTTTCCTAGAAAAGAACCTTTCGAGCAAGAGCTAGCCAACAAGGATAAGGTCATTCTACTTCGCATTATTTTATCCTCTGAGTATGGAGACAAAGTTGTTGGGATCATGTCTGAGATCATAAAACTAAATAAAAGGGCCAAACCGCATTTGTAGATTGATCTCTTGTAATGAAGAAAACTCTTTTGGATGAATGAAACTCTTTCTAAGAATGGTTACTTTTGGAAATCGATACCTTTTGCACCACATTTATTTAAACATTTTCACATGCATCATTCATGAAAACATGGGGTGTTACACCCCCAACCCGTACCCGACCCAGATACGAATCTGAGGTGTCACATTGACTTTTCAAAAATTTGACTATTATAAAAATCATGAAAATCTAAACTTTCATTAAAATAAAATTAGTTAATTTACATAAATTGGACCAAAATAATACAAAATCGATCAGAGCATATGTAATTCATAACTTGTTTACATGCCAACACACTTGATACAACAAAATACATACTTTGCAAATTACTTCTGATCTGCTAGTAGAGATATGTTGTCCCTGCAACTCATAATTTCAATCCTCCTGTTTCGTGGTACCTACGTATAAACCACTTATACGCTAAGTCACATACTTAGTGAGGCATAATAGAACATGTAATAAAGAATTCATGACACATGCACTACTATCATTGCATCGTGACATTACAGTTTGCAAGTAACCATTAAACTATAACATATATGATCATGATATACACAGATGAAATCTGACTTCTTACGAAGGTTTCAATTTAATTTATCTTTAGATGCCCATGTCCATCATTGAGAACATGAGATACGTGAATACACTGAGGTTGTTCACAAATGCTGTCACCACAGCTCGAATAAATTCCCACTAGGGGCACTGAAGATTTATCCCGAAGGACCACTTTATCCTGAAGGACCACTATGTCCCGAAGGACCACTTTGTCCCGAAGGACTACTGATAACCCTCGACTCTTGGCATGTCAATTATAACTACAACTCACATATCATATAACATGGGCTTAAATATGAATACCTGTTACATTTTCAAATCACTTCTCATATAATAAATCACATGTACATATATGATCATTTATCTTGTCATACATAACTTGGAATTGTTCTCTTATAGTTGCACTCATCACATATTATATCATATTAAAGCATGTATGAATTATGCACATACTCATTATAATCATAACGTATGCATGTACATGAATATGAAATCATGAACTCAAATATAGGAAATAGACTTATCACAAGTCTTATTTCCATAAAACAATATCTATACTAATTATGGTATGCACTCACCTTAGCCTTACTTGATTCGAATCAATCCTAGAACTTTATCTCTCTCTTGACCGTTCTAATTCTTCGATTATTCCGAAACTTGCTTGAGTTCAATATCTACATGAATATACTCTAATGAATATCGGGATTTGAAATATTCGAAAAGGATTCATACTAATTTAAACTAACCAAAAATACTAATATACTTCCCAACTTAAGTAGTATCAGTACTACAAGCACATTATCGATACTTCTATTATAGGGTATCGATACCCACCCTCGGTATCGATACCAAAATTAGATTCGTTGTTTTCTGGTATTGACACCTTTAATCTGGTATCGATACTACTATACTATGGTTTCGATACCTTCACATTGGTATCGATACCTCATGAATGCCTTTATCAAATTCATACTTATGGTATTGATAATGTTCAACCAATATTGATACCTCTATACCAAATGTCCCTATTTTACTCTTAAAGTATCGGTACTGGATGAAGCAATACCGATACTCAAGCCCATAATTTCACATTTTAAACCCGAAAATTCACTCTTATCAACTTAAATACTTCATATCATAACCCCATTCATATTCTTAACTCAAATACACATACTTAAATCCATTTGTACTCATCTAACACACCTTTATCTTCAAAATCTCCTCATATATCTTAAATTGAAGAATCCTACCAAATTTCCAACATGTTCTAATTTCAATTCTAACACTTCATACTTCTTAATTAGGTTGATGACAAGTCAATTCCAGTCTCAAACTTTATTTACTAACTCTCTTCCAAGATTTCACTTATTCTCCTCTTGTCTTTAATCCTTCCTAACTCCCTTATCTTTTGATTTTAAGATAACTTAAGCTTTCCTTAAACTTAAGTATCATCTAAAGAACATTAACTGAACTTAAATTCAATGAATAATCACTTAATAAGAAACTCAGCTTTTCCACTTAGCTATCACGCCTGAAGAAGGAGAAGAGTTCTCTGGAAAAGTTTCTTTTAATCTTTCACTTCCCACGTGTTGCTAATATATAACCCCTCTCAAATTAATTATCTTGCTATCAAATGACCATTTTGTCATTCCATTCCATTCTCTTTTCTTTAATATTTAATCTTATACAAAATTTACAATATAAGTCCCTAAACTATTTAATTTATCTACTTTGGCCAACAAATTTGAAAGTTTTTCAATTTAGTCATTAACCCGGTATTGAGGATGTCATTAATGGAGAATTCAATGGAAGTGGCCTTAATCACGTGACGTAATGGAAGCAAATCTCGAAAAATTGAAGGAAGAAGTACAAACGAATTTACAGAGAATGCAATGAGATGGGTTAATTGGCTAGGCTCAATCAGGAAAAAGGCAAAAAACATGCCTCTTCATCAATGGAAACCTATGAACGTGTGATGATACATGCTCCACAGCTAACTATTTAACATGAGAAGCTTCCCAAAGGCCGAAAGAGTCACTATATCCTGAGGGCTACGATGTTGATGCCATATGTAGCTAACACATAGGAAGTTCAGGGCATTCCACTGAGAACTGTAAGGCAGTGAAGCACAAGGTCCAAAATTTGATTGATTCAGGGTATGGACATTCGAAGAATGATAGGGCATTCTGATGTTGATCAAAAAGTCATTGCTTCTACCACTTGCATTAAGAACATTGTTTTGTTTGAACTCGTTTTTTGTTCTGTCTTTAATATTTGATTGAATATTTTTTAATCTTTTAATGATTTAATTTAAGCTACATTCTAAGGTTAAATAATTGAACAAGTTTTAATCTAGTAGTTCTTTTAATATCATTTGAATTAAAAGCTCCCTTGAGAATTAAGGTTATGACCTCTGGGCACGTGACAAGGTTGAACCTTTATAAACAATAACTCTTAATCTTACTCCAAAAAATATACCAAAATACATACCATTCTCTTATAGGGACCAAGCTAGCCTTCTCCTCGATTGAAGAGACAATTAAGAGCTTGAAATTCTGGTATATAAAGGTGTGAACAAAATGGGGTATCTTACACATCAGATTGCAAAACTAATTGGTTTTTACTTCTGTTGATGATGTTCAATGATGATCATGATATTCACAGATGGAATAGTCATGTAGGTGAATCTAGTTTAGGTCAGTTGCTTGGAAATTGAACTCTAACAATGAGATTTTATAACTTTCAACAACACTTAGACTATACCATGTTCTTCTTAACAAGCTTAAGAAATTGAATCTGTATACCCAAAATATAATTATATACGTATACAATAAAGCTGAGCTATTCTGCTAAAACAATTACTTATAGAGGAAACTCAAAATCCCTGGCTTTATGAATAGATTACATTCAAACCATGACATTAATCGGGTATTTGGCAATTCGGTGTTTGCTCCACTATGATTGTCAAATCAAAGACTTTGTGAGGACATGAATCCTTCAACTAGAAAAATAAAGGTTGTTTTAAAACATATATGTAAAATAAAGCTGAATTTAGCTAGCTAAACAACGACAAATTAAATTAAATTTACTAAATAAGGAGTTTCAGTGAAGATGAACTAAAGGAGTTGAGAAACACCTGTTATAATCAATTTCACATGCATTAATGTTAGCAAGACAAAACATCTCACTTATATTCCTACTAAACTTTACTCTTTGGTGTCCTCACAACGCTATACAAAAGCCCTGAAACACCATGCAAAGAGATTCCCTGATTGAAAATTCTAGGCAAAAGCCACAAGAAATGATGAATAAGTTACCGAATTTTCTATGAACTAACAACTATGGCACTGAACTAATGATTTGATCATATGAGGTTTATAAATTCCATTTTAACTCAAATGGAAGGTTGTGTTCTTCCTATGCCAAGGTTAAAAATGATGAAGTTTTCTTTCCGCAGAATGAGCAATGAAATCTTAATAGCAAGAAACTAGTTGAGCCAATTAAGATTGAACGATGGGTTATCGTTAACTTCTCAACATTATGTGATACAAATAGCCTCATTCGAGAATCAATTCATATATATCCTCTATTCAAGGCGAGTCAAGAGCCCAATCAGAGCAAACACTACTATATTGTTGAAAGAATTTGAAGAAATTATCAGAGAAACCCAATCTGAACTTCCTGAAGCTCCACAGTTTCTCCTTCGTATTTTACTTGATAAGAAAAATTATGATCTTTATAAATCTTGTCGAGTTTGGCATAATGACACAGTGTATGAGTCCAACTAGGGTCAATGATCAATACCTTATGAAGTTGCTTCTAAAAATCAATGCAAAGCTTGGAAGACTGAATTTGATGTTAGCAATTGAGCAATCACCTTCAATTCCAGATATTTCTAAGGGTCCAACTATCATTCTCGTCATAGATGTGTGTCATGGTTCTCCGGGGCAGTTTGATATTCCATCAATTGTTGCGGTGGTCAACTCTAGGCAACAGTCTTTGATTTCCCGCTATATGGAAGCTATGCGTGCACAATCTCCAAAGCTTGAAATGATAAATTCTCTTTTCAAACTATCTGGAAGAGATGATGATGGTATCATAAGGGAAGATCTATTTTATTTCTATATAAGTCTAAACAAAGGAAGCCAATTTTTTTCAAGGGTAAATATTTACTAGGCCAATAAGAAATCAACACAAGTCAAGATATGCAAGAGTGCACGTTAGAGCAAACAAAAAGTGAAGACAACCAAATCAGGGATAGAATGATGTTTGCTCATGCAACCATTCACATCATAGATCAAGAAAACATGCATCAACATAAACACACATCACATGAATTTGCACATTTGCATCACACATTCATCATCGCATGTAATAAAAAAGGTTTTCCCTTCTAGTAAAGATACTTTTATTATTTCTTTTGATAAACTAGTTTCGTCTTTCTCAAGATTGTTCATCCAAAAAACATCAATCTAGTCTTTCTTAAGACTATTTTCCCCTGAAATCCTTATTTCATTCTTAAAAGACATTTTTCTCCTCTCATGAGGACATCATCTAATTTTCCTCCCTCAAGGTCATTTTGTCCTCTCATGATGACGAATTCAAAATGCCATTTTTATCAAAATAAAAATCAAATTAAATACATGGAATAAATTTCATCTTGACATTCATAAAAAAATTCATGATAGTTATTCATAAATGGGTCCTTTTTATATTGATCTTTCATGAAATAAATGTTTGGTGATGACTAGACGTCCTCAACATGAATGAACAATGTCATCCACGGATTTGACATCTTGAAGTGAACGGTCATATCTTCCAAAAGCAACTAGATCTCCTCAACTTGTAGAAGTAGAATGTCTATCACCTTAGAGATTATTTCTCCCAAAACAAAATTTTGTCTCGTTTGAGACAATTTTTCTTGAAACAAAATTAATCTCACTTGATATTGTTTCCTCTAAAACCAAATTTTTTCTCGCTTAAGACAATTTTCCCCAAAATTTGAATTGTTTCACTTGAAACAAAATTGATATCGCTTAAGATAGTTTTCCTAAAACTAATTTCGTCTCGTTTGAGACAATTTTCCCACAAAACGAAAAAATTGGAAATTGTTTCACTTGAAACAAAATTGATAACATTTGAGATTGTTTTTCTTAAAAACAATTTTTCTCGTTTGAGACAATTTTCCCTTGAAACGCAAATTTTAAAATGTTTCATTCAAAACAAAATTTTATCTCACTTGAGATAGCTACTATTGAAACAAATTTCTTTCCACTCATTTATTTTTACTCAAATATTTGACAGAAATTCAACATTAGCAAAGACTTCATTCCACAATTCCATGTTAGAAAAAGAAGATTTTATTTGAAGTCAATCATTGGCAACTATAGTAGCTCTCCTCAAAGCGTAGGAGCAGCGTCAATCACAGGCAATCAAACTTCCTCATCACGTAGGAACTGTGTTGTCTCCAAATTATCCCTAAAGACGGCTAGACGTCCTCGTCAAGTAGAAACAATGTTGTCCACCGACCAGATCTCCTCAACGCGTAGGAGCAGCGTCATCCTCAAGCAATCACACTTCATCATCACTTAGGAACCTTGTTGTCTCAAAATTATCCCTAAAAATGGCTAGACTTCCTTAACATGAAGGAACAATGTCATCTAATGACCAGATCTCCTCAATGCGCAGGAGCAATGTCATCCTCAGGCAATTAGACTTCCTCATCACGTAGGAACCATGTTGTCTCCAAATTATCCCTACAGAAGGCTAGATGTCCTAATCACGAATGAACAATGTCATTCACTAACCAGATCTCCTCAACGCGAAGGAGCAGTTTCATCCTCAGACAACCAGACTTCCTCAACGCGAAGGAACCGTGTTGTCTCCAAATTATCTCCATATTAACCTTATTTCCTCAACGAGAAGAAACAACGTCATCTTCAGCAAATAATTTACCTGAAAAAGACCAGATCTCTTCAACATGGATGAGCAGTTTCTTCTTCAACACCAAATTATTTCTAGATTGACCCGATCTCCTCAAAGCGAAGGAGCAGTGTCATTCTCAGATAATCAGACTTCCTTAACGCGAAGGAACCGTGTTGTCTACAAATTATCTTCAGATTGACCCGATTTCCTCAACGAGAGGAAACAACGTTATCTTCAGCAAACAATTTACCTGAAAGCCACCCGGTCTCTTCAACATGGATGAGCAGTGTCGTCTTCAACATCTAATTATTTCCAGATTGACCCGATTTCCTTAACGAGAATGAGCAATGTCATATTCAACAAACAATTTATCTCAAAATAAGAACCAAATCCTCAACATGAAGGAATAATATCATCTCTAAATCCTCTATTTTCATACAAAAAATATGAGCTACAGATGCGGAGCGAACATCATAGCTAGACAAAATTAGGCCATTATTTATCTTTGATTCGTCATTGTTTACGCAATAGAAAAGCAAAGAGAGGCAGCTGTAATACCAAATTTTGTCCTAAAATTAAAAAGGAGCAAAATATAGGGACCAAACGCCTATTTTAACCTTTTTAATTTTGTGGACTTTAAAAGACAAAAAGCAAGCATTGTTTAGGACCCCCTTTAGTTTCTGGTAAACCAGAAAGAAAAGAATAAAACAAAAACTCCCTTCCCCTTTTTTCTCTTTGATCGGTTTTAATCTAAAGGAAAAAAAAGTATTTTACAAGTTTCTTCCTTCTTCTTTTTTTTATTTTTTGTGCATAGGTATAAAACAAATGATAACATAGGAAAATCGGTAGAGGAGTGAATGGTTCAGTCATATTTTAGATCGAGTCTTCACCGACGTAAGGGTGGTCAACGTCGGGTATGAAATTATCAGCCTCATCGGCCGTTTCAGACGAAGTCAGATTGGTTTCATTTTAGGTTCGTTTGATTTTTTTGTGGATGTTTATTCTTGGATATTAGTCTCGGTTTAGGATTATAGAAAAAAGAGAGTTTATTTCGGTTATCCTTAGGTTTGGTTTGACTTAGGTCGACCACCATAGTTTGTTGCCAGTAAGGGAAAATTGCCTTATAGGCTATGGAGAAAGAAGAACAGGTAAAAGAAAGGGGGAAGCCCCTTTTTTTAGCTTTGTACGTGTT
Organism: Hibiscus syriacus; assembly: GCF_006381635.1. Taxonomy (NCBI): domain Eukaryota; kingdom Viridiplantae; phylum Streptophyta; class Magnoliopsida; order Malvales; family Malvaceae; genus Hibiscus; species Hibiscus syriacus. Next base: position 15,662 of record NW_024062072.1, on the reverse strand, counting down.
CTGGAAGAGAGAGATGGGGGTGGGGTTTTAGTTTTTAACTTTTGGTAAATCATGCATTAGGTCCTTTATTTTTAGTCTACTTCATGATATTGTCACTAAAATAAAAGGTAATCACGCGTCAAGTCCCCAGTCTCAGCATGTTATCACTCTTGGTCAATTTTAGGGGATAATCATTCATAGGTCCCTCTATTTCTACCTTGTTTTTACATGGTGGTCATTGATTTACTTTGATTTTATCTATTCTGATTTTAGCCCCCTATTTTTCTTTGTTTTATTTTGGTCACTGATCTATGCACTTTATTATTTGGAATTAACTGCTAACTTTTATTTTATCGCACATTAACCACTACCTTTTATTTTCTTTCATTCTAACCATTGTTTATTTATTTATTGTATCTTATATTCGATTCGACCTTATAGTGACTTGATCTGAGGTACAATCCACATTATTATGGGTTGGACCCTGCTAACCACTAACCGCTAACTTTTCTAACTTACTAACATACTAACTTTTATTTTTATTGTTCTTACTAACTTACTAACATTTTATTTTATTGCACAAACTAACCCGATAATTTTCTAACATTTGAATATTCAACGACCTTACAGTGACCCGCCCTAGGGGTCTACCCGTATTATTTATGGTCCGGGTTAAACAGATAAAAACAACCCCCTAACTTTTTATTTTATTTGTTAATATTAACATTATAACTTTTTTATTTTATTATTCTTACTAACGTACTAACATTTATTTTATTGCACAAACTAACCTGCTAATTTTTTAACATTCGAATATTCAACAACCTTGTGGTGACCCGCCCTGTGAGACGATCTGCATTATTTATGGTCCGGGTTAAACGGTTAAAAACAACCCCTAACTTTTAAATTTATGCAATTTACTTTTTGCTTTTTTGCTTTTTTTATTTATTTTTCCAGCACTTTAAATTCCTGCATTTTATTTTCATGCCTTTTAATTTTCCTGCATTTTTATTTCAGTCCTTTTAATTTCCAACATTTAATTTTTAGTATTTTGCATTTAAGCATCTTAACTTACACTTCATTTTATTTTAGTCACTGATCTTGCCTATGGTATACTTACATCTAATGCCTACACTTTTCATTATTTACGTGTCAACCTTATTTATTTATCCTCTTACTTGACTGATATTTTAATCTTGATTGTTGGTTTAGAAAGCTTGCATGTTGGTCCCTTGTTTATGCTAGTAGGCTACCAATGTTTGACCCGTATTTTGGATTCGAAATCGAATTTTGTCATCTTCATTTATCGCTACATTTTTTATGCACACTTTTATATTATTCAAACTTTATTTTTTTATATAAATCATCATTTTTTATTATGTATATAGAAAAGATAAATTTTTGTTGTGAGGGAGATCTATGAAGTCATCTCCCAACTACAAGGAAAAGTGTCTTTTCAAAGATTTTTCGCACAAAATATTTTTTTTGTATTCAATAGTCTTCTTTGTTTTATTTTTTTATCTTATTATTTTTTTATTTATTCTATTTTTATTTTGTTTATTTAATTTATTTTTATCATTGATATAAGGAAAAGATAGTCTTTTTGTGAGGGTAATCTATGGAAAATTCTCCTAACTACAAAAGAAATGCATTCCTATTGATTGTTTTATATATGAATATCTTTGGTCGTTGTTTTATATACCATATGTTAAAATTTGGGATTTAGTTACACCGCCGTCAAATATGTTAAACCATTGTTGATCACTGTGAATAATTGTCAAACATTCTGAATTTGATTATACGAAAACTATAACCGTCAAAGATATTTTAAGTACTCAAAGCTTCACTAGATGAAATAAATTTTCAACTCTTTGAATATGGAAATGCTTTGAATTGCTTTTAGTGCTTAGAGACCTCTTGACTAATGGATATTTATAGGAGTGGTTCTCAATTAGAAACCACCCAAACTACCCAGGTCATATTCCACGTACATGAAAATGGGAATGTAAGAGTGGGAACAACTCCAACGGGCAACATTTCAACCACTCCTGAACCACTAAAGGAAACTATCAACATTCCTACTTAGTTCGTAATGATCATTTGTACTTAAATTGAAACATAATGTACGAATCATGACGATATTTCCACTTAAGATTTGAGAATATCTTCCATGTACCACAATGTATCATGTCTTAACATTTTAGCCAAATTTCTTAATAAATATATACAGTGTTTATTCTAAGTCTAAACTTTTGTGACATTTCTCAAAATAAATAAATTTATATACACAATAAAAATGAGAAACATCAAACTTAATAGAAATAGAATTTCCTGCCGCAATTCTATTCCCCTATATATGTCCCACCGCTAACATTGTGACATGTGTATTAATACTAATTAGTAAATTAATGACAGTTTATTACTAACTTTCTTTTCTTTACTTTTTCATTTAATGTTTTTTATTTTCTTAGTAAAACAAAGTCAACCAGCTTAGTATATCTAAAAAAGTTCATTTAGTTACCAACGAAGTTGATTCAAGTGGTAAGCAGTTTGATATTGCTTAAACATGTCACAAGTTTGAGTTCTTGTGTATACATAAAATCTCCAATGGGAGACTCACCTACTACAGCTAGATGTTCGATCCAGGTCGGTCTAGATTACTCAAAGCGAAACCTTAGGAACCGGGAGAGCAATAAAAAAATTCATTTAATTTATTTTTTCTAAATTATTTATTTTATCTATAACTAAATTTATTTTTAAAAAAAATTAAAAGAATTCATTCGGTTAACTTTACTTTTTATCGTGTTGAATTTAGATTTTATTTTTTTTATTTTTATTTGAATAAAATAAGATTTGTGTTTGAGGCTTAAGGTTTAAGGTTTAGGGATTATAATTTAGGGTTTTATAGATTTGGTGTTTAGGGTTTTAAGTTTTGTGATTTAGAGGTTAGGGTTTGGAATTTAAAGGTTAGGATTTGAGATTTAGGGGTTATGATTTGAGATTTAGAGTTTAGGATTTATTTAGGTTTTTAAGGTTTATGGTTTGTTTAAAATTCTAAAAAATAAAATAAAATCTAAATTCAATATGAAAAACAAAAAAAATAAATTAACTCAATGAATTAATTGAAATTTTAAATAATAAATTTTAATTATAGACAAACTAAATAATTTAAAAAATAAATTAATTGATTTATTAATTAATATTAATACGCGTGCCATAATATTAATGATGGGACATATATAAGGGCATAGAATAGGGGTAGGAGAGCATTAAAATCGTTCTTACAACGAAAATTTACAAAGTGTAAACAAGTCTCATAGTGACAACATAATCCTTAAATTTATATGGTGGCATGCCTTTAGTTAACGAATCAATTAACATTTGCTTAGTGTAATGTGTTCAATGACCATTTTTTTTCTTTAACTAATTCCCTAATGAATAGATACTTAATGTCATTTTGTTTACTTCGACTTCCACTTTTGTTACTCTTAACCATAAAGACAATAGTTGAATTGTCACAATATATCATTAATGGCCTAGAAATAGAATCCATTAGTCTAGGTCTAGAAATGAAACTCTTCAACCACATTCCATGTAAGATAGCCTCAAAACAAGAAACCAAGGTTTGCTTAACACTCTTACTAGATATAGCTCGCTAGCTAACATAAATATGTAACTTGATGTTAATTTATGTGAATCAACACAACCAAGAAAGTATGAATTGGAGTAGCCAATCACCTCTAAAGTAGGTGTGTTCAAATTAGTATGTTACCGTTAACCGTAACAGTTAACCAATGTAACTATTACATTTTACAAGTTAATTAACCAAACCGTTAAGGTTTAACGGTTTCGATTAACCGAACCATTAAAAGTGTCGGTTAATGATTACAATTATGAATTTTGATAAATGGTTAATCGATGGTTAATTGTTAATAAATTATAATAAATTATATTTTTTAGAGAATAGAATTAGAAATAAAATTAAAATGATTCGTCCTTATTTTTTAGTTATTATGTTTACCTTATATATGAGCACATTAAATTAAACATAGATAAAAATATATTATTTTAAACTACAAGATATAAATATACACGTAAAATTTTAAGATGCAAAAAAATGAATATACCTCATAATATATATATATATAATAGATATACAAATATATATATATTTCTATCATTGTAAATTTTATGAAATTTTGAAACTTTCATATTGTGTTGTGTTTGAAAAAAATTGTAATAGGTTAACCACAAGTTAACCTGTAACTGAACCGTTAATAATGATTAATCGTCAGCAATTAATCATTTATTTACGACTAACAAAATTTAGTAATCGTTATAACAGTTAACCGATCGTTTAGGTTAAACAGTACAGTTAACCAACCATGAACACCATTACCCTAGATTAGTCTAATATCTTCTCAACATCCCAACAAAAAATGTAATATCAGGTCTTCTATAGACTTGAACATACATCAGACTTCCAACAACACAAGTATATAGAATGTTTTTCATTTTCTCTGTCTTAAAATCGTTCTTCGAATATTGGTTCAAATTGACTTATCATCCTTCACGATATGAGAAACACTAGGTAAACAATCTTTCATCCAAAATCTTTCTAAAACTTTGTTGATAAAATTTCTTAAGAAAGACCTAAGACACGTCGATGTTTATCCCGATGAATTTTAATGACATTAACATAAATTTATAATCATTTCGATGTCTAAACATACCTCCCAAAGTGGCATTATTTTGGGGCTTTAAATACTCATTCTTATTATTTTTCTTCATCTTTTTTCTTTTCACTATCTCTAGCCTCCTCTTCTATATGTTTTTTTATCTACAATCCAGTCGATGTCCGATGTCTACCTAGCCTTCTTTTTCATCTTTCATCACCAGTCAACCGATATATGTCGCTATCAACGATAGTCGTTTAGGTCCAAATTTTACGGGAAGCTTTGCAATGATGCCCAGAGTTGTAATTTGACCTCTGTTTTGCCAGAAAACATCTTGATGTATACAAGTTTGGGTTGAAACCTTTTGAATTTTTTGAATCTAATCTCCTTAATCCACTAATTGATCAGACTAGATTTGGGATAAAGGCTTCCTTCAGATATGGTGACCCTTCTTATCATTCATATTTGGTAAAATGTGCTCTAATAATTGACGAGGAGCTTCATTCAAACAATAAGTCCTCTCTTGCTTCACTTTTCCTTCAGTATTTTATATCTTTAATCTCTATTTTCTCTATTTTCCTATCGTATGTTCCCATTAAATTCCCTTAGATTTTAGGGGGTTTCCTCCTTGATTTCTTTCATCAAACCCCCTTTTGTGTGGGTTTTAAATGGTTTATATAGAATTTGTTTATAGATTGAATATGGCATTGCATATTTCATATTTAATAAGATTTGGATAAAATTATCGATGAGGGTATAAAAGAGATCATGATAGAGTCATTATAGGGGCAGTTTGATACACGCACCACACACCCTAAAGCTAAGGATGATGAATTTAGTATACCACTTGGCCCTATCACACGAGGTCGGACCAAACTTCTTAAAGACAAGCTTCAAATCGTAGTTCAAGCATTCATCCGTAAGGGTCTAATAGCAGCAGATTTGCAACAACATTTTGAAGGGGATCCAGTTGCTATCCGGTCAACATGTATTCTGGATATACAACCGTTTGTCTCTTATCTTTCCAACGATTCTTGAATCGCATCAATCTAATATCGGGAACTCAAGATATGGCCATTTTACTGAAGGCGGTGCATGCAGGAAATCTTATACGGGATTAATACATGATTTTGTAAATATTACGAATTTTCAATATTTATATTGATTATTTGTAATATAATTTAATATAAGATGATCAATTATCTTTTAGGATCAGATTTATTATTTTATTAGGAATTAAGGTTGGGTTAAAACAATATTTTTAGTTATTATTATTTTATTAGGAATTAGAGTTAAAACATGTTTAGTTTATTATTATTTTATTCTCTAGTTATTTAGAACCTTTAGGATTCAGCCCCTATATAAAGGAGGCTTCATTGAACTTTGTAAATCAGATTTTTTTGATCAATAATACAACGAGAGTTTGTTTTTGCAAGTTCTGATTGCCTTGTGCCTTCGAAGCTTCTTCTCCTGGAGTTCTTTCAAGTTATTGTGAGGAGATTAATCTTCACACTCCAATTTGCCTTTTCATTGCGACTAGGAGGGTTGATTAAAGCCATATTATCGTGTTTGCTTTTCCATTGTGACTAGGAGGGCTCGATAGGACATTATCCATCGATTTTCCACATATCCATCCACGCCATCAATCATCTTTACCGTTCACTTTCATAAGGGAGATCTTTTGATTTCTTGGTTATTTTCTTTATTTTCGATTCTTTTATCTTTTTATTTATCTTGTTTTAATCTTATTTTTTTATCTTGTTTTCAGCACAAAAAAGAAACCGTAAAGAACCCTAGCTATTACCGCCACCTTCCCCATTCATCCCTTATTATTCTTCATCGAGTCTAGATCCTTTCTAGGTTTGATTCTTCAACAAGAGCAACGTTCATCAATCCGTCACCGCTTCCCTATCAATTGGTATCAGATTTGGGCTGATTCTTGGAAAGAAGCAAGCAATCATGCTTGTTCTTGTACACAAAACTGTCAAGGTATCCCAACGGAGCTGGTCCAGAAAATATTCTTCGTTTCAGGTTCTTTTTATTTAATTTTAATTTAGATTCAAATCCTTCTTGTTAGTTTGCTATTTTTTTCAAAACAAAAAGGGCAAAAAAAAGGCAAAAAAAACAAAAAAGATAAAATTTTAAAAAATTGCAAACGAAGGTATTTAGGGCTGATTTTCTCCAGATATCATATTCATCCTAATATAAATCTCTATTCTAAAATTCACCCAAATCGGAGTTCATTAGAGCCTTCAAATACGTTCTTCAAGTTTCATTGGCAGATTCGGTCTAGGATCTTGTCAAATTTCTTGAAAATTCTACAGGAGAAATTTCGTGGTGAAAATTTTCATATTGCAACTTCATATATTGAAGATCATTTACAAAAAAAAAGTAGAATATTTGGAGATCAAGAACACCTTTGAACAAAGCGATCAAGAAAAACAGATTGTTTAAGGACTCACCATTCAACAGAGTCCATTGGATACTACTGAAGGTATTTGGTTCTGAAATTTTACAGGTGGTTTCTTAACGCATCGAAAGACATTCAAAAAAAATTTGGACACCGGTAACCCCCTCAAAAACGTTGCTCAAGTTGATCCAGTGTTTTCCAAGTTTCTGGGTTGGTTCTTTTTTTTTCTTTGACTCTTAGTGCTTTAAGTTCTTTTGTTTTTTCTTTTTATTGTTCTTGTGCATTATCTAACACATTATCTTTCTTGTGTTAGTAGGACTAAAGAGTTTTCATATTTCTTCCTTCTTTGCATTCTCGTTCTCTTGGAGTCTAACCCTTGTTTGGCCTCTTAAAACTTTTAAGTTTTTTCTTATCGCCTTTGCTAGTAATCAAACTCCGATACGAACTGTGGAAGACTACTTGGTAAAGTGAGTTTTAAAGAGTACAAGATCGGCTTACTTGCCTCTCGTTGTGTTACTTTCTTGGAGTGACTTGTGAGGTTTCTTGCTTTGTTGAATTTACTTCCTTTTATTTTTATTTTACTTTAAAATCTTCTTTTCAGTGTTATAATTGCAGGATGGGTGACAATAACAATGAGACACTTACGGCTATCTTAGCCGCACTTGAACGACTCATAACTCAATTTGATCAACTTAATAATGCCTTGAGAGAACGACAAGAACTACAACTGGATCTACCAAACCAGAATCCAAGGCTAAACAATGCTGAACTTTTGGCCCCCAGGTGGGCACAACCACGTTTTCAAACACCCAAACTCTTTGCAAAACCAAAGTTCACGATCCCGTCTTTTAAAGGAGACTACGATCCGGACAAGTACATCGATTGGGAAGGAAAAGTTGATCTCATGTTCGCATACCATGATTGCCCCCAAACTGAACAAGTTCCCCTCATTACTTTGGAATTCAAAAGATATGCTCACACTTGGTGGATGCAAACAAGGAAAAAGATTGAAAACTTCCAAATTCAACCAATCACTTGTTGGACCGAACTCAAACATTTCATGAGGAACCGATTTCTACTGACACATTATACACGAGAAGTTAAACAACGACTACACCGACTTCGACAAGGTAGAAGTTCAGTTGAAGATTACTACAAGGAGATGCAGTCCTTACTCAATAGGGCTAACATAACTGAAGAAGAAGAGGACACCATGTCAAGATTTGTTGTCGGCTTAAACCCAAACATCACTGATCTTCTTGATCTCCATGGGTATGAAAACCTTGAAGATACACTAAAGAAAGCAATGACAATCGAAGCACAACTCTAAAAAGATTCCGATTCAGAGAACAATACCAAGGTACTTTATTATCTCACCAAGGTAATCCTTCAATTCCTTCAACGTCTTCTACTACATCTTCTCAAAAAAAGTCTAGAGATGACAAACCCGACAAGGAGAAACAACGACCAGTAAAAAATGACACACTTTCAACCTCTAAAGACGATACCCGAGCAAGAGACATCAAGTGTTTTAAATGCTTATGAAGAGGTCATATTAGCCGCAATTGCCCAAACACGAGGACCCTAACCATACTAGGTGATGGTTCTTACAATTCTGAATCCGATGACGACATCCCCGACATTCCAACACATGCCGAAGCTAAAGAAGATAGTGATGACTATGGAAGCGATGAGTACAATGGCACAATCTTGGTGATTCGCCATACCTTGAACATCCAAGCATCCGACGAATCTGACATACAACGTTCCAACATCTTCCACACACGCTTCCTAATCAAGGAACAACCATTCTCCATCATCATTGACAATGGTAGTTGTGTCAACGTCATTAGCTCCAACATTGTTGAATCACTCAAACTTCCTTGCCAACGACATCCGAAACCTTATTGCTTACAATGGCTTAACGAGAGTGCCGAGATGAAGGTGGTTAAACAATGTCTCGTTAATATCAAGATGGGAAAGTATTGTGACGACGTATGGTGTGATGTAATTCCGATGCAAGCATCTCACATCCTCCTAGGACGTCCTTGGCAATACGACAACGACGTCACATATTATGGCCGAAAGAACACTTACACAATTCCAATAAAAGGTAAACTGTTTCGACTTAACCCTCTACCCCCCAAAGAGATTCTCATAGATTAACAACGAATTCTCAAGGAGACAGGGAACTTAAAACAAAAGGTAAAAGAGGTCACAACCGATAAAAGCCAAACAAATGACCCACGGGTGGTGAGTGACCCTCGATGTGAAAATAAAAGAGTGTCTCAAAACATTTATGCGAGTTCAAAAGACTTGAGAGAGACCTTTTTCAAAATAGGCCGTGCATTCTAGTCCGTTTCAAGGACTCCATTTTATCAACTATCACTAACATCACAGATTTGCCTAGTGTATTTTCTTCTCTATTGCAGGAGTTTCAAGATGTCTTAAGCAACCCACCGGATGGTTTACCACCTACAAGAGGAATCGAACATCAAATCGACTTCATCCCTGGATCAACCATACCAAACTGCCCCGCTTACCGATGTAATCCTGAGGAAACGAAGGAATTGGAACGAAAAATAGATTCATTGTTACAAAAAGGACACATTCGTGAGAGTCTTAGTCCTTGTGCGGTTCCTGTCATCATAGTTCTAAAGAAAGATGGCACATTCTGAATGTGTATAGATTGCCGACCTATCAATCGAATAACAATCAAGTATAGGCATCTTATTCCACGCCTAGATGATATGTTGGATGAACTACATGGTACAAGTATCTTTACCAAAATTGACTTGAAGAGTGGTTACCATCAAATTCGAATGAAAGAAGGTGACAAATGGAAAACAACATTCAACACAAAGTTCGGCTTGTATGAATGGCTTGTTATGCCCTTTGGACTCACAAACGCTCCAAACACCTTCATGAGATTAATGAATCACGTTCTTAAGGAGTTTATAGGTAAATTTGTTGTCGTTTACTTTGATGACATTCTTATATACTCATCTTCTCTTGATTCTCATGTTATTCACGTTCGAATGGTTCTCGAAGTTCTTCGACGAGAACATTTATACGCTAACATGGATAAGTGTGTGTTTTGCAGTGATAAGCTTATGTTTTTAGGCTTTATAGTTAGTGTACAGGGTATCCATGTAGATAAAGAGAAGGTCAAGGCAATTCAAGAATGGCCCACGCCTACTTTCATCACTGAGGTAAGATCTTTTCATGGTTTGGCAAGTTTCTATCGTCGCTTTGTCAAAGATTTCTCAACCATTGCTGCACCATTAACCGAGATCATTAAAAAGTCAGTTGAATTCAAATGGAGACCACTATAACAAAAAGCTTTTAAACTTCTTAAAGATAAGTTATGTTCTGCCCCTATTCTTCGTCTTCCCAATTTTTCTAACACCTTTGAGCTAGAATGTGATGCTTCAGGCATAGGCATTGGTGCCGTCCTCATGAAAGAAAGACAACATATCGCTTAATTTAGTGAAAAGTTAAAAGGTGCACAATTGAACTACCCTACCTACGACAAGGAACTTCTTGCACTCGTCCGAGCACTCGAAGTGTGGCAACACTATCTTCTCCCTAAAGAGTTTGTTATTCACACGGACCATGAATCACTCAAATGGTTAAATGGACAAGGTAAGTTAAACAAAAGACATGCTCGATGGGTTGAGTTCATTGAATATTTTCCTTACATCATCAAATACAAACAAGGGAAAGATAACATCGTAGCTGATGCATTATCTCGACGATACACACTTATCACTCAAATACATGCTATTGTTCTTGGTTTTGCACATATCAAAGAACTTTATCCTAACGATCCAAATTTTTCTGAGATTTATAAACAATGTGTAAAAGGTGCTTTTAACAAGTTTTATCTTGTAGATGGCTTTCTTTTTCGCATGAAAAGGTTGTGTATACTACAAGGCTCTTTACGAGAGTTCTTAGTTCATGAGTCACATATCGGAGGACTCATGGGACACTTCGGTGTTCACAAAACACTCGATATGGTCATGGAACACTTCTTTTGGCCGCACATGCGTAAAACAATGGAAAAGATTTGTGCATCATGCATCACGTGCAAACAAGCAAAGTCAAAGGTAAATCCTAATGGTTTGTACATGCCTTTACCAATTTCTTCTTCTCCTTGGATCGATTTATCAATTAATTTTATACTTGGCTTACCCCGCCCTAAGAAAGGACGAGATAATATTTTTGTGGTTGTGGACATATTCTCAAAGATGGCACACTTTATTCCTTGCCATAAAATGGACGATGCTACACACATTGCTGATTTATTCTTTTGAGAAATAATTCACCTTCATGGTATTCCTCGCACCTTTGTGTCCGATCGTGACACTAAGTTCATAAGCCACTTTTGGAAGGTAATATGGGGTAAGATTGGCACAAAGCTTCTCTATTCCACTTCTTGTCATCCTCAAACCGATGGACAAACCGAAGTAATAAATCGGATTCTAGGATCTTTACTAAGAACGGTGGTAGGTAAGAATACTCGTAATTGGGAATAATGTTTACCTTTTGTTGAGTTTGCTTATAATCGATCCATTCACTCCACAACGGGTTATTCTCCATTCGAAATAGTTTATGGTTTTAACACATTAACTACTTTGGATCTTATTCCCTTACCTTTAGATCAGATTGCCAGTTTAGATGGTGAAAAGAAGGCTGCCCTTGTCAAGGACATCCACGCCAAAGCTAAACTCAAGATGGAGAAAACTTACGAGGCAATTGCAAACCGAGTTAACAAGGGCCGACGATATGTCACCTTTGAACCAGGAGATTGGGTATGGGTTCACATGAGAAAAGAAAGGTTCCCGACACAAAGGAAATCCAAGCTAGACCCACGAGGTGATGGCCCATTCGAAGTCCTTGAAAGAATCAATGACAATGCCTACCGCATTGATCTTCCCGGTGAGTATAACGTGAGTACATCCTTTAATGTTTCTGACTTATCTCCTTTTGAAATTTCAGATTCGTGGACGAATCCTTTTAAGGAAGGGGGAGATGATACATGCACCACACACCCTAAAGATAAGGATGATGAATTTACTATACCACTTGGCCCTATCACACGAGGCCGGACCAAACTTCTTAAAGACAAGCTTCAAATCGCAGTTCAAGCATTCATCCGTAAGGGTCTAATAGCATCAGATTTGCAACAACATTTTGAAGGGGATCCAGTTGTTATCCGGTCAACATGTATTCTGTAGATACAACTGTTTGTCTCTTATCTTTCCAACGGTTCTTGAATTGCATCAATCCAATATCGGGAACTCAAGATATGGCCATTTTACTGAAGGCGGTGCATGCAGGAAATCCTATACGGGATTAATATGTGATTTTGTAAATATTACGAATTTTCAATATTTATATTGATTATTTGTAATATAATTTAATATAGGATGATCAATTATCTTTTAGGATCAGATTTATTATTTTATTAGGAATTAAGGTTGGGTTAAACATATTTTTAGTTATTATTATTTTATTAGGAATTAGAGTTAAAACATGTTTAGTTTATTATTATTTATTCTCTAGTTATTTAGAACCTTTAGGATCAGCCCCTATATAAAGGAGGCTTCATTGAACTTTGTAAATCAGATTTTTTGATCATAATAGAACGAGAGTTTGTTTTTGCAAGTGCTGATTGCCTTGTGCCTTCGAAGCTTCTTCTCCTGGAGTTCTTTCAAGTTCTTGTGAGGGAGATTAATCTTCACACTCCAATTTGCCTTTTCATTGCGACTAGGAGGGTTGGTTAGAGCCATATTATCATGTTTGCCTTTTCATTGCGACTAGGAGGGCTCGATAGGACATTATCCATCGATTTTCCACATATCCATCCACGCCATCAATCATCTTTACCGTTCACTTTCATAAGGGAGATCTTTTGATTTCTTGGTTATTTTCTTTATTTTCGATTCTTTTATCTTTTATTTATCTTGTTTTAATCTTTTTTTTTATCTTGTTTTCAGCACAAAAAAGAAACCCTAGCTATTACCGCCACATTCCCCATTCACCCCTTATTGTTCTTCATCGAGTCTAGATCTTTTCTAGGTTTGATTCTTCAACAAGAGCAACGTTCATCAATCCGTCACCGCTTCCCTATCACAGTTCTGCGGTGCGGCACCTTAGTATACGGCTAAAATAAGGCGCTATCAGTTTTGTTATTATTTTAAATAACAAAACCAGTAAAAAAATGACTGAAAACATCATTATTTTGGATAAATTATCCGATCTAAGGTGTCACATTAGGGCCACCGAAGCGACCCACAATATAAATCCAGAAAAAAGTAATTATTTTTTATTAAAACGTGTAAAATCATAAAACAATTTATAAATACATACAAATTCCAGACTAGGTATAAAATAAGTCAAATATGACATACATGCCCCATAATTACATATTTTATTGTACTCTGCAATCAAACCTTAAATGGAACTCCTAATACTGAAGTTGATAGATGGACTGGATTGATTCTTTTAACCTGAAATGGAGAGTAAAAGAGTGAGCTTTAGGAAACTCAGTAATACAGAACTACCAAGTGATGCTAAAGAAAATGCAAATAAATGGAAAGCAATAAAATTTCCTTGTTGATTCAGACGTCTACAGGTTTTCGGGATGAACTAAGGTTCCATTGATATTTCTCCGACTAAAAGACATGAAGATTTCAGTTCAGATGAAACATTCATAGGACCAAGTTCAAGATCAGAATAGGATATCTAGTGTTCCAACAAATAGTGTAACATATAGATCCTTAAAAAATGGTAGTAGTTTAAAACATATTTTAAAATCATAGTAATGCCCTCCAACTGAACATCGTTATGCGTTCCCCATAACTGCATCCATAAGGTCTTACCCTAAGCACAAAACAAAACAGCCACCCTAAGGGAGTATCTGGCGCCTACGGGCATACCCAAGGGTCTCTTAAGTCCCTAAGGAATTACCATCTTGATCAGAGTTGAACCTCCATACTTCATAATCCTACCCATACAATATCTATATAAATCAGATTTAACAGTAAATTGTATATCAGGATCGTGATCCAGTAAAATCTCATAATACTGACAATGAAATAAACCATATGCAGTCCCATAACTATCCTCCACCCGTACACCATATGCAGTCCCATGATTTACTTAAGGGAGTGCCTTGGGCTTGAAGCTTACCTAAAACGTTTCTCGGGGCCTCATAGCCTACCCAATGGTCACATTAGGTCTATAAGGATTTACTAGCTTGATCAGAGTTGAACCTCAATACTCTAGGAGCCTACCCAGATAATATCCCAATAAAAACAGTTCAAGTAGTAACCAGTAGATCCCATGATCCATAATTCAGGAACATTTATATTTCCAGTGAAAACAGGTAATCAGAAAACACATCATCATGTAACCATAGTTCATTTAACATTGAATCAAAACATCAATAAATCTGTAATTTCAGAAAATCACATTTTAAAATAGGTAAAATTTACATGTCACATATGGAACACACTAGAGGATCCATATATTTTTCATAGATACTTGGTGATTAGAAGGTTTGGTGATCAGGAAGGTATTCATAAGCTTTTGTATAAGAGTTACTTAAGATTTCAAGTATGACAGGAGTGATTCCATTATTCAACAATAGGGTATTTTAAGATATTTTAATTCTGGACAACTCTCAGTAATTTAAATTAATAAATTGAGTGATGATTTGTGATATTCAAGATTATTTATTGAATTATTAGGATTTCGAGTCTGATTGAACTACATATCCCAATACTGCAATACTTTTCAATCATTCAAACCATGATACTTCACTATTTTTCACTTCTTATTACTGACTGTACCGCTGATCTGATCGATATCAGAATCATCTTTGATCAGTTTTTTAGGAGATGAATAGGTATTTTGTTAGTATTTATTTCATTTTCACGTTGTAATATTATCCAAAATGTTCGACGACTTGGATCGTGCTCCATAACCTTTAGAGGAAATACATTATTTAGGATCATCAGTGTTCCCATAGTCTATCCAAAGACATTCACTTGTTCCAAGTTATAATGGTATTTAGGTCATCTAGGTATTCGAGGTTATTTTAGTCATTTGGGTCCACACATTAGTTATTTCAAAACTTGAGGATAATCAATCATTTAAATATTTAGTGACGTGTCACACTTCCAATAATCTAGTCTTCAATGATCATTCAAACCAAAGAGATCAGCGTATTAGAATTTCTAAATGTAGAAGTTTATTTTTGGGTTTTTTTAAATAGATCAAAATTTAATCGGTGATCCCAAGGTTCAAGTGAATCAAATATGAGTTCTCAGTTCGTCTCCATTATCATAGCCATCCATTGTCCTTCTTACACTTTAAGGGTATTATCATCATTCCATTCAATTCTGTCAGTGGCATTACTTCCGATAAATTAGGCTTCAAAGTATTCTGGTTCCTTTATAGTTCGGGGTATTTTGGTCATTTAAACATTAGATGTTATTTTATTTATTTCGTGTCTCGAGGACATTTCGGTAATTAATATCAATCCAAACATAGTACATTTTTGGTAATTTGGTTAGATATATATGTTC